>NW_026652290.1:25511327-25732226 GCF_009828535.3 Hylobates moloch
TATCTCCTAATACTATCCCTCCCCTCTCCCCCCACCCCACAACAGGCCCCAGTGTGTGATGTTTCCCTTCCTGTGTCCAAGTGTTCTCATTGTTCAATTCCCACCTATGAGTGAGAACATGCGGTGTTTGGTTTTTAGTCCTTGTGAAAGTTTGCTGAGAATGATGGTTTCCAGCTTCATCCATGTCCCTATAAAGGACATGAACTCATCATTTTTTATGGCTGCATAGTATTCCATGATGTATATGTGCCATATTTTCTTAATCCAGTCTATCATTTTTGGACATTTGGGTTGGTTCCACTGTTGGTGGGACTGTAACTAGTTCAACCATTGTGGAAGACAGTGTGGCGATTCCTCAGGGATCTAGAACTAGAAATAGCATTTGACCCAGCAATCCCATTAGTGGGTATATACCCAAAGGATTATAAATCATGCTGCTATAAAGACATATGCACATGTATGTTTATTGCAGCACTATTCTGAATAACTACATTTCAAAGGAGTAACTCCCAGATCCATGAGAAGGATGAGCCTGGAATGTAAAACTGGCATAAGGCTGGAAGAAGACTTTCATATCAAAGCGGCAGAGAAATAATTTATAATTGCCAGTTTTCTAAAATAAATACGTAGGTGCCTATAGTCAGGAAGGAACCCATCTGAAATTAAGTCAAGCTCTGCGGGAACATTAGATTGGCTTGGTCAATATCTACTTTTGACTGTTAAAAAGTGGCTTTCATTGGATATGTTGAATGGAGCAAAGAGATTACTATTTTAAGAAGGCACTGCAATTTCCCTGATGCCAAAAATGCTTCTTTTACATCAAGCACTTTGTATTTCAGAAGCTGGCTAAATGTGCAGCAATAATGCTCTAAAAGTTCATATTTCTTTCAGATGAGTAAAAATATCTTGACTTTGCAGAAGTATAAGGAAGCCCATCTTGGACTTAAAGTAAAATCTTTGTTTTGCAATGTACCTTGCTCAAGATCCCTGTACTTTGTCAGTTATTGGGCTGAACCTAAAAAACAGGCAACACCTTGATCTTATTCCTCCTATGATTATTCTATGGATACATTCTTTCTTAGAACACAGAGAGCTTGAGAAATAACAATTGTGAACCTAATGTCCATCAAACATAACACAGGGAGCAGAATCTCCAGGAGTTAAATATCTAAAGAGTAACCTGAAGCAGATGAAGGACTTGAAATTGCCATTAACTTGAAAGGAACTGCTGGTAAGAGAAAAGATGCCCCTCATGAACACTGGACACTGAACAGAGTGGGGGTATAATGCAAAAAATCTCATGAAATCTGGTATAGCAAACACTATAAATGGGCTAAAACTAAGAAAAAAATAGAAAAAAGAAGAGAAAAACATATGCCTAAAATATGAGTCAAAAGTCTAGACAGATACATGTTAAGCCAGTATCATGCTGACAAAGAGCCTTAATCTATGAAAACCAACTTGTTTTAGAGATGAATAAAATGTCCATATAGTTTAATCCCATATGTGAGCTAGCTGTTCAAAAGTCTCAGTAGATACAACACACACAGCAGGAGCTTCAATGACTATTGACTGGCATTTGCATTTCTCTTGTACACTTAAAGAAAGAAAATCAAAGGTCTGTAGTGAATAAGAGAAAAGCAAAGGAAATAGGAAGAGATGCCTGTGGGAACTTTGATGAATATATTTCCTTTACTTTGAATTCATTAAATCACTAGGGTGGGTAGTGACCTTTTACTAAAGTGCCTGCTATTTATGTGAGGAAGTTCAAAATCAGCATAATGCCTGAGCTTTGGTAGAAAATGTTCTGATCAAAACAAAATAAGACAAAAAAGTGGAAGAGTAAGTAAAGTGAAGATTAATATTGGAGATGCACATCATAAATCAGTTTAAAATAAGTTTAAATTATTCAAGCAGCAGAACACAATTTTCAATTGAAAATCATTTGCTATAACTAACTGAGGTACCACTGTGCCTCTAATATAAGATTTTGAGCAGATTTGTATATCTTTGGTGACTATTTTCCAATTCCTTTGCATATACATAATACATTTGAATTAATATTTGAATAATGGATGCTTGTCTGGAGTAACTTACCTGTCAAAGCCATGACATTGGAAATGGAAATTATTTATTATGGAAATCAAGTATTCGATTGATTTATATAATACCACTTAATGGAAATTACATCAAATTTTGAGTCATACAGTTCAAGTGTAAGCTGCAGGTCCTTCATCTTTTGCTTGGGGAAGGATGGGATAGAAACATCTATTATATTTTTCCCCCTAGGGTTTATCTAATGCAGCAAATAAAATTAATCTCTGTATGTACATTTTGTAAAAACTGTATATTGTTTTTCAAATATTAATTGATCATCTACTATTTGCAACTTTCAGTACTTAGAAATTCTAATAAAATATTAAGATATAGTTCCTCTTCTTAAGAAACTTAAATTTAATGCTGGTAACTGTTAAGCAAAATTACAATTATAATGTGATTTGTAATATGATGGATCCCCAGAAAGAAACAACTGAATGAAATGTTAAGGGTCTAGAAAGATTGTGATAAGTGATATTTGCATTTAGGGGCAACATATATTAATATATTAGCTAGATGAGAAGTGAGAAGATTCTGTAAGAGAGGATATTATAAGAGAGACGGAAGCCAGAATTGAATTGAAAAGGGAAAACAAAAGGAGGGTTTATATGTCAGCTGAGGAATTTGCATTTGATTCTGAATGGTATAAGATATTAAAATATTTTAAAAGAGGTGAGGTATGCCTAAGTTTACACTTTTGAAAGTTTGTTCTGGCTGTATTACAGGGAACATTGGACCGTCCACAGCAAAGACGCATGGCAAGGAGGCTCATGGAAATCATTACATTAATTTAGTAAAAAGATGTTGCTAAATTAGTGCCAGAGAAAATGCAGACAGGGAAATTTGAGAATGAGCAAAGCTAGGGAATTGACAGGATTTTGAGGCCACTCAAATGTGAATGAGAGAAAAAAAAGGAGATGTCAGTGTTGCTTTCTTCAAGACTGGGGATAATTTAGAACATACACAATTTAAGGGATGGAGAGGGAGATCCATTCAGTTAAAATGTCTGTGGAATATTCAGGTAGAAATATGCAGTAGGTGGTGAACCACATGCAAAGGAGAATGACCTGGGGCAGACATACATATACAGTAATTGAAATCTTCGGGGAGAACTAAATCATGGAGAAAGAGGAAGGAGACTGAAAAGACATAAGCAAACTACTGAGAACAAAAATATTTGGAAAGAGGCTGTGGAAGTGGTGAAGTTTTCAAATATCTACCCTCAGTGATGAGAATGAGCATTGACTAGGAACAAGTAGATAATGCACTAATCACTTTTGAGACCCCATTTGTCACTGGCATCCATTCTGTAAGATTTTGTTTCCTATTTGTTTGATATCTTCAAGACAGTGCCCTGAGCTAGAAAAGGCAGTGTTATTGTACACTGTACTTTAGGTCTGCATTATAGCAACAAAAGATCAAGCAGATAGTGGGTTGGGAATCTGGACAAAAGGGTTGTTGATGTGGTGACCATGAACTTTTGCTAGGATGGAAAGGAGGTAGTGACGGAATTGGGCAGCTGGGCTGGGACAGGGTGGCACATCAGCAACCTGGAGGTCTGGATTGGTTCAAAGTAATATGTAGAGTAGAAAAATATATGCATTGCTGAGATGCTTGTACATTGTCATAAAAGTTATGAACAGACGTGAAACAGAGAAGCTAAGGATTGTGGAAACATATTCAGATTGGCATTTCCCCTCTATATTCCATGAAATACTAGTTAAGTGGCCTGTAATTCAGTGTTATTAAAAAGTTTGATAGATGTAGCCTAAACAATGTTAACTTTATTTTAAGCAACTTCTTTTACAGGCACTATTTGATCTTTTAGCATGGATTTCCAAAACTATTTAACCATTATATCAATTTTGTCTGAATATGTGAGTGATAATGGCCCATGGAGCTCATTTGGAGAAATACTGAAGTAGATCATGTAGGTCAGGTACCAGTGTGATGTCTGGCATAATTTATGCTCAATAATTGCTCCATTTAAAATAAGTCATGCATTTTGATATGAACTCCTCTGCATAATCTTTTGACCTCATCATATAAGTAATACTAGACAACTGTCTGTGCTTTAGAACTTGCCATGTTTTTATTTTCTCAGCTGTCACAGAACCTAAAACAGTGGCTTTCACTGAAATTCAGCTCTAGTGGATGAAGCTAAAGTATAGAGCAGAACTGTGCATTAGATGCAGCCTTGATACTTAGGAGCAGAAGGAAATAACCCATATTAGGTTTTTGAAAGCTGTTAAGAGTTAAACCATAAAAGATGTCCAGTTAATATTTATACGTGTAAATCAAGACAGTGTAAAGGACTCAGCTGACACTCCTAGGGAGTTTTCAACAGCACTTACTGAGTTTATCTAAAGGTAACGTTTAATACACTCTAGAGTGGCACTGAGGTAGGTGACAGTTGCCTGTGTCTCATCTAGCCTCTCTCTATCAACCTTCAATCACTAAAAAAAAAAAAAAAAAAAAAAGAAATCATGCAAACCTTCCGCATTTTACTTTCTAGATATCCCTCCAGTTGATTTCCATTTCTACCACTGACAAAGCAGTGTTAACTACAGACATACTCCGGGAATTCTTTAATGATCTCTTTGATAGTCTCATTTCTAAAGAGCAATTCCTCTTCTCAGTATTTTCTCTCTACGACAGAGATACTTAAAAATGCATATCCTATTATTTAAACACTTTCCACGGCTTCACTCTGTTCTTAGGCCTAAGACCCACATTATTAACATGTTTTATGTAGGCATGACTAGCCAATTATATTGGGACTTCTAATTTCACCCTCTATGATGCCCTCCCAACAGGACTACATTAAGCCTCTTGAATGCACTGGGCCCCTCATTCCTCATGACTCCTTCACATGTTGTTGCCTCTTCTAGTTAACATCTTTCTCATCTCCTCTCACTCAATGAACTCTTACTTATCCTTTAGATTTTTGCAGAAATTTTACTTCATCAAGAAAGTGTTCTCTAATTTTCTTATATTATATTAGTCCCTTCTGTTATAGGATCCCATACCATGTCATAATTACCATTTATAGCTCTTATTTCTATATACCACAAATAAATATTTTATTTTCTTCCTCTCCTGTACCATTGAAATTATTTGGGGACAGAAGCCATGTCTATTTTGAACATTCTTACATCTCTAATAACACAAAAGTTGTATGCCATGTAGTAGGTTCTCAGTAAGTTATTCTACAGTACCTGATGAATACATGAATATTATCAATAATGAAACAAGTAAGTCAAACAATGGAACTGATTATAGTGTCACAGAGACTGCAATATTCTGTCATATATTCTCTCTCTTCAGTTTATTACCACTACATACTGAAGAGGGTAGGAGGACAGTGTCTTGTCAGCCTAAGTAGGAGAATGAGTGCAAGAAAAGGATTTTTGGGAAGATGATACTTGACAAAAGGACAACAAAATATAAATTTAGTCAATTAATTTTTGTTACTGGTTTTTAGTACTCCTTCACGCAGTTCTTTTCTGTGGATGAATCAAATTCATTTAAAGTGATGGGGAAGGTTTTACCATAGTTACTTAGTAATAGGTCAACATTGTTTTGTTCACCGGATTAGTTAACCAAACCATTTGAAAATACAACAAAGAGAGAACATTTGCTGATGTGTTAATATTGTTGAGAATCAACTTTTCTACAGCACTGTGCAAAGTAGTGGATAGTGTGGGGGGTGTGTGTGTGTGTGCATGTGCATGTTGTACTGAAATGTGAGGGAGAATTCTCTAAAGGGATATGATACTTACAATTAATTTTTAGAAAGTAAGTTTGTTTAATCATGGCTTTCAAAGACAGAAGAATATGCACTCCATTCTTGAATCTGTCATGGAGCTTCCATGTTTGAGTGGCTGAAAAATAAACTTTCTCAATTCTCTTCATAGAAGGAACTAGACATATATGATTTCTATGTCACATTTTCCTTTTAAATAATTAAATATAAATGGACATTCAGATTACATTGGAAAATTGGCTATTTTCTCTAATTATGTCTCATTCCTGAAAAGTAATTAGAACCTTTATTAACTGTAATTTTATTAAATCCTCACAATAGTTCAATGAGTTGGGATCCTTATTACTCCCATCTTACACATGAAGAAATTGAGACTTACAGATGTTATATATCTTATTTAAGGGTACATAGCTAGTAAGTAAGGAGCTAAAGATGAAACATGGAAAACTTTATTTAAGATGTTCTCTCCCGAAGAATGTGAGAACTGAAGTTCAGACATTTACCAAAACATCCATATTTTCAGCAAACATGTATGTATTGACTGCTTTGTGCCCAGTACTGTGTTAACTAAGCAGCAAGAATGAGAACTGCTTCCTCCAAAGAGCTCATAGTCTAGGAGGAAAAACAGACAACAAATAAGATGATAATAAATAGTAGATGCTATTAAATGCATGATGCCCTGAGGACACATGATCCAAATAAGTGATCTGAATGATGTTTTATCAGAGAATTTAGTAAAGAAATGCAAGAAGGAAGTGTTTAAGTTAGAAGGAAATACGGACCTTACAAGGCAAAGGAAGCAAAAAAAGAAAAAACGAACTAGGAGAAGCAATATGGTAGAGTGTATTGTGTAATGAAAGAAGTTCATTTAGGCTAAAACAAAAGTTACAATTTAGGAAGTAAGGAGTGAAAAAGGTAGAATGTAAGACAAATGCCAAAACCGAAAATGTCCTACAGTATATGCAAATCCTGTGGGGCTTTTCTCTGAAGATAATGGCAATTTTAATGTATTTTATTTTTTAATTTTAAACCACCAATTTTATACAAATACTTTTTAAAAAAAATTTAGGAGATCTTTTTCTATGCCTTCAGTGTGAATAGTGTAACGAGGGAATATTAGCATCAGTTTTTGTGAGAAATTATTGAGATTTTTGCTAAGGGCCATGACAATGTGGAAAACATGTCAGTTTGGGGAGCAAATAAAAAACTTACAGTCAAGTGAATTAGAAGGCAGTAAGTGAGGGCTATCCTGGGGACAAAAATGCTATGTTGGTAACTAGCTTCTATTTATTAACATATTCAAATGGACATACATGTTTTAGAATATTTTTATCTTATCTTTTTTGTTGTTGTTGCTGAGATGGAGTTTTGCTCTTGTAGCCTAGGCTGGAGTGCAATGGCGTTATCTCAGCTCATTGCAACCTCCGCCTCCCAGTTCAAGCGATTCTCCTTCCTCAGCCTCCCAAGTAGCTGAGATTACAGGCCCCCATCACCATGCCTGGCTAATTTTTTTGTATTTTTAGTACAGATGGGGTTTCACCATGTTGGCCAGGCTGGTCTCAAACTCCTGACCTCAGGTGATCACCCGCCTCAGCCTCCCAAACTGCTGGGATTACAAGCATGAGCCACCTTGCCCGACAAGAGTATTTTTATATAATAGTTGGGAATTGTTCTTAGCTAAGTTATTTATCTAATTAAGCAGATATCACCATTCTGTGATCTTGTCAACAATATGAAAGTGGAGGTTAGTTTTGGTGTTAATGGTTTGCCCACCTACCCAACCACCTTGCAGTGTCTCCTCAGGAAGTTTCTGTCCACAAAATAATTTTATTTTTATTTTTGCAATATTTAGATAAATCTTTGCACAAAGTATCTCCAGATTGATGCTGATATACTAAGATCCATAAATATTCACCACTTCTAACCCAAATATCCTTTTCTGGAAACATGCGAAATCATTGGATGATGTCTGTTTTGCCACCTCCATGTTTCATCAATATCTTACTATCTCCACAATGACGGGAGAGAAATGCAATTATCCTGTCAGCTGTGGCTTGATTTCTGATTTCCACAGAGCTCAAGTTTTACTAAAGAAGACTTCATTATTTTGTTAGGCATAACAGCACAGAAGGAGTTCCAGCTTCCTCCTGGAGCTGCAAACTGAAGCAAGTTGGAGTGAATTTATTTCTGAGGTTTGACAATTCTTCAATGTTAATATATTTTCAGTCTAATTTTGTTATACATTAGCACATGCTCAGAATGTCAACCACCCCCTTATTGCAGATCACAGATTTAGGTTAAGTTAGTATTGCCAAGTGTTTGCTAAAGAGTAAGTACCTTATGCCTTGCCAAATTTATCGATTTGAGTTTTGTTTGATTTAGCTCAACATTAGAGAAAGTGAGTGCTTAAGATAACATTGTATATGATTCAGAATAAAATCTCAGCAAGTTCCACTAAGTGACTTTTCCCAGACTATATATCGTGTATAAAATTGACAATGCAAGTCATTTTTATATTTGGGGTCATTCTACTAATTTTCTTTGCATTGATAAGTGATGTATGAGCTTCAATATGTGGTGGATAATATATTGCAATTTCAAAAATAGAAGCTCCTCTCAGAAATAACTAAAATTATTTCCAAATACTTGCAGCCCCTGCTTTATGAAGTGACAGTTTCCAAATACAGGGATTATTTTCCAAATCTGAGAAAAGAGAATATATTTTAACTAGACCAAATGCTACTTAATCCTTATGTAATGTGAGAGCACTGTCTATAACAGACTTTGTGTTTTAAGATCTCATTGACAGAGAGAAGAAAGTGGTGGAGTGTTCTGAGGACACTGAGGATTTAATAATGAGTGTCTAATTGCAATTTAAACCCTTTTGATAGACTACCGCTTTTCATCTGTATATGCATATATCTGTGTGTGTACATGTGTGTATGTATGTATAAATGCAAAACGGAACATAATGTTATGTTCAAATGTTCAAAGGGCCTAATTATTGCAAAATAATTATATAAATCAGGCTCTGTATAAATGCTAGAAGAAATATGTTTTCAAAGGCAGTTTATGCATTACTAAAGCATGAAAACATTATTGTAAGTATCACAATTAAATAGCACCCAACTCAGTCTGGGCGTGGTGGCTCACACCTGTAATCCTAGCACTTTCGGAAGCCGAGGTGGGTGGATCACATGAAGTCAGGACTTCGAGACCAGCCTGGCCAACATGGTGAAACCCAGTCTCTACTAAAAATACAAAAATTATCGGGGCGTGGTGGCAGGCGCCTATAATCCCAGCTGCTTGGGAGGCTGAGGCAGGAGAATCGCTTGAACCCAGGAGGCAGAGGTTGCAGTGAGCCGAAATTATGCCACTTCACTCCAGCCTGGGCAAAAGAGCAAAACTCTGTCTCAAAATAATAATAATAATAATAGCACCAACTCTATTTGGTTAGGGTTTCTTTTTTAAGTAAATGTCAAAATTGTACTCTTACAGATTAATTTTCCAAGTGTATAACATCAAATTTTGTTTTAATTTGTTAAATTGTTAATTTAACAAATTAACAAATTGTTAATTATTAATTTAAATCTGTAAATTATTAATTTAAAAGTTGTTGGATTAATCACTAATTTTCCTTATTGGATTACACAGAATAAGAAAAATCAATTATTTCTGATATGCTGAATTTTTGCTAGGCAAAGATATTGAGTATTTGAGACTCAAGGCAAAATAAGCCATATCTTTTTTTTTTAGACGAAGTCTTGTTCTTGTCCCCAGGCTGGCGTGCAATGGCACAATCTTGGCTCACTGCAACCTCCGCCTCCCAGGTTCAAGGATTCTCCTGTCTCAGCCTCCCGAGTAGCTGGGATTACAGGCACCTACCACCATACCCGGCTAATTTTTGCTAATTTTTGTATTTTTAGTAGAGACGGGTTTCACCATATTGTCCAGGCTGGTCTAGAACTCCTGACCTCAGGTGATCCACCCGCCTCAGCCTCCCAAAATGCTGGGATTACAGGCATAAGCCACCGTGCCTGGCCCTGTTTCTCCATGTGTGTGTGTATTAAGATTAAAAATGCAAAGGTAATGAAATGGCAAAAATAAAATAAAATAAATTTAAGATAGCATTTTCATCTGAATGGAAACAGGGAAATGTGGTAGAGAGTGACACATTGTTAGAAGCACATTTATTTGTAATGAGCTAATTTGTGGGTTCATTGGTTGTTTCACCAAATTTCATTATACTATTCAATAAATACCTATATAAAAAATCACAAAGCTTTCTCTTTTCCATTCTCAGCTCAGAGAAATATAGAGCTTGAAACACCATTGTTCCCACCCTTATAACAATGAAAGAGCTAGACAGACTACAGATTAATGACTTTCTTGAATACATCAAAGAACTGAATTCTCACAACATCCAACTCATCCTCAATGTGGGAAAGCCAAGAGTCTGCAGAGGAAGTGTCAGGAGCACATGCACAAGGGCAGCTACCATTGGACATGAAATAAGCCAGTAAAAAGAATTCAGCTGAAATGTTTACTTATTATTGAAGGCCGAGTTTGAGCTAGTGTGCAAATGGAAATCCCTTAGAAATTGCAGATTTAGGGAAGGTTCACACCTCTTACGGACTCTTCTCCATAAACCCCACCAGATACTCAGAGGAACAATTAGAAAGAATCCTAAGGAATCATGCCTTTTGACACTAGCTACAGGAAGGTCATAGCTGAAACTGCTGAAACTTTGCCTAGAATCATCTCATCTTCCTCTTCTATAGAATAAAGGTATTGGTTTTCAGATGAAAAGACAGCAGATTAACACCTAAAAAGCCTGGTAGCCGGGGCCGGGCACGGTGGCTCACGCCTGTAATCCCAGCACTTTGGGAGTGGCCGAGGCGGGTGGATCACGAGGTCATGAGATCGAGACCATCCTAGCTAACACAATGAAATCCCGTCTCTACTAAAAATACAAAAAATTAGCCGGGCGAGGTGGCGGGCGCCAGTAGTTCCAGCTACTCGGAGAGGCTGAGGCAGGAGAATGGCGTGAACCCCGGGGGGCGGAGCCTGCAGTGAGCCGAGATTGCGCCACTGCACTGCAGCCTGGGCGACAGAGCGAGACTCTGTCTCAAAAAAGAAAAAAAAAAAAAGCCTGGTAGCCCACTGAAGCTGGGTTAAGGAGATAAGGGCAATAAAAAATCTCTGTCTCAGGGCAAAAGGCATGAATAAGTGCTAAACCCACCATTACAGGTGGAGAAGGGGCCTGAGTAATTATTAAAAAAGAAAACCTCATCAGATTCTTGGACATAGTGCCTGCATAAGACTTAGACTAAATCAGAACAGAAGAGATTATTTCTAAATCTCCCGAGTAGCTGGGATTATAGGCACCTGCCACCATGCCCGGCTAATTTTTCTATTTTTAGTAGAGATGGGGTTTCACCATGTTGGCCAGGCTGGTCTCGAACTCATGACCTCAGGTGATCCGCCCACCTCGACCTCCCAAAGTGCTGGCATTACATGCGCGAGCCACCGTGCCCGGCCCTCTACTTCCAACAAGAATTGGGTTAAATAATAGGAATACAGAGCATCAAGAGACAAATTCCTTTTGAAGTGCCAATGAAAAGGGAAAAACAACGGGCAGATGATACCAACAAACAAATGTCCAGCCAGGGAAGTCTCTTCATGCTCTCAGGCCTGACACCTGCCTCTCCACAGTCAGACACCCAGGGCCCAGCCTAGGAAACCCCTTCCTTTACTGCAGGCAGCAATAGTAGTGTAGCTAGGTGTCGGCAGCAGCACCAGATAAACCAAACATATCAGATCATACCTCAAAGGCTCTGAAAACATAACTACTTTTGAAACCATATAATAGGCCAAACCTGCATGCCAGAGCTAAATAGAGTGACTGTCCGCTAAATAAAAGATTTAAATATGACCCATCTTCTCCTAACATAAGTCAAAACAACTAGGATACAATTCAGAATTACCACACAAAGCAAGAAATAAGAGGATAACAGCCTGAATGAGAAGACAATCAACTGACTTCAACACCGAGATGAATCAGTGTTGCAAATTAGACTTTAATTAAAAAATTAACTTAATTAACTTAAAAAATTAAGTTAACTTAAGCAATTACAATTTATTTGAAACAAAAGTAGAAAATCTCAGAAAATAAATAGAAGTTATAAAAAACAATAAAATGAAAAAATTGATAAATTGGACTTGCAGTGGGTTGAATATTGTTTAAAAACAATACAGAATACAGAAACCTCAGAAACCTATGTATGTATGTGATAAAATTATTTAGAACTAAATACACACACACATGCAAACACATAGATACATACACATATACAACAAAGCTGCTGAAACTGGAATAAGATTGATAGATTATATCTATTCCAGTGTCCTGGTTATGATATTACACTACAATTTTTAAAAATTTCATCACAGGTGAAAGTGTAAATAGTTTACACATGATTTCTCTGTATTGTTTCTTTTAACTGTATGTAAATCTATACTTATTTTAAGAAAAAATTTAATAAAAATGGGTAAAAGATTTGAAAATAATTCAAAAAAGGAATAGCTTTCAAATATGTTTGACATTATAAGAAATCCAAGAAATGCAAATTTGGAAAATAAAGCCCTGATGCCATATTACTCTGTAAGTCCTAGAATGATTAGAACTTAAAAGTTTGGCAATACCAACTATTATTGAGGATGTAGAACAATGCATATGGTCTTGGAGAGGATGCAAAAGCGAAGTAGGAGACTAGCAGAATTTGTCTGCTTTTCACAACCCTACTGACTGAAAAAGGATCTGGTCCAGGTGGGATGAAGCAAAGAAACCAGCAGGAATCAGCAGATGGTGACTGAAGGGATCCCGAGCTGCCCTCCTTACTCATTAGCATGACACTCCTACTGGCGCCATGATAGTTTACAAATGCCATGACAACAACTCAGAAGTTACCACCCCTTTCCTAGAAAGATCCAAATAACCTACCCCTCAATTTGCATTGATCCACCCAATAATTTACTTGTAATTGAAAGTGGGTTTACCTGAGTATAAATACATTTGTTAAGAGCCCATATGTTACCAACTCTGTGTGCACTGCCTATGAGTTAGCCCTGCTCCACAAGGAGCAGTACTGTTTAATAACAGATTGCTGTCTAACACCACTGCCTTGCCCTTGAATTTTTTCCTGGACAAAGCCAAGAACCCTCCCAGGCTAAGCCCCAACTTCAGGGATTACCTGTCTGCAACAAAAGGATACCACAACTTTTGAAAAGGGTTTGACATTTTCTAGTCAGTTAAACCAGCAGTTCTGAACTGTGGGCTAATTTTGCTTCCCAGGAGACATTTGTCAATAGCTAGAGTTATTTTCATTTGTCACAACTGGCAGCAGGTGCCACTGGCATCCACTTGGGTAAAGGACCAGGTTGCTGCTAAACATCGGAACTGCCTCCTGCAACAAAGAATCATCTGGCCCAAAATGGCAAAGTATTGAGGGTAAATTCCACCCCTATGTGTTACTCGAAATAAATTTTAAAATTATATATTCATAGAATACTTGTACACAAATTTTCATACCAGCTCTACTCATAATAATTTAAAAACATAAAATAGCCCATATGGCCATTGTTAGATTCATGGGAAATTACAGTGTTTTCAAAAAAAAATCTACTCAGAGATAAAGTGGAATAAATCAGTGATACACAAACAACATAAGTTTCAAAAATTTTATGCTGAAAGCTAGACACAAAAGAATACCTACTCTATTCATCTCGTTTTTATAAAATTATAGGACAGACAAAATAAACCTATAGTTATATAAGGTAATTCAGTAAATGCCTTCTATCAAAGTGAGATAATTTACTACAAAGTTGTACGAAGGAACTTTTTGGAGGTGTTGCAGGTGTCCTACATGGGCATATCCTGGAGATATTGTGAGATTGGTTTCAGACCACTGCAATAAAGGAAATATCACAATAAAGCAAGTCACACAAATTTTTTGGTTTCTCAGTGCATACAAAAGTTATATTCGGCCGGGCGCGGTGGCTCAAGCCTGTAATCCCAGCACTTTGGGAGGCCAAGGAGGGCAGATCACGAGGTCAGGAGATCGAGACCATCCTGGCTAACATGGTGAAACCCCGTCTCTACTAAAAATACAAAAAATTAGCCGGGCGTGGTGGCGGGTGCCTGTAGTCCCAGCTACTGGGGAGGCTGAGGCAGGAGAATGGTGTGAACCCGGGAGGCGGAGCTTGTAGTGAGCCGAGATTGCGCCACTGCACTCCAGCCTGGGCGACAGAGCAAGACTCCGTCTCAAAAAAAAAGTTATATTCACACTATACTATAGTCTGTTAAGTGTGTGATAACATTAATTATAAAAATAACATATACACATTAATTTTAAAATATTCCTAAAAAATGCTAACAATCATCTGAGCCTTCAGCAAATCATAATCTTTTTGCTGGTGGATGACCTTTCCTCAGAGCTGATGGCTGCTGACTGATGAGGATGGTGATTCCTGGAGGGCTGGGTGGCGGTGGCAATATTTTAAAGTAAGACAGCAATGAAATTTGCTGCAGCAATTGACTCTCTCTTTCATGAAATATTTCTCTGTAGCATTTGACGCTGTTTGACAGCATTTTATCCACAACAGAACTTTTTTCAATATTGGAGTCAATCCTCTCAAACCTGCCACTGTTTTACCAAGTAAGTTTATATAATATTCTAAATCGTTTATTACCATTTGACAATATTACAACATTTTGCCAGGAGGAGATTCTATCTCAAGAATCTGCTTTCTTTGCTTATCTGTAAGAACCAACTCTTCTTTCATTCAAGTTTTACTACGAGATTTCAGCAGGTCAGTCAAATCTTCAAGGTCCACTTCTAGTGCTATTTTTCTTGCTATTCCCATTACATGGAGTTAATTTTTCCACCGAAGTCTTGAAACTGTAAATGTCATCCATTAGAGTTAAAATTAACTTCTTGCAAATTCTTGTTAATTTTGATATCTTGACCTTCTCTCATGAATCACTAATGCTCTTAATGGTACCTAGAATGGTAAATATTTTCCAGAAGGTTTTTAATTTACTTTGCCTAGATCCAGCAGAGAAATTACAGTCTATAGCCTTATGAAATGCATTCCTTTAATAACAAGATAAAATTTAATAACAAGTCAAAATTACTGTTTGATCTGTGGACTACAGAATGAATGTTGTGTTAGCAGCTATGAAAATCATATGAATCGCCTTGTACAACTCTACCAGAGCTCTTGGGTTACCAGATGTATCGTCAGTGAGCAGTACTATTTTGAAAGGTATATTTTAGTCTGAACAGTAGGTCTCTACAGTGCACTTCAAATATTCAGCAAACCATGCTGCAAACAGATGTGCTGTCATCCAGGCAATGCTGTTCCAATTACACAAGCAGAGTGGGTTTAGCATAGTTCTTAAGTGCCCTAGGATTTTTGAAGTGGTAAATGAGCACGTTTCAACTTAAACTCACCAGCTTTGGTAGCCCCTAACAAGAGTCATCCTGTTCTTTGAAGCTTTGAAACCAGGCATTGACTTCTCTGCTTTAACTCAGAAAGTCCTAGATGGCATCTTCTTTCTGAACAAGGCTGTTTCATTTATATTTAAAATACGTAGTTTATTGTAGCCACCATCATCAATGATCTTAGTAGCTAGATCTTCTGGATAATTTGCTGCAGGTTCTACATCAGCAGTTGATGCTTCGTCTTGTGCTTTTATATAGAAAGATGGTCTTTTTCTTTAATACTCATGAACCAACCTCTGGTGGCTTCCAACTTTTCTTCTGCAGCTTCCTCACCTCTCTCAGCTTTTAATAGAATTGAAGAGAATTAGGGCTGTCCTCTGGACTTTGGCTTACAGGAATGTTGTTGCTGCTTTGATCATCTATTCAGACCTCTAAAACTTTCCTCATACCAGCAACAAGGCTGTTATGCTTTCTTATCATTCATGTATTTACTGGAGTAGCACTTTTAATTTCCTTCAAGAACTTTCCCTTTGCATTTGCAACTTGGCTAACTTTGGTGCAAGAGGCCCAGCTTTCAGCCTACCTCAGTTTTTGTATTTAATGTCACCTAATCATTTCTGACTTTTGATTTAAAGTAAGAGGCGTGCATCTCTCCCTTTCACTGGAACACTTAGAGGCCATTGTAATGTTATTAATTGGTTTAATTTAAATATCGTTGTATCTTAGAGAATAGACAGGCCTGAGAAGAGGGAGAGAGAAAGGGAAATAGCCAGCTAGTAGAGCAGTCAGTTATATGCGTGCAGTCTGTGGTGTCCCAAAACAATTTCAATACTAATCAAATAATGCTGATCACAGATCACCATAACAGGCCTAAGAATAGTGAAAAAGTTTTGAAATATTGTGATAATTACCAAATTGTGATGCAGAGACACAAAGTGAACACATATTGATGGAAAAATCGTGCTGATAGACTTGCTCTATGCAGGGTTACAACAAACCTTCAATTTGTAAAAAATATAATATCTGTGAAGAGCAATAAAGAGAAGTGCAATTACATGAAGTATGTCTGTATATTGCTTCTGGTGCTAGTTACTAAGTTGTATATCATTATAAAAATGCCTCTAACTGTGCAATTCAAAAAGAGTGTTTTATTTGATGTACTCTATCCATAAATGCAGCTTATTGTAACACAGTGGATCTTTGTTCAAGAATAGTAAGGGATGGACAAATAAAATTAACAGGATTAACTAGCGTTCTCTAAGAGGGCTTTTGTATCTCCCCTGTCCAATATAGCAACTCTTTTCATACTACTTCCTCTCCTGTTTTTTTTTTTTGTAGCATTCATCTAAATGCTTATTGTTTGTACATCCACTAGCACATTAGTTGCACAAAGTTAAGACCTTTTATATATGTATATAACCACTGTATCACTAACAATGTCAATAGTGTCTGACACTCAATAGATGCTCAGTGATTATGTGTTGAACAGATAAACACATGTATGAAGTTTCATTGCTCCGTGAGGTCTTTCTGAATACTTCCAGGCTACAGTACTGCCCTACATGGTGCCTCCATAGGACCATAGTATATAAGTACTTATAACTTTGCTTATTTTAACCTCCATCTCTTTGTATTTTTAATTTTTGTCTGTTTAATTCCTTCATGGGCTGCATTCCTTGAATTCAGGGATTATGCATTTATATCCTTTAACTCCCTGTACTTCATAGCATCTTCAGCATAGTCAGCCCACAATAAGTTTTAATTCAATAAGTAAAGGAATGGTTTTTACAAATAAGAAAATAGATCCTCAGAGTTAATTAAATGACTCTCTGAATCCCATATTTGCACAGTTAAATTACTATTTTTTCTTTAAATTATTTGTTTTTATGGTGTACTCTCATTAGGAAACAGAAGTAATGGAGGAAATAGCACTGAATCTCAATTTTCTTTTTAGAGCCAATAATATCCACTGTAACGCTCAGAGGATGAACATACAAAATTAGCATTTTCCACAAAGCATCTAATACAACTATTGTTTTGTGGAACATAATTTTGGAAATTTAGACCTAAAAGTTAGGAAAAGCAGTATTGGTACCTTTGTGCCAGGCATAGTACTAGGGTTTTACATATGTGATTGTATTTAATACTTTCAAGAACTCTGAGTCAAGAGTTTTCTCCATTTTAGAGATAATATAATTAAAGTTGAGAGGAGTTAAATTGACTGTAGGCTCAAAGTCAGCAAATGGAAAGCTACGATTTGAATCTAAGTTTCTTTCATTTTAATACTTATGTGCATTCTATTTTATTCTGTGATCTTCTATAGATGACATACCCACAAAATCAATGTATTAAATATTCATGTAAAAAGAAACAGTTGAACTTTCCCCAGTTTCTTCAAAAAGCATCATGAGATATTTTATAAAATTCTAGTTTAAAAAGATGTGTACTTAGAAAGACATCGACCTAAGGAAAGGGCTTTTTGTTCTCTTGGTCTCATAATTAACAAAACTTTTAATATAAATCCATTATCCCTTCTTGAATATGATTCCCAAAACTTCTTTTCAGACATCTGTATTGACTAATTCATTTAATACTAAGCACTTGATATTACATAATCTCTGCTTGTATTTATTACCAAACACTAAGACAAATGTATACCTGATTTCCATAACAAACTGGTAACTTCCTCAATAATAGATCTGCCATTTCCTGACAAGGAAACATTGAGCCACATATGCCAATTTCCTCTACAAATGAACCTGAAGAGATTTGAGACATAATCAGTTTGGGCCATAAATACTAAATTATCAGAAATCAATTAGATAATAAATATTCCAAATTGTTCTTGTATTAAAATATATCCAAATGTATTTGCTAAATGTAATGATTACAAATATTATCAAAGCAAAGGTGTTCATTGCACATTTGATAAAGTGATAACTTCCATCACCCATAGATTATGGCAGTCTATCAACACCAGATCTGAAAGTACGATATTCCTCCTTAGTGTTCACACCTTGCCTCTGTGCTATCACCTGGACATCAGAAGCTCTTGTTGCCTAAAGGTATCTCCAATTTTTCACATCTGAATGTCTGGGTGAGGTTATAGATTTTAAGAATTTACCAGGGTCAATTTGTAGGCAAGTGAATATTCTAGTGTTGATTTTGCAAGCAAAATATGAACATCATTTACTTCTATGGTGTTTTGAAGTCATGCCATTAAAAATTCATCTGGCAAATCTAATATGAGAAAACAAGAGCAAGAAGAGCAATGAATTGCAATGAAAAAAATTGGCAGGGTAATAAATAAGCATCACAGGTCAGACTTCAATTTACATAAATAGCTTTGCCAAAGGTGGTTTAAAAGGGCAGTTGCTTGTTCCTGCATTATTTGTAGTGATGCTTCTCCCTTTGAGTTCTAAATTTCTGTAGCAGAGACAAAAGAAATTATGGGTTTTTTTTTTCCAGGACAGATAATCAAGATTTATCCTCTACATTCTTCAAAGAAGATGAAGACAAACTATGCATCTTCCTTTTTTTATAGCAACTACATCTCAAACAGGCATACGAATTCTTTCATAAACTTCAGATAGCTTGTATATAATTATTCCTTTATCAGAATTAATGCAATCCATATTCAGAAAAAATGAAACTAATAAAAATAACAATTCAAATTCACACTAAGGAATCATTAAAAATAAAACTTTTTCTTTCCTATTCTAGTTAGTGCCAATTATATTCTTCAGGTCTATTCTGAGAAAAATCTTAGAAACAACTGCTTCTGCTGGCTCAGCCCATCATACCTAATAGGGCATAAATTCTCGATACCTTATATATCTCTACAATCTTTTCCTTTTTTTCCCCCTTTCTCCAACTTCATTGCGGCATAGTTGACAATTGATAAAATGTACATATTTAAGGTCTACAGCTCGATGGTTTCATATACATATACATGGTGAAACAGTAAGCAAACTCAAGCTAATTAGCATATCCACCACCTCACATATTTACCACTTTGTGAGTGCAGTAAGAAAACTTATATTTACTGTTAGCAGATTTCAAGTGTACAATATTGTGAGCTATATATAGTCACATTGCTGTACATTAGATCACCAGAATGTATTTATGTCGCATAACTGAAAGCTTTTACCCTTTGACCAACATGGTTCCATATCCCACCTCCCCAGTCCCTATTAACCAGCATTCTACTCCCTGTTTCCATGATTTTGACATTTCTATATTTCACCTACATATCAGTGACACTATGTAGTATTTGTCTTTCTGTATCTGGCTTATTTAACATAATATAATGTCCTCCAGGTTAATCCATGTTGTCACAAACAGCAGGATGCTTTTTCTTTTTTAAACAAAGACATGTTTCATTGTGTTGGGGGGGAGGGGCATGTGTGTGTGTACATCAATTTAAAAAAAATTATTCACCATTAACAGACACTTAGATTGCTTCCATAATTGGGCAATTATGAATAATTCTGAAATGAACATGAGAAAACAGACATCTTTCTGAAATGCTGATTTTATTTCCTTCAAAAATATACCTAGAAGTGGGACTGCTGGAGTGTAAGCTAGTTCTAGTTTTAATTTTTTTAGAAACCTCCATTCAGTTTTTTTATAATGGCTGTATCAATTAAAGTCCCACCAAACTGTAAAAGGGTACCCAGATCCTCACCAATATTTGTTTCCTTTTGGTTTTTGAATAGTCATTCTAATATGTGTAAAATAATATCCCATTGTTATATATATATATATATATATATATAAAATATATATTTATATATATCTTAAGTTCTGGGATACAGTTGCAGAATGTGCAGGTTTGTTTGTTACAAAGTTATACATGTGCCATGGTAGTTTGCTGCAGCCATCAACCCATCGTCTACATTAGGTATTTCCTCTAATGTTATCCCTCCCGTTTACCTCACCCCCCAACAGGCCCCAGTGTGTAATGTTCCCCTCCATGTGCTCATATGTTCTCATTGCTCAACTCCCATTTATGAGTGAGAACATGTGGTGTTTGGTTTTCTGTTCCTGTGATAGTTTGCTGAGAATGATGGTTTCCAGCTTCATCCATGTCCCTGCAAAGGACATGAACTCATTCTTTGTTTATGGCTGCATAGTATTCCGTGGTGTATATGTGCCACGTTTTCTTTATCTAGTCTATGATTGATAGGCATTTGGGTTGGTTCCAAGTCTTTGCTATTGTGAATAGTGCCGCAGTAAACATACATGTTCATGTGTCTTTATTGTAGAATGATTTATAATCCTTTGGGTATATACCCAGTAATGGGATTGCTGAGTCAAATGGTATTTCTAGTTCCAGATCCTTGAGGAATCACCACAGTGTCTTCCACAATGGTTGAACTAATTTACACTCCCATCAGCAGTGTAAAAGTGTTCCTATTTCTCCACATCCTCTCCAGCATCTGTTGTTTCCTGACCTTTTAATGATTGCCATTCTAACTGGCGTAAGATAGTATCTCATTGTGGTTTTGATTTGCATTTCTCCAATAACCAGTGATGATGATCTTTTTTTCATATGTTACTTGGCCTCATAAATATCTTCTTTTGAAAAGTATCTGTTCATATCTTTTGCCCACTTTGTGATAGGGTTGTTTGTTTTTTTCTTGTGAAATTTGTTTACTTGTAGATTCTGGACATTAGCCCTTTGTCAGATGGATAGATTGCAAAAATTTTCTCCCGTTCTGTAGGTTCACTCTGATGGCAGTTTCTTTTGCTGTACAGAAGCTCTTTAATTTAATTATATCCCATTTGTCAATTTTGGCTTTTGTTGCAATTGCTTTTGGTGTTTTAGTCATAAAGTCTTTGCACATGCCTATATCCTAAATGGTACTGCCTAGGTATTCTTCTAGGATTTTTATGGTTTTATGGTTTTATGGATCACCTCAGGTGATCCGCCCACTTCGGCCTCTCAAAGTGCTGGGATTATAGGTGTGAGCCACCACACCCAGCCGAAGGGGTGTTGAATTTTACTGAAGGCCTTTTCTGCATCTATTGAGATAAGTATGTGGTTTTCTTCGTTACTGGCTTTGTTTATGTGATGGATTATGTTTATTGATTTGCATATGTTGAAGCAGCCTTGCATACCAGGGATGAAGCTGACTTGATGAAGGTGGATAAGCTTTTTAATGTGCTGCTGGATGTGGTTTGCCCATATTTTATTAAGGATTTTCATGTCAATGTTCTTCAGGGATATTGGCCTGAAATTTTCTTTTTTTCTTGTGTCTCTGCCATGTTTTCGTATCAGGAAGAAGCTGGCCTCATAAAATGGGTTAGGGAGGAGTCTCTCTTTTTCCATTATTTGGAATAGTTTTAGAAGGAATGGTACCAGCTTCTCTTTGTACCTCTGGTAAAATTCAACTGTGAATCCATCTGGTCCTGGGCTTCTTTTTGTTGGTAGGCTATTAATTACTGCCTCAATTTCAGAACTTGTTATTGGTCTATTCAGGGATTCAACTTCTTCCTGGTTTAGTATTGGGAGGGTGTATGTGTCCAATAATTTATCCATTTCCTCTAGATTTTCTAGTTTATTTTCATAGAGGTGTTTATAGCATTCTCTGATGGTAGTTTGTATTTCTGTGGGATCAGTGGTGATATTCCATTTATCATATTTTATTGGGTCTATTTGATTCTTCTCTCTTTTCTTCTTTATTAGTCTGGCTAGTTGTCTATTTTGTTAATCTTTTCAAAAAACCAGCTCCTGGATTCATTGATTTTTTGGATGGTTTTTCGTGTCTCTATCTCTTTCTGTTCTGCTTTGATCTTAGTTATTTCTTGTCTTCTGCTACCTTTTGAATTTGTTTGCTGTTGCTTCTCTAGTTCTTTTAATTGTGATATTAGGGTGTCAATTTTAGATCTTTCCCACTTCCTGATGTGAGCATTTAGTGCTGTAAATTTCCCTCTAAGCACTGCTTTATCTGTATCCCAGAGAGTCTGATAGGTTGTGTGTCTTTGTTCTTATTGGTTTCAAAGAACTTCTTTATTTCTGCCTTAATTTCGTTATTTATGCCGTAGTCATTCAGGAGCAGGTTGTTCAGTTTCCATGTAGTTGTGCAGTTTTGAGTGAGTTTCTTAATTCTGTGTTCTAATTTGATTGCACTGTAGTCTGAGAGACTTTCTTGTTATTTCCATTATTTTGCATTTGTTGAGGAGTGTTTTACTTCCAATTTGGTGGTCAATTTTAGAATAAATGTGAAGTGGTGCTGAGAAGAATGTATATTCTGTTAATTTGGGGTGGAGAGTTCTGTAGATGTCTATTAGCTCCACTTGGTCCAGAGCTGAGTTTAAGTCCTGAATATCCCTGTTAATTTTCTGTCTTGTTGATCTGTCTAATATTGATAGTGGGGTGTTAAATTCTCCCACTATTATTGTGTGGGAGTCTAAGTCTCTTCAGAGGTCTCCAAGAACTTTCTTTGTGAATCTGGATGCTCCTGTATTGGGTGCATATATATTTAGAATAGTTAGCTCTTCTTGTTGTGTTGATCCCTCTACCATTGTGTAAAGGGATGCCTTGTTTTTTTTTTGTTTTTTTTTTTATCTTTGTTGGTTTAAAATCTGTTTTATCAGAGACTAGGATTGCAACCCCTGCTTTTTTTTTTTTGCTTTCCATTTGCTTGGTAAATATTCCTCAGTCTCTTTATTTTGAGCCTATGTGTGTCTTTGCACATGAGATGGGGCTCCTGAATACAGCACACTGATTGATCTTGACTCTTTATCCAATTTACCAGTCTGTGTCTTTTAAATGGGGCATTTAGCCCATTTACAATTAAGGTTAATATTGTTGTGGGTGAATTTGATTCTGTCATTATGATGCTAGCTGGTTGTTTTGCCCATTTATTGTGGCAGTTTCTTTGCAGTGTCGATGGTCATTACATTTTAGTGTGTTTTTACAGTTGCTGGTACCGTTTTTTCCTTTCCATGTTTACTGCTTCCTTCAGGAGCTCTTGTAAGGCAGGCCTGGTTTTGACAAAATCCCTCAGCATTTGCTTATCTGTAAAGGATTTTATTTCTCCTTCACTTATGAAGCTTAGTTTGGCTGGATATAAAATTCTGGTTAAAAATTATTTTCTTTAAGAATGTTGAATATAGGCCCCCACTCTCTTCTGGCTTGTAGGGATTCTGCACGGAGATTCACTGTTAGTCTGATGGGCTTTCCTTTGTAGGTAACCCGATCTTTCTCTCTGGCTGCCCTTAACATGTTTTTCCTTAATTTCAACCTTATGAATCTGATGATTATGTGTCTTGGGTTGCTCTTCTCAAGGAATGTCTTTGTAGTGTTCTCTGGTGTCTTGCAAGGTTGGGGAAGTTCTCCTGGATAATATCCTGAGTGTGATTTCCAACTTGGTTCTATTCTCCCCATCACCTTCAGGTACACCAATCAAATGTAGGTTTGGTCTTTTCATATAGTCCCAAGTTTCTTGGAGGCTTTGTTCGTTCCTTTTCATTCTTTTTTCTCTAATCTTGTCTTCACCCTTTATTTCATTAAGTTGATCTTCAATCTCTGATATCCTTTCTTCTGCTTGACAGATTTGGCTATTGATACCTGTGTATGCTTCATGAAGTTCTCATGCTATGTTTTTCAGCTCCATCAGGTCATTTATGTTCTTCCCTAAACTGGTTATTCTCATTAGCACTTCCTGTAACTTCTTATCAAGATTCTTAATGTCCCTGCATTGAGTTAGAACATGCTCCTTTAGCTCCGAGGAATTTGTTATTACCTACCTCCTGAAGCCTACTTCTGTCAATTTGTCAAACTCATTCTCCATTCAGTTTTGTTCCCTTGCTGGCAAGGAATTGTGATCCTTTGGAGGAGGGGAGACATTCTGGTGTTTCAAATTTTCAGGATTTTTGCACTGGTTTTTCCTCATCTTCATGGATTTATCTACCTTTGGTCTTTGATGTTGGTGACGTTCAGATGGTGTTTTTGCCTGGTCGTCCTTTTTGTTGCTGTTGATGCTACTGCTGTCTGTAAGTTTTCCTTCTAACAGTCAGGCCCCCCTTCTGCAGGTCTGCTGGAGTTTGCTGGAGGTCCATTCCAGACCCTGTTTGCCTGGGTATCACCAGCAGAGGCTGCAGAACAGCAAAGATTGCTGTGGGCTCCTTCCTCTGGAAGTTTTGACCCAGAGGGGCACCAGCCAGATGCCACTTGGAGCCACCCCTACATGAGGTGTCTGTCTACCCCTGCTGGGAGTTGTCTCCCTGTCAGAAGGCACAGGGGTCCGGGACCCACTTTAGGAGGCAATCTGTCCCATAGCAGAGCTCGAGCACTGTGTGGGAGATCCACTGCTCTCTTCAGAGCTGGTAGGCAGGAATGTTTAAGTCTGCTGAACCTGGGCCCACAGCTGCCCCTTCCCCCAGGTGCTCTGTCCCAGGGAGATGGGAGTTTTATCTGTAAGCCCCAGGCTGGGGCTGCTGCCTTTCAGAGATGCCCTGCCCAGAGAGGAGGAATCTAGAGAGGCAGTCTGGCTACAGTGGCTCCGCCTAGTCTGAATTTCCCAGAGGCTTTGTTTACACTGTGAGAGAAAAACCACCTACTCAAGCCTCAGTGATGGCAGACTCCCCTCCCCGAATCAAGCTGGAGTGTCCCAGGTCGACTTCAGGCTTCTGTGCTGGCAGTGAGAATTTCAAGCCAGTGGGTCTTAGCTTGCTGGCCCCCTGGGGGTGGGATCTGCTGAGCAAAAACAGTTGGCTCCCTGGATTCAGCCCCCTTTCCAGGGGAGTGAACAGTTCTGTCTCATTGGCATTCCAGGTGCCACTGGGGTACGAAAAAAAACTCCTCCAGCTACCTCAGTGTCTGCCCAAATGGCCGTCTAGCTTTGTGCTTGAAACCCAGGACCCTGGTGGTGTAGGCACTTGAGGGAATCTCCTGGTCTGCGAGTTGCAAAGACAGTGGGAAAAGCATAGTATCTGGGCCCACCGTCCCTCACTCACGGCTTCCCTTGGCTAGGTGGGGGAGTTCCCTGACCCCTTGCACTTCCTGGGTGATGCCCCACCCTCCTTCTGCTCACCCTCCATGGGCTGCACCCACTGTCTAACCAGTCCCAATGAGATGAGCTGGATGCCTCAGTTGGAAATGCACAAATCACCTGCCTTCTGCATTGGTCTTGCTAGGAGCTGTAGACCAGAGCTGTTCCTATTCAGCCATCTTGCTGGAGAATCAGTTTTGCTTTATTTTTTCATGAAGATTAATAAGTTCAGTACATTTTCACATACCTACTTACCATTGGTATGTATTTTTTTGAGAAATGTCAATTTAAATTCTTTGCATAACTTTAATTGAGTTATTTGGGTATTTTTGCTATTGAGTTGCATGAGTTCTTTATTCTTTTAGGATATTAACCCTTTGTTAGATATATATTTTGTAAACATTTTCTCCTATTCTATAGGTTATCTTGTTTCTCTGTTGATTATGTCCTTTTTTGGGAAGAAGCTTTATACTTTGATGTCACCCCATTAATCTAGTTTTGCATTTGTTTCCAAAAAATCATTGTCAGCCTTGCACCCACCTGTAGGTAAATGTGTTTTCTCACCAAAACCAGTCTTTAAAATCTGGAGGAAGTGACTGATTCCTCAAATGCAAAGCCTCCATATAAATTATGTTATATAGGTATCAGCCTTTTCTATTAACTCATCAAAGTGACACTAAGCAGAAGATTTGATATTTGTAATGAAGAAACATATTACTAGTGTTGATTGTTATCAGGAAATTTACCATAGCTTAAAACTGCGATATAAAAGAATGAAGAATTGGATAGGGGTTCAAGCAACTTGATTTTGTTTGGGTCCATTTTATGCTATCAACTTTTTATTGGAATTTGTACAAGTCACTTATTTCTGTGAATGAGTTTACTATCAACTGGAGAACCTAGATAATTTTAGGATCCTTTCTGTGATGATATTTTATT
Source organism: Hylobates moloch (assembly GCF_009828535.3). Taxonomy (NCBI): domain Eukaryota; kingdom Metazoa; phylum Chordata; class Mammalia; order Primates; family Hylobatidae; genus Hylobates; species Hylobates moloch. The sequence continues at coordinate 25,537,637 of NW_026652290.1, forward strand.
TAGTTTTTCTGCTCTTTATAGCATTGACTTATTTTATTTCATTTCAGCCTCAACAATTCCCATTAGTAACAGTTGAAGGAGAACAATGACAACAATAAATAGCCAAGTAAACAGTTTTCACATCTTCCTGCACATACTTTATCAGAAGCATTAAGTCTTTTATTCGAACTCAGAAAACTCTTAATGATTCTTCTCAGAAACAAGGGACAGAGTATATAACTTTTTTATCAGATTTTCATCAGATTATTTTCAGAGTATTATCAGATTTAGTAGCCAACCTGATTCTGTGAAAAATATTTTAGCAAATCACAAATCAACACTAATATATATAAACACACACACATACATACATGCACACACACATATATATACATACAAAACATCCCACAAGATATAACCTTGTTATTAAAAAAAAACCTCACAGAAATATTAAATAGCTGAATAGAGAGTTTCTTTATATTCTCTTTCCTAGATAATAGCTTCCAAATTGGCCAAAATGTGATTTTCTTATGTTACATTCACAGACAATGTTACTATAATTTTCTCTGAATGAGTCTTATTCTGAAAAATACCCATATATTAACAGCAATTGTACATCAGATATTTCAGTTTCATTATTCCTTCAGAAAAGCTGAGGGTATTATAATGTTTTAAATAAAAACTTTCTTCATATTCTCCTTACTAGTTTGTTATTCAAAACCATGTCTTCATGAGCTGCAGTATTTTATTTCAGCCTTTTACATGGAATTGAGTTTGTCAGCTACCAGACTAAACTATCCATGAGTTACTATGACCCACAGATTATAATTTCTGGATGAGATTTCCTCACCCCACATTTTCAGAAATCATAAAAAAATCTGCCTCTAGAGTATTTTTCCTTTTCACCATTGCCCCACGTCACTGTTTCCTTTTTATATAATAAAGTAAAATCAGAAAGTCACATATATTAACACTAACAATGACTTTAACACTTTTCAGGTTCAATGTTTTTTATTTTATATATTAGAAAACTGTGTGTTTCCATGGGTGAGTAACCACTTTCAAGGTCATAAAAAGAACATGCTTTTTAGTCATGATGGCACCTCCAGAAAACATATTTAGATATCCATCCTTGAATTCTGCTTCTTATCCTCAAAAGCTTTTGTATTCATTAGTGTGAACTGACATAGAGCCATAAAGTAGACTCAAGCAATCTAAAATATTTTTAGAAAAGGGAATGCAGAAAAATTATTTTAATACAATAACCATAGCCCGCTGGTGAATTAAACTCATAGAGTCCTCTTTTCACCCTGTTCTGGCCAATTGAAATTTCCTCTGATTCATAATATAGAAGTTTGACTTCTCTTATCTGTTGGAAGAAATGCCTTTATGCTCAGAAAGTTAGAGTTCTCCCACAGACTTCCATAGGACACAAAGCAGTTTTTATTTGAATTCTTCACAAATGTAGTGAGCCTAACAAGAAATGTTCATAAATACTTCATTGTATTTAGCTGTACCTTAAATAAGTTTAGTTTATTGAATTTTCTTTTCTGAACATGAGGCCCATTTCTTCCATTATAAAATAGGTTTTAAAAAGTTGACTTTTCTCTCCTAGCATCCATCCAGAATTCTCAATGAGTTAAGAGTCTCCAATTTAAACTGATTAAATGAGAGCAAACAAATTTAAATCAAATCTGAATTTTAGGCTGATGACAGATGTTCTAGAAATGGCTCATGACAGGTGTTTCAGTACTGGCCTATGGCAGGTGTTCCAGAACTGGTATCTATACATAGTTATTTGGATGATCTACATCTTTATATAGTTTATTAGAAATTCCATATTTATGCATATAGTTACTGTGTAAGATAATAGTAGACATTGAGATTAAAAGCTAGGCATTTTGTTTTTGTTTCAGACATCAGACATTTTGTTGGACTATAGGATAGTTAATATTTATATTTTCCCATATGTTCATCTATAAAATGATGCCAAGAGCATTGATTTTACTTGCCATATATGGATTTCATGAGTAAAGCTATATATAGTAGACTATATATAGTCTATTATATGTAAGAGTGTTTAACCTATAAAAAACAGTTATAATAAGCTCTCCTGGTCGGGCGCGGTGGCTCACGCTTGTAATCCCAGCACTTTGGGAGGCCGAGGCGGGCGGATCACGAGGTCAGGAGATCGAGACCACGGTGAAACCCCGTCTCTACTAAAAATACAAAAAAATTAGCCGGGCGTGGTGGGGGGGCGCCTGTAGTGCCAGCTACTCGGAGAGGCTGAGGCAGGAGAATGGCCTGAACCCGGGAAGCAGAGCTTGCAGTGAGCCAAGATTGCGCCACTGCACTCCAGCCTGGGCGACAGAGCGAGACTCCGTCTCAAAAAAAAAAAAAAAGCTCTCCTGTTAGCTGTTTGTGTTAAAGAGCAAGATATCACTGGAACTTTGTGTTATTATATGTGAAGTGAATAAATTAAGATTTGGCTCACCTGAGTTTTATGACGAGAAAATGAAATACAAAATTAAAACATCTATATCAATAATAGATATTTTATGTTTATGTGTGTGCAGGTGCATGTCTATCTGTATGAAACATACACATATAATACATTATACATGATTACGTTTATATGGAATATTTATAATATATGTAGATAATAATATAATGCATACACATAAATACATATATACTTATAGAAACATACACACAAGAATACTATGTATGTGATGCAAGGATTTTGGGGAAACTATAAAAAGATCTTTGAATTTGAATCGTTAACCAAATTTAATACAATTTTTTGGGCAATGTTCCTATTAACATGGTAAAAAAGAAAAAGAATAGTAGTCCAAAAACGAGAATAAATGTACAGACAGCATTCAGTAAGATGAAAAGAAGACTTTTGATTGAATAACCTAGATAAGAAGTTTTATTAGTAACCAAGCTTAAAGGAAAAAAATTCATTATTTGACCAATATTAAATATTTCAGAAGATGCAAAGAAACATCAATCTCATTTATTCAGTTAATGAATACAGTTTGGCCAATTGTTCTGACTGGAAAACAAATCCACTTTATGGCTTCTAAAAACCAAATGTTTCTAAACAGTGTTTATTGGAGATTTGGTAATCTTACTTCTACCTCTGAAATCCTACAAAGAGAAACTAACTCATCAAGTTTCAATTCAGGCAACATCTATTAGCATCATAAGCTCTGCTAAACTCATCCCTATTTATCCCTTTGTATGTGACACCTATTATTTAAAATATTTCATTTTTACTCAAAAGAAAAGAAAACCCATACAAGTGTCAGCCCATGGTTCAACCAGCATAGGAATATATTTCAGACAGGGCATCAGTAGCTTTGGCTGAGGCTAAATTTGCCATCTTCTTTGTGTTCTGTCCTGTGTTATGTGCAAACATTGCTTTGTCTCTCTGAAAATGTTTTCATTATGGTATTATTCAAGTTGTTTACAATTTTATGGGCCTATGTTGCTTAAACTATAAAATTACTTAATAACTGTTAATGGCATGAAATAACACTTTGTATACACTTGTACATTGCATCACAAACAAGAATTTCAAGAATTCATGTTGTTTACTTGTGAAAAGGTAAATTTTCATTTGAAACATGAGCCTCTGTGATATAATTTCTCTAACTTAAAGATGCCCTTTATTTCTATTAAATAGCTCACCTTAACCATTCAAAAATACTTTTAGTATTTTTCAATTCATGAAGATTATTTTCTCTGATATGTAAAGAGAAAAAGTTATTACTAAATATTACTTTAAATTTAATCTAAATAGAACCTTTGTGCTAAAACAGATATGATCAAAAACCCTTTCCTTTGCTTTCCTCTAGCCTCTGCCTGAAGAGTACTTTGGGACTTTGTTAAGACTTCTCAACCCTTTGTATATTACCTGGCTTAATTAATTAGATTTAAAATCCTTGTGGGTTGCGAAAAGACTCAGAAAACCAAGCTTTCAGAGTATTAATAATTAGATTTTTTTATTTCTAAAGCTGATAGTCAGGTGATATGCTTTAATATATCCCTACAAGTTGTTTAAATATTCAAAACACTTCTCTACAAGTTGGTAAATAGCTCATCTTCAAACTCTCACTCACCCTGGTGCTACCACAGGTCTCCCAATCCAAAAAATGCCCCATAATCCAGTAACCAATAGAGTAAAAGCTAGCCCACCAGGTCTTTGTTTTAGCACTACATACAGCTTTAGTTCTGATACGTATGTGCCCATTTCACAAATTGTATTGTAAATACCATCTTAATTACTTTCCACTTACAGTGATCCCTTCAAATATTCAAGGGAAGTGTAAGTGAAAATTTTTGTACCCAAAATCGTGTTATTTTGTTTCAATTAAAGTCCAGGAAATGTGCTCAACAAGTCTTTAAGAGTTATTCTTCAAGCAGACACCAATCATTAAAAGAAAGAGGAGAAAGAAGAAAAGTAGGACAAAGAGAAGAAGAAAGAGGAAGGAGGAGACCTAGACAGGCTTCTAGAAGGGCTGGTGACTGCTGTCAATTCATCCACTGTTAGAGAAACAGTCTTAATAAATCTTGCACAATGACAACCTTAAATCTTATCCCTAATCTACCAGATTATGATTGTTTGCCTACCATCAGTCAACTGATCCTGGAGTTACAACTATTTACCAAATATTATCAAAATACCTTCAATGACATGAAAAAGGTCATTTGATGAGATAATTATAATTTTAAATAGTATTAACTTTACATGTACACACATAATAGAAGAAACAATGCACCCATTAGTCCTAGTCAAGGTGAAAGATCCCACCCTAATGAGATACTACATCAGGCAGAGGGTAAAATTACCCCGAGGAATAAATACTTCCTGAGAATAAAAATGGAAACTACGCAGCACAGGACTACTGGAATTCATTCATCCCAATTTCAAGGCAACAGACTGAAAAACATCCTCATGACATTTATGTGTGGGTGAACACTTTGTGAATTTTTGGCATAAAAAGCATTAATGGATTATGTCAGAGATGAAGAAAATTGGTAGTAAATATAAATTCATAAAATATAGACTTATAAACATTGTACCACTTAAGTATCCCCCAATCTATATCCCAAATTTTTAAGTAAATAAAATTAATGAAGCTCAGAAGAACTGATTTACCCATGATCACATCTGCAGTAATTATTTTGATGATCCATGTTTATTTAAAATGTGTTATTTTGAGTTTTAGAAACTTGACTTAGACATATTTTAGTGGTGCCATCTTTGCTCTGTCTTAGGCACTTATTAGGTTGGGGAAGACTTCTTTGACTGGGTTGCCTCAAATATTCTTATTAACCACCATTTCTAAGTTAAAAAAATAAATACTACACCACCAATTTTATTACCTTAGTATGCATTATGTATTCTCATATATCTGATCAGATTTAGTACTCTGAATTATAGAATTATTGGATGTAGTAAGTTTAATTCATGTCCAGTGGTGAGGCAAGTTGCTATAATTGTTTATAGAATTCTTCTCTAGACATGACAATAGGCAAAGATGACAAGTCATCATAATTCTTCTCTTCATGTGAAAGGAGAAGTACCCTTCTGGGGTTCAGTGATAATTTTCAGGAAATACCTGAAAAGAGTTTTTAAATGGAGATATATCTCAGAAACTTTGCAATTATCACGTGCTTTACTTTTTCTAATGTGAAATTGAGCATGTTTCCTTAGAGAACAATACAACATATTTTTGAGACTTTCTTGAGAAGAGTAGTGAGAATGTACAGATTTTCATTTTAACGACTAGATTATTAAAATGAATTTTATTTTAATTACTTATTTTTCTTACCAGATAAGGGAAAATTAAATATATGGTGAGTTTAGTTAAGAAGTGACAAGCCTGTAAAGGAAATTCATATAAGCATCTCTTAGGGAAAAAAAATACCATTAAACCACCCTTCATCTCTATTTCTTCATTTCTAAATATGAAGATAAGAAAACACATTTTAGAACAATTTAATGTATCAAAAGATATATTGGTCTTAATGAGGGAAAATTATTGGAGCACAATAAATGCTTAATAAATAATGAATAGTGGTCTTAATTTTTAAGGACATATTTATTAATTAATTGATGCTTTTATTTTGTAGTATGCTGAGTTACCATATGTGTTTGTAAAGGTGATAAACCTGTACCACTTAGTATATATTACATAATTCAGTTTTCATACTCATTTAAAATATCTTATCTTCCTATAGTTATTTCTTCCAATTTATTCTTGATTAGGCAGTACAATATGATGGTTAGAAGTGTAAGCTTTAGTAGCAAACTGCATGTGGTAAAATTCTGCTCGACACCAACTGATTTCAGAATTTTTACCTAACCTCCCTATGCCTGGAATTTTTAATCTGTAAAATAGTGAAAACTATACCACTTACCTCATAGAACTGCTTGCAGGACTAAATTAGATAATACCTTAATTTATTTAAAATAAGATTTCCCTGGCTGGGCGCGGTGGCTCACGCTTGTAATCCCAGCACTTTGGGAGGCCGAGGTGGGCGGATCACGAGGTCAGGAGATCGAGACCATGGTGAAACCCCGTCTCTACTAAAAAAAATACAAAAAATTAGCCGGGAGTGGTGGCGGGCGCCTGTAGTCCCAGCTACTCGGAGAGGCTGAGGCAGGAGAATGGCGTGAACCCGGGAGGTGGAGCTTGCAGTGAGCCGAGATTGTGCCACTGCACTCCAGCCTGGGTGACAGAGCGAGACTCCATCTCAAAAAAAATAAATAAATAAAATAAATAAATAAATAAATAAAATAAGATTTGCCTTGCAGTATCTGCTTGATAGATTTGATTTACCAATTTCATTTATTTGTATTGATGATTTGCATCATCTAAAATAAAAGAAATAAAAGGTTTTAGTATTAGGAGAGTTCGAAATTTGAGAAATACCTCTGGCCATAAGATCAATTCTATTTATGCAGAGAAAAAGTTGACATAATGGCAAAGCTCTGGGCAAACGTGAAGGGATCTCAGTTGTAGAACTGGGTCTTGTGTGTGTTTCAGGAAAAGATTGGAATTGATATACAGCCTGAAGTACACTTAATACCTAAAAGCTTCCTAGTGTTTGTAATAGTTTAGACATATGGAAGGAATACTATTTCTTTTAATCTGATCCATGCTCAACATTTCTGTCAGATTTGCATTGTGTTTGCTAATTTACATCCTGTCTTCTTCCAAAGACATGTTTAGGGTGACATGCAGGGATCTACAGCACGTAAGAATAAATTGAATGCATATAAGAAAGGCAGAAGGAATTCACGGTCTAAAGTCATAAACTTCAACCATGAGGAAAGATAATGTAAAAAACCTAACATATAGTCTTGTCAAACTGCTGGAGATGAGCTACACATTTGCCTCTAAATATTCCCAAATTCCATATGAAAAAGAAAGCTAATTCCTTGAAAATTAAAATTGGCTTTTTTATTAATTGATACTATTTTTACATTTTAAGAGCAGTTATCTTTGATTTTTAAAAAAATACATAATTTTAGTCGGGTGCGGTGGCTCACGCCTGCAATCTCAACACTTAGGGAGGCTAAGGCAGGTGGATAACTTGAGGCCAGGAGTTCAAGACCAGCCTGACCAACATGGTGAAACCCATCTTTATTAAAAACAACAACAACAACAACAACAACAAAAAAAAAAAAATTAGCTGGGCATGGTAGCACACACCTGTAATCCCAGCTACTTGGGAGGCTGAGGAACAAAAATCACTTGAACCTGAGAGATAGAGGTTGCAGTGAGCTGAGATCACGCCACTGCGCTCCAGCTTGGGTGATGGAGTAAGACCCTTTCTCAAAGTAAGTAAATAAATGAGTAAAATAAGTAAAATGATTGTATTATTTGGAAATAAAGATACATTTGCCTCTACTTTGCCAATTATTACACCACTTCTTCTTTAATCACATTTGCTAGTCCTTCTAGAATAGTGTTTAACAGTAATGGAGATAATATTTTTGTCATATTTCTTACTATATTTGCAATATGTTTACTATTTCAATATTTAAGCATGATGCTACTTTTGCTTTATGAATGTATAGTAATGTAAAATACCCTATTCATCTACACTTTATTTATTAATACATATGTTATTTTCTGCATTGATTAAGCTTATCAGATGTGTTGCAGGACCAGATGAATCTAGATTTCCTTAGGCCCCGTATGTCTTTACCAGGAAAGCTGTATTACTTTGCTGGTGAACAGTCACCATTAATTTGCTAGCCAACAATAAATAGTTTTTATATGATTTTGATTGCATAATGGCAGACATTTAATATTTAATGTGTATGAAATTTGATAATGAGTATTTTTAACACGACAAAAATTAAAGCATACTCTTTGATATATGCACCAAATTTAAATGTTTACAATAGTTGATTTGTATTGATTGTTAATACAAAGAATTTAATATACGTATTAGGGCCAGGTTTCCTTTGTAGCTCTGGTTGCAATCTCTTATTTGGGTTAACATTCTAGGATCTCCATAAAGTGAGATTGCCGTACCCTGTCAGAATAAGGTAGTCATCTTGAGCAAACCTAAAAAAGTCAATTAAATGTGTCTGACACTGAAAAGAAAATGTACAAATCTGTATGAGCCTTTGACAGTAACACGCATCTCCCAGAGCCCAGTGATTGCCTGGACCCCTTGCTTCTGAAGAGAAAAGAGACATCAAAGTGATTAGTCATGTAACCCCATTTCCATCTTTGGTCAGCTGAGAAAATTTGAAGCAGAGAAAAGACAGTGAATTCCTAGACCATGACCAATGCTAAAACAAATGAATCTATATAATAAAATAAGAATGATCTCTAGGTTAATTTAGCTATGATAGATAAGGACAACACTGAAAATGCTGGTAGACACAAATAAATGATTTTTCACTTTAAAAATAATATAGCATTGGGTAATTTATGTTAATATAAATGGCACATTCTTGCTTTCCTAAAAGTAACATTAATGGTGGGCATTGATGTTGGACATATGGTTTTTAAAAAAATGTAGTATCTGATTCTGTTTTCATGGGAAATTTTTATGAATAAGTAAATAACATCCTCCTTCCAGCTCTACTAGGAATCAGTAATTTGGACTTAGAAATGTGAATCAGACACAGGTGAACATTCCCTTGCTGCCCATACCCCTCTTCCCCCAATTTAAAACTAATAACCACTGCTTAATAGCGAGCATAAATAATAGGCTTTCCTAGTTGGTTTTTTTCTCTTTATCATTAATTCTCAAGGGTAATATGTTTTTATTTTTTAATTAACTGTGTATATAGAATAGAAAACACTTTAATTCTCTGTTCTGTTGACATCAAGAGAAACCCAACCCGTATTCCTTCCGTCATTACTCTTCTGAAATTTACTTCATCGCATCCTGGAGGCCTTGATTGGAACAACTGAAGTTAAATCCTACACACACACACACACACACACACACATGCAAGCACCCACACACACCCCTGAGGAAGTCATCATACCTACAACAGTTTTATGCTGGGAATTATACTGATTTTGTTTATTCAAAATGTATAAACTTCGGAAAGTTACCAGAACTCTACTAAGTTCTACAAGACCCTATATTTGACTATTACTAGCATGTAAAGAAACTGCAAAAAAGATTTCCATAAGTTTCAATAGCAAAATGGCCACAGGTACAGCCTCATTCTGTAATCTTGTTTTCTATCGAGATTTAGGAACATGGTATCCTTTTAGTAAACACTTGGCATTTGCTGGACTGCTCTAGGCAAGCTTGCAGTGCTTTGCATATCAATCGTCACATTATTCCCTGTGTATTCCTGATGAGGTAGATAGAAATAATCATGCTGTTTAACAAAAAGGTCACATATCCCTGTATGTATCCAGCAACTTGCTAAGAACAAAAAGTGAACCATTTAATGTACAGTTAAGAAAAAATAATCACACAACTCTGTAAACTTTTATGTCTGCTGTATTTAAGAAGTAAAAAATGAGTTATGAAAGAATAACGGATGGTTTCAAATTTATGTAAGAGGTAATAAAAGTTTTTTATGATAAATATCCAAATACATTATCTACACACTATGAAAGTTGGCAAAATATGTATATCTATAACACAAAGAAATACTCCTGTTTGCACAGACAGTCTTTTTGTTTATTGAGTAACCAGGTCATTCAGTGAAACATTCAGATCTACCTTATTAAAAGATCAATTACTTAAATAAATATTTATTAAATGGTTACTTGTTTTCAGTAATTGCTATTGGCCCCAAAAATAAGTTGTTGTTCCTAATCTAACTGCCCCCTTGCCAGTCAGGGAGAGGCTAAAAATGTACTTTCAATAAAAGCAACTTTCTTTTTTTTTTGAGAGAGAGTCTCGCTCTTTCGCCCAGGCTGGAGCACAGTGGCGTGATCTCGGCTCACTGCAAGCTCTGCCTTCCGGGTTCACGCCATTCTCCTGCCTCAGCCTCCCGAGTAGCTGGGACTACAGGCACGTGCCACCACGCCTGGCTAATTTTTTGTATTTTTAGTAGAGACGGAGTTTCACCGTGTTAGCCAGGATGGTCTTGATCTCCTGACCTCGTGATCTGCCCACCTCGGCCTCCCAAAGTGCTGGGATTACAGGCGTAAGCCACTGCGCCTGGCCTAAAATCAACTTTCTTAATTGATAAATGAACAGCAAAAGTTATAGTCCATTGATTTGATTGTGTGTCTGAGGCAAATATGGCTGGTGGCAGTGGTATGAGTCCAATTGAACAAGATGAAACTGTGGTACCTGTGCAATATCGAAGTGGTCTTCAAAGGACACTTGAGCATATTTGCTTTCAGTACCTATCTTAACAAAGTGATTAAAGGTCAGGTTTAAGACCAGTCATTTCAGATACGTTTCCATACTCTGATTCCAATATATGGCCCTAAAATGTAGTTATTTCATGAGGTCCAAAATGTTAAGTTAATACAAGACAATGAAGCAGAAGCTATTTTAATTCAAGTAACTATTTTTAGGGTTCAAAGGAATTATACATACACTTCTGGAAAGCAATGGAATAAGGCACTACAATTATTAGGTAATATAAGTCAGACTCTAAAGCAAATAAATTTCTATTTAAAGGAGGCTAAAACTTGTCAAGCACACCAGTTTATAAAATATCATGTGCCAATAAATAGAAAAGTATGAGACAATTTTGCAGTGGTTAGAAGCAAGCCTGTTCATTGGTGGTGTATAGTGGCCAATATATAAACACATATTGATATAATACTTCTGAACTTTCTTAAACATTAGACATATTTGATTTCAAGTATACTACTACTTTCAAATTTATAAAGCAGAACACTATAAATTGAGGCAAAGTGTAAACTCACATGTTATTCTTGGCAAAATTGAGATTGATATTGAAATAAGTAGCTTATACACATTGACATTTAATATATCATAATGACAAAAACTAATATTTCTAACCTAAAATAAGTGTTTATATGCTTCTATATGGCAATAACCCACAAGTATGTAATCTCAACAGAATCAATTATTCCGTAACAACATAGAGACTAATCTGTAGTGAAAAGTTGAATAATTCTTTTATTGATGAAGCACTGAAAGGCTTTTATTTTTAAAAAGAAATAGTTATAGGATACATAACTTTCAAGTTTCCAGATAAAATTTTCTTATGACATATGCTAAAAGGTCTTGTATAATTTAGTCAGTATTCAAAAATTCAGAGACTAGCATGATGTGGGCATAAACTTAAGAAATAAAATGTAATTTAGGTCCTACTAGTGGTTACAACTAAAGTGCCTGTTCATCTCCCAAAATGTTCTTCTTTTGAAAACTTATTTACTTACCAGAATGGACCCTAGTAGCCATATGAATTCAAGGTGGCTTTCCTCTCCAGACACAATGGTTTAAGCCAGAATTAGACACTTAGTATTTGCACGTGCTAGGAAACAAAATTAAGGTAAACTCAAGAGTTCCTCGGCTCAGTTGAGCAATTTCTGAAAAAAAATAAGTGAACGAGAAGCCAGAGAGAGCACATTTTCACATGGAAAAGAACTGGGCACATGTATTTAGAAATAAAATAAAAGTAGAAGCAGAGTTTACCTGTTGGTTTTCCAATGCCTTTCATTCAGACATACCTATTAGTATATGTAAGTCATTGATAGGATGGTGGTGAATAAAACTCAGAAATAGGACTGTAATTCTATTTTCTGGGATCTACGAAGACATGATTGATCATAACAGAGATACAAATAATTATCAATAAAATGATCATAACAGAGATATTATTAGTAAAATAATTATTACTAAGATGAGAGATATAAGTAATTATTAATAAAATGCACTATCCCGGGCTGGGCACGGTGGCTCACACCTGTAATCCCAGCACTTTGGGAGGCTGAGGTGGGTGGATCATGAGGTCAGGAGATCGAGACTATCCTGGCTAACATGGTGAAACCCCATCTCTACTAAAAATACAAAAAATTAGCTGGGCGTGGTGGTGGGCACCCGTAGTCCCAGCTACTTGGGAGGCTGAGGCAGAAGAATGGCATGAACCTGGGAGGCGGAGGTTGCAGGGAGCCGAGATCGCTCCACTGCACTCCAGAGTGGGTGACAGAGCAAGACTCCATCTCTAAATAAATAAATAAATAAATAAATAAATAAATAAATTTAATTAAATTAAATGCAGTATCCCTAAAGCTAGTAGGACTACACTAAGCCTGTCTGGATGGATGACAGATGCAGAGAAATAAATTGTCGTTTAGGAGACATGTTGGTCAGCCTTAAAAATAAAGAAAATATATTTGCTATTGTGAGTATTGCTGCAATAAGCATACTAGTGCAGGTATTTTTTGATATGATTTCTTTCACTTTGAGTATATGGCCAGTAGTGGGATTACTGAATTGAATGGTAGTTCTATTTTTGGTTCCTTGAGAGAACTCCATACTGTTTTTCATAAAGGTTGTACTAATGCACATTCCCACCAACAATGTGTAAGCATTCCTTTTTCCTCGCATCCTCATTAACACCTGTTGATTTTAGACTTCTTAATAAAAGCTATTCCAACTGGTGTAGGATAGTATCTCCTTGTGGTTGTAATTTTCATTTATTTGATGATTAGTGATGTTGAGCATTTTCTTCACATTTCTTGGCTACCTGTATGACTTCTTTTGAAATACGTCTGTTCATGTCCTTTGCTCATTTTTTCATAGGACTGTTTGTTTTTTCTTGTTGAGTTCCTTGTAGATTCTAGATATTAGCCCTTTGTCAGATGCATAGTTTGCAAATATTTGTTCCCATTGTGTAGGCTGTCTCTTCACTCTGTTGATTGTTTATTTTCCTGTGCAGAAGCTTTTTAGTTTAATTAAGTCCTGTTTGTCTATTTTTGTTTTGGTTGTATTTGCTTAGTCATAAATTATTTGCCTAGGCCAACGTCCAACAAAGATTTGCCCTAGGTTTCTTCTAGGAATGTTTTAGTTTCAGGTCTTAGGTTTAGGTCTTTAATCCATTTGAGTTAATTTTTTTATATGGTAAGAGATATGGGTCCAGATTCATCCTTTCACTTATGACTATACAATTTTCCCAGCAAAACTGATTAAATAGGGTGTCATTTCCCTATTTGTTCCCCATTTGTTGACTTTTTCAAAAATCAGCTGGTTGCAGGTATGTGGCTTTATTTCTGGGTTCTCTATTCTGTTTCATTTATCTGTGTATCTATTTTTATATCAGCACCATGCTATTTTGGTTACTATATCCTTGTAGGATAATTCAAAGTCAGGTGATGTCAGCTAATGTGATGCCTTCAGCTAAGTCTCCATCAGTGGAGTATTGGATAAAGAAAACATGGTGTACACACACACACACACACACATCATGGAATACTAACCATCCATAAAGAAGAATGATATAATGTATTTTGCAGCAACATGGATGGAATTAGAGGCCATTATTCAGAAACAGAAAGTAAAATATTGTGTGTTCTCACCTATAAGTGGGAGCTTAACAATGGTACACATAGACCCATACCAAAAGTTGGAAAGGTGGGAGGTGGGTGAGGATTGAAAAAAATTTATCTATTGGCTACAATGTTCATTATTTTGGTGATGGGTACACTAAAAACCCACACTTCACTATGACACAATATAAGCATGCGATAAACCTGTACTTCTACTCCTTAAATATATAAAAATAAAAAATAAAAAACGGTGGTTTAGAAAAGTGAGAAATTTTTTAAAAAAATTAAAAAAAAAATAAACAGGCATAGCAGCCAGTTTTAAGTTCATACAATTCTCTCCAGAGAACTGGAACAAGATGACTTTTAGAAATGATATTTGGCACGCCTCACAAATACAGAAGACATGAAAGTATGGGGTAGGTATAAAGCTACTAGAGTCTAATTCTAATAAATATACAATTAATGTAACAGATTTTATCTTTCTGAGTCTATGCCTTCAAGCTTCTCCAGAGATTTTTGTCTTCTAACACATGTAGCTTTTCACATGGAGATTATGCACTAGCGCTTTTACTGTGACTCTTGTGCTGTTGACAGCTTATTGCTCAACATAATCAAAGAAATTCTGCTTTTACATTTTATAAGTATCCTTACCCTGATTTAACATTCCAGAAGCATAACAACTTTGAGAAACTAGGAAGTTTGAACCCTTAGTTTGCCAGGCAATAATAAAGGGTGAGTTCATCAGGTTTGGAATAAATGTAACAGTATGGAACTGAGAAGGCTTCCCAGATTACACTTTTTAAATTGTGCTTTATTTTCAAATTTGTCTAACAGGTTTTCAAGTAGAGTTAATATTACACCTGGGCTAATGCTGGTCTACTTGTGAATGATTTTACTATATTTTTCCTTGAAAGTTACATTTAAAATTAATGTGGAATTTTGCATCCATTCTACTCTAACATCTAGTCTGTGTAACGCTCCAGGATTAAATACATTGAATTTGCATGAAAGCTGTGGGTCTATATAATTGGTGGCAGACTCAGATTGTAGCTGCTCTGTGTCAAGATGGCCCACTCATAACTTGGTTCATAACTGTCTGTGGAAGTCCTATGTATCCACCATGCAAGGTAAAAAAAGAAACTCTGGGGCCAGAGCTGGACCTTCCCATGGTACAGAAACCTATCTACTGTAGCTCCACTCGTTTTCCTTCCATAAAACTAAGTAAATGCAGTATCATATTGATGCCTATTTGTGCCTTGTAAGTCTGGTTGCTAGCTGTGTGCCTTGGCAATAGGTAACAAAGTTCAGGGATTATTAAAAATTGCTTTAGTATAGATTAGTGATATAATAAAATTAATTTTTGAAAGGCAAATACTAAGGTTCCATGAATATTAAGATTATATTCATAAATTCTTATGCTTAAAACATAACAGACTCTTAACAGAATTTCCCTTTCTATAAGTTTCTGACACTATGTATTAAAGTCATTTGGTGAGAGGAAAGATACAAGGTATAGGACATTTGTTACAATAAATCTAAAATATTCTTAAGGCAACATGAAAATAATTTGAGAATTAAAATAGGTAAAGCCATATGAAGTTGTCATTTTTATAAATCAAAAATTTCGAATTATTTTTGTTACTTTTCTGAGAGAACACAGTGCCGAAACAAACGTCCAAAACCAAAAAAAAATACATTGTTGATAAGAAAAGAGTTATTTTAAACAAAATCTTGCATATAATCAACTTTAATTTACTTCCCCAGCTGGTTTTCTCTGACTAGGCCCAGATGACTGGGCAGATGGGGACTATATTGTGGCGAAAAAAAAACAAAAAACATAAAACAACCACAGCAAAGCCAGGCAAGGTGGCTCAAGCATGTAATCCCAGTATGTCCAAAGTGGTTCCTTCCGGCAGGTTTGTGGTCTCACTGACTTCAGGAATGGAGCCGCGGACCGTCACAGTGAGTGGTACAGCTCTTAAAGATGGCACAGACCCAAAGAGTGAGCAGCAGCAAGATTTATTGTGAAAAGTGAAGGAACAAAGCTTCCACAACATGCAAAGGGACCCCAGCCGGTTGCCACTGCTGGCTGGGGTGGCCAGCTTTTATTCCCTTATTTGTCCCCTCCCACGTTCCGCTTCTGTCCTATCAGAGTGCCCTTTTTTCAATCCTCCCCACGATTGGCTACTTTTAGACTCCTGCTGATTGGTGCATTTTACAGAGTGCTGATTGGTGCATTTTACAGAGCACTGATTGCTGCATTTTACAGAGCGCTGATTGGTGCATTTTACAATTGTCTTGCTAGCTACAGAGGGCTGATTGGTAGGTTTTACAATCCTCTTGGAAGACAGAAAAGTTTTCCAAGTCCCCACTTGACCCAGGAAGTCCAGCTGGCTTCACCTCTCACCAGCAGTTTGGGAGGCCAATGCAGGTGGATCACTTGAGACCAGTAGTTCAAGACCAGTGTGGCCAACATGGTGAAACCCCGTCTCTATTGAAAATACAAAAATTAGCTAGCTGGGCATGGTAGTACATGCCTGTATTCCCAGCTACTCAGGAGTCTGAGGCAGGAGAATTGCTTGAACCCTGGAGGCGGAGTTTGCAGTGAGCCAAGATCACACCACTGGACTCCAACCTGGCTGATAGAGCGAGACTCCATCAAAAAAACAAGCAAAAAAAACAAACAAACAACAACAACAAAAAAACTCATATCAAGGGTATTTCCACCTGCCTCTTTTAATTTGAAAGTATCTAATACGTTACTGGGAAAAGTAGTATGTTTTTTCAAGACTGACAGTAGTAAGTACTCACTGAATTAAGCACATTATCTCCATTGTCATAAGAATAACCTATTCTTTGTGACTTTTTATGCAGATATGTTTTACACATTTCAATGAATTACACTTAATATTTACAATTCTGCCAGGAAGATATTTTTATCCAACTCAAACAGTTATAAGAATCAGGAATTGAAGAATTAAAGAATTATATGACAGAGTCACAGTGTGAACTCATGTCTCTGGGTCTTCAAACCCCAGGCTCTTTAACCTGTATCTCCTTATCTGAAATGAAAAACACAAAAGGCAGCAAATTCCAAACAACAACAAATACACACACACACACACACACGAATTTCCAGGGATATTCATCAAAAGCATTTACTTGCAAATGTTTAGCTGCTGATGATTGAGGTAAGGGAGTGCCATTGAAACATGTAATAGGCAGACATAAAAGTACTGAAAGGAAGAAGCTAGGGAAGGAGATACTTAGGAAAATAAGTCTTAGAAGAGTATCCATCAGTGAATATTCAGGTCATATGCATGCATATATTTAGAGTGGCAGTGTTGTGAGATTGGTAGGAATCCAAACTATGGATCTGGTCTTCACCAAGCAAAGAACTTTATTTTGCCTATGGTTGTCACTTATATCAATTTAAAATTTGTTTCATCAGTTAAAGGTACTTTTTTTGTTAGAAAATTAAGCTTTAGACTTCTACTAAGCCTTCCATTTCTGGATCTCGGTGTATATTAAATAATAATAATAAACCACTAATAAACCATTATTACAATAATGTAATTAAAATCTATTGCATTAAGCTTTCAAATATTTTGTGGAAGGAGCAGGTGTTTATGTTATGAATAAACAAATCAGTCAGTTCCTGATTGGAAGAAAAATGCAAATCAGAAACTATTTTAATAAGGACAGTTGTTTTAGTGATTATAGGGTTGTTTGCTTGATTCCTTCTGCAGATAGTGTTAGTTGAAAGGTAGCAGCACTATACAGTTTTATAGATAGTACTAAGATGAGATTAATACGGTAAAGCCCCATCTTTTTTCTTTTTTAATAAAACAAGAAGAGTTATGCAGATAGGGAATGCTTTGTAATGAAAACATACAATAATTTTTATCTTTCACCTGCAAGTTTATATAATTCTGATTTGGGATATAAAATAGAAGACACATATTTAACTTAAAATATAATTTTTCATATTATGTACATTTGTTTAATCTTCATAAAATATTTACTATTAAGAGGAAAAATATTTACAATGAAACATGAATTTTGTACCATTCCTGTTGGAAATTAAATATTCAAAATTTAATGAGCATAATTAAGAACATAACAATGCCTCAAAAACATAGTAATGAGAAAATTAAAAAACTAATTAGAATATTAGGAAAAAAGAAGAATTTAATGCAAAATTTCAGCCTTTTTTCAGACATAACTGATGACTGAGGTATGGAAAGTTCTCTGTCTTGACTAAATTATTATAATTATTGTAATATAATAATTATAATTATACATATAATATTACATATTATACATATATGTATAATTATACATATAATATTATAATAATTGTAATTATATGTATAATTATAATAATTATAATTATTGTAATAATTATAATAATTACTACACTCTGTTGCCCAGGCTAGAGTCTAGTGGCTCCATTTTGGCTCACTGCAACCTGTCCTCACTCCTGGGCTCAACTGATCTTTCCACCTCAGCCTCTTGAGTAGATGGGACCACAGATACATATTGCTATCCCTGGCTAATTTTTGTATTTTTTGTAGAGGCAGTGTTTTGCCATGTTGCCCAGGCTTGTCTTGAACTCCTCAACTCAAGTGATCTGCCTGCCTTGGCCTCCCAAAGTGCTGAAATTACAGGCATGGGCCATCACACTCAGTCTATATTTTTAATTAAAAAAACTACTATTAAAATATAATGCTTATAATGATGTCAATAAATATGATAGGGTAGGAAACTCCAAAACTCCGTTGCATGTGGTGACTGCAGCCATTTCAGCACAAGGGTGTGTCCTAAGCCCAAGAAACTTGCAGATTCCTAGATATACGGTGTTAATGGACTTGGGGAAGTTAAGGAAGAATTCCCCAGGTTCCCAGACAAACTTCCTTGCACCCTTCTCTCACTTTCCTTCAAGCAGTAGAAATCTCTCTCCATGCTGGGCTGCCTAGAGATGCGGGAAAGGTGACACAGGTACTTACATTACCATCACATCTAGCAGTGAACTGAGTTACACGTGAAGCCTGGAGCAACACAGGACTGGGAACCGAGACCAGTGTCCTCGGAGATTTGACCTCTCAGAGCAGCATAGTATTGGGGCTTGCTCAAGACCCAGGTCTGCTACTGCCTTGCTTCTGCTGATGTTTATTTAAGGCCCAAGGCTACTTTAGTCAGCAGGTGGTGAATATTCATCGCTTGTTTTCCCCCAAATACAGAGAGTCTCTCTACACTGCACTGCCTGTAGTTGAAGAAGGGGTGATGCAGGCACTCCTGTGGCCATAGCAGCTGGTTTTGCACTGGGTTGCACATAAAGCCCACTACCTCTGAGACCAGTGTAGCACCAGAGTCTGCCCAAGGACTGCAGACTCTGTGGCCTGTGTGCCATTCAAATTTATTTGGGACCCCAGGCCACTTTAGTCAGCTGGTGATGAAGACAGCCAGAATTCAATTTCTCCCACTGATATGGGGGATTTCCCTCTGGCCCAGGACTGATCTAAATGTTCCCTTCCTGGGCATCAGAAAAATTCTGCCAAATGTTGTATTTCACTGGGACAAGGAAGCACTGAGCTCCAATATGAAGTCCCACATTTTTTTTGCTCTTCCTCCTCCAAGCATAGAGATTCCCTCTCCATGAGCAGCCTGGGGGTAGGGCGGGAATGGCGTAGGCAATGCAAGACTATCCTTTTTACTCCCTTCAATGCCTCTTTCCCTGTTACTATGATAAAATGAGGTACTGTGATCTCTCACCTTATTTTTTCGGTTCCTATGAAGGTTTTCTTGCATGGATACTTGTTCAATTTGGTTTTCCTGTTGGGGGACAATCACTGGAGGGTTCTAATCCTACTCCACCTTATCCTCCTTAATACCCTACTTTTAACAATGAATAGAAGAAGTAGGCAGAATATCAGTAAGGAAATAGAGGACTTGAACAACACCATAAATCAACTAGACTAGCAGCCACATGTGTGGCACTCCACGGAACAATAGCATAATACACCTGATCTTCATGAACATTCTCCAGAATAGACCATATTTTAGGTAATAAAACAAGTCACAATAAAGTTTGAAAGACTTAAAATATACATCATAACTTCTCTGATGACAATGGAATTAAATAGAAATCAGTAATAGAAGGAAATCTAGATAACTCACAAATATGTAGAAATTAAAACATTCTTGACCAATAAATCAAAGGAAAATTATAGGAAAATTATAACATACTTTGAGATTTAAAAAAATGGAAAAAACACCAAAAATAATGAAATTTAGTAAAGACAGTACTTAGAGGGCAATATATGGCAGTAAACACATTAGAAAGTTAGAAATATATAAAATCAATAACCTAACTTTATGACTTAAGTAATTAGAAAAAAAGAGCAAACTAAGCCCAAAGCTAACAGAACAAAGGGAACTAAGATTAAAAGGAAGATCAACAAACTAGAAAATAGAAAAACAATAGAGAGAATCAAGAAAAAACAAAAATGATAAGCTTTCAGATTGACCAATATAAAAGACAAAAGACTAGTAATATCAGAAATGGAAAGTAGGAACATTATCACTGATAGTCCAGAAATAAAATGAATTATGAGATCATATTATAAATAAATTTATGTCAACAAATTAGATAACTTAGATGAAATGGATACATTCCTATAAAGACACAATCTATTCAAACTAAATCAAAAAGAAAAAATTTGAATAGGCCTATTAAAAGACCTCCAAGACTTTGAATTCATAATCATAAACTTTCCAAGAAAATCCAAAGACCAGATGGCTTCATTGATAAATTCTACCAAACATTTAAAGAAGAAACACTAACCCTTCTCCAAATATCAAAAATGTGGAGGAAGGAACAGCTCAAACTCATTCTATAAGTCCAGCATTACCATAATACCAAAGCCACACAAGGACATCACAAAAAAAGAAAACTATAGAATAACACTTCCTATAAATATTGATTGAAAAATTATCAACAAAACAGCAGCAATCAGAATCCAGCAGCATGTTAACATACTTAAACATTATGACCAAATGGGATTTATCCTAAGAATGCAAGAATCGTCCAACATACAAATTTAAATCAATGTAATATACCACATTAAAAGGAATGAAAGGGGGTAAAACTCACATGATCATCTCAATTTGTGCAGCAAAATTTGACAAAATTTAGCACATTTTTAGAATAAAAACACTCAATAAACAAAATCAAATAATTTTTTAACAGGAGAAATGACATTTGTGAAAAACTCACAGAGAACATCCTTACTAGTAATGAAAATAAAAGTTTTAATTGTAAGTTCAAGACCATATGGAGGATGAAGGCTATCACCACTTCCATGGAACATAGCACTGGAAACTCAAGCCAGAGCAATTGGTAGAGGAAAAGAAATAAAACTCTTCCAAATTGGAAAGGGAGAATTTCAATTACCTATGTTCACAGATGACATAATTTTATATATGGAAATACTAAATAATTCCCAGAAAAATCATAATGCTAATAAATGAATTAAGCAAAATTTCAAAATACAAGGTCAACATTCAAAAATAAGTTTCATTTCCATACACTAGCAATGAAAAATCAGAAAAGAAAATAAAAATAATTCAGTGTATAATAGCATCAAAAAGAATAAAATGCATACAGTAAAAGTAATCACTGAAAACTATAAAACATTCCTAAATCAAATAAGATCTAAATAAATGAAAGACATCTACATTCATGAATTGATATTTTTGATATTATTAAAATGATGGTAATCCTCAAATTTTTATACAAATTCAGGGAAAACTTGGACAATATCCCAGTGGCCTTCTTTGCAGAAATGGCGAAGCCAATATGGAATTGTGAAGGACCCAAAATATCCAAGACAATCTTGAAAAAAAAAAAAAAAAAACAAGATTGGAGAACTCTCATGGCCATAATTTTTAGTCTTTGAATCCATTGTCCATTTCTTCACTATTGTGAAAGTACCTGTATATTCTATTGTTTCTTAATTCATACCTTTGTAATGCTGAAGTCAATTTGCTTAAGTTATAAACATTATTTAGACTTCTAAAATATTAGGCTTTCAGATTGCTTTCATCATGTGCCTCCTGCAACAGCATCTGCGTTATCCCCAACCTACTTCATATTAGGTATTTAACACCTTAAATTTTGTAATTTTATCAATTTCTTATTTATAATCATTGTCTATTTTTTTTTCTTTTTTTGAGATGAAGTCTTGCTCTGTCACCCAGGCTGGAGTGCAGTGACGTTTCTCAGCTCACTGCAACCTCCGCCTCCTGTAATCAAGCGATTATTCTTCCTCAGCCTCCCTAGTAGCTGGGATCACAGGTGCCCGCCACCACGCTGGGCTAATTTTTGTATTTTTAGTAGAGACAGGTTTCACCATGTTGGTCAGGCTGGTCTCGAACTCCTGACCTCATGATCTGCCCGTCTCAGCCTCCCAAAGGGCAGGAATTACAGGCGTGAGCCACCACACCCAGCTGTTTTCTTTTGGAGAATCTTTTATTTACAAGTAATTACATTCTTATTTATTTTAAGCATTTTAATTTTATTTATCTATATGGGTGTCTACCAATGGCTATATCCACCTATCTATAGCTAACAATGCTGTTAGGGTTCTGGTCTTCCCTTCTTTGTTCCTTCCTTTCACCATTTTTTTTCACATGTTTCATTTTTTCCCCTCTCAAGAATAAGCCCCTGCTTTTCCTTCTGTTGGCAGATTGCCACCAGGCTGATAGATCTTTTTCTTTTAATAGCAGAAATGGAAAGCCAAAAGTGTATGAGAATTTAAATTTCCCAATCAATAACTGACAGGCATAGGAGTACAATATTTTCTGCTTCCTTGATCCCTATTTGAACAATTCTAAGAGATTATCTACTCTATATCCAGAGCTTCTTTGCAGGATAGAGTCACAGCAAATGCAGGTGTGATATGCTTGGTACTTTATTTTTTGCTTGGCCTCCTTACTTCCCTTTGTCAAATTTTCTTATTTATTTTTTCGTTTCTTCTGAATGCATCTTAAATAATCTACCTTTATTTTGATTTTTATTTCACTATCGGCTTCTGTGGCACCCAAATTATCACACTCTTAAAAAATGTAGATTTTTAATTTTATTTGTTGTGGTATAACATACATACAATCATGTATACTAAGCATGTTAGTCTTAGATATTTCACTTGATATATTTTTATCTACAGACACAAGATGCATCTATACGGTGCTTTTATGAAAAAACACCTTGATCAAGATATAAACTTGATCAAGATATAAACATTTTTAACACTCCTAAAATTTCCCTCATGCTTCTTCATGATCAGCACTCTGCACTTTGACCCCTGAAGCACACAAAACAACCTGTTTTGGCTCTGTCAGCATCAATTAGCCTTTACAAAAAGTTTTTGAATTTCATATAAATGGATTCATACAGAATGTACTCTTATGTTTATTTCTTAATTTATACAGTATAATGGCCATCTTAGTCCATTCAAACTCATACAACAAAATACCATAAACTGGGTGGCTTATCAACAACAGACGTTTGTTTCTCACTGCTTTGGAAGACCAGCAGTTCAAGATCAAGTCATCAGCAGATTCTGTGTCTGGTGGGAGCTTGCTTCCTTATAGACATCCATCTTCTCATTGTAAGCTCACATGGTGGAAGGGGTGGCTGAGCTCTACATATTTCCTTTGATTTATAGAAGCCACATATATCTATATCAACATATAGCTTTCAGAATTTTAATTTATATTCTTAGGTTCTTATATATACCCTACATTATGCTGTTTTATTTCTGATTCAGATCTTTTTCATTTTTCATGTTGTTGATTTTCATTTTTCATGTTGTTGATTATCTAAAACAATCATGATGATTGCTTGTGCTGATATTTCAAAATGAAGAATTATGTTTATTATGTGTTTATTAGTATAGTTACATGAATTATGTAAGTCACTTTTCTGTGTAAGCCTATCACTTAAATGGGAAGAAATGACTATGTCAAGATGTAATCTCACCAATAAGATATTTCTTTGTGTAGTATAAGGTAGGGAACAGGTAGGTAGACTGGGAAGTTCATGTCTATGTAGCCATTGCTAGAAAGAGCTTTGTACTTTTTAATTTCATCTTTGTCTATTTGGCTTTACAATTTAAAAAATTTTATTTTATTTAAATAAAATTTGAAAATGCATCCAGTGCCTGGAAAGGGCATTCATCATTTTGCAATTAGTGTACATCTGAGAAAGACTATTAGAGCCTAATGCCCAACGTGAAAATTCCTCCTCAATAAAAAACGATTTTATGTTTTTGTTTTTTTTTGTTTTTTGTTTTGAGATGGAGTTTTGCTCTTGTTGCCCAGGTTGGAGTGCAATGGCATGATCTCGGCTCACCGCAACCTCCGTCTCCTGAGTTCAAGCGATTCTCCTGCCTCAGCCTCCTGAGTACCTGGGATTACAGGCATGCACCACCACGCCCAGCTAATTTTTTGTATTTTTAGTAGAGACGGGGTTTCTCTATGTTGGTCAGGCTGGTCTTGAACTCCTGATCTCAGGTGATCTGCCCACTTCGGCCTCTCCAAGTGCTGGGTTCACAGGCATGAACCACCGCACCTGGCCGATTCTATGGTTTTAATCTTGGTGCAAACATTAAACTAGCCACTCTCTATTTATCTTTACTTACTGGAGGTTGAAGGGGAGGTGTAAGGAAAATTTGTCTAGCCTAGATATTCTACAGTAATTAAATATTAAATACTAATCATTGAAAAAGAGTGTTCAGTAATTTCAGAGACTAAAAGTTTTATACTCTTTTGCAACATCACTTCTGAAGTCTTTTTGTACTGGTTTTGGTTAAGTTTATATTTCAGAAATCTTCCAAATATCTGGTTTTCAAACTAATTTGTTTTATAATATTAATGAAAGTTTATAATTTGAAAATAATCTGTTGTTTTAATGGGTTTTAGGGAACTAGGGCAATCAAATAATTTGAATCAAAGCTAGTTTTTGTCTTTTGTGTTATTCATGTTGGGTTTTTCATCTTTGGCTCACAATTATGTATAGTTGATACATATTTTGATTTTCTATTAATTGATAGAGGTTCAAATTATATATAAAGAGAGAGATGGCCAGGCAGGGTGGCTCACGCCTGTAATCCCAGCACTTTGGGAGGCTGAGGTGGGTGGATCACAAGGTCAGGAGATCGAGACCATCCTGGCTAGCATGGTGAAACCCCGTCTCTACTAAAAAATACAAAAAATTAGCCAGGCATGGTGGCACGCGCCTGTAGTCCCAGCTACTTGGGAGGCTGAGGCAGGAGAATGGCATGAACCCGGGAGGCAGAGCTTGCAGTGAGCCGAGATCACGCCACTGCACTCCAGCCTGGGCTACAGAACGAGACTCTGTCTCAAAAAAAAAAAAAAATAGAGATGAGGACATTGATGCCCTAAGCATAAGTAGTTTCCTCAAGGTCAAGTGGCTACTAAGTGCAAAAGCTAAGTTGAAGGCAAGGTTTGACTATCTTTAAAAATAATATTGTTATCCACTAACCCAGTTTTTAATGTGCCGTTGGTGCAACTGTATCAACTTTGTGGAGCTTTACAAAATCAGATTCCCAAAATCTTCCCAGGTCTAAAAATAAAATTATCTATGATTGCTGACAATAAATATTATTTTTACTATCATCATATATGATATTTAGAGCCATGAGTTTGAAAATCATTAAACAACATTACATTATAAATTAGAAAATCAATAGACTAGTATGTTTGCTAGTTTGTTTTGTCCCTTTTTTCAAGATTCTTCTTACAAGGGATGTGTTATTTTTTGGGTGTGGGGGTTAATTGAAGCCAAATGCTTTTTACTAGCTCAGGCTCCCAGCTCATGACGACTTTGGGCTCTTATTTGTAAGGATAATAATAACCAATTATGTGAAAGTGTCCAGAGGGAGCAAATTTTTATAAATTTCTTTTTTTTTTTTTTTTTTTTTTTTTGAGATGAAGTCTCACTTACTCTTTCGCCCAGGCTGGAGTCCAGTGGCACGATATCCCCTCACTGCAATCTCTGCTTCCTGGGTTCAAGAGATTCTCCTGCCTCAGCCTCCCATGTAGTCAGGATTACAGGTGTGTGCCACCACAACGGGCTAATTTTTGTATTTTTTGTAGAAATGGGGTTTCACCATGTTGGCCAAGCTGGTCTCAAACATCTGACCTCAAGTGATCCACCTGCCTCGACCTCGAATTTTTATAAATTTCTTTATGATGCCACAAGGTAATTGGAAAAGTTAATTAAGGGGTTCATATCCAAAAACATAAAGAACTCACACAACTCAATAGCAAAAAATTAAAATGGACAAAAGAGTTGAATAGAATTGGTTGGGCACAGTGGCTCACGCCTGTAATCCCAGCACTTTGGGAGGCCAAGGCAGGTGGAACAAAAGGTCAGGAGGTTGAAACCAGCCTGGCTAACATGGTGAAACCCCAGCTCTACTAAAAATACAAAAAATTAGCCGGGTGTGGTAGCACATGCCTGTAGTTCCAGCTATTTGGGAGGGTGAGGCAGGAGAATCACTTGAACCCCGGAGGTGGGAGGTGGAGGTTTCAGTGAGTCAAGATCACGCCATTGCACTCCAGCCCAGGCAGCAGACTGAGACTCCGTCTCAAAAAAAAAAAAAAAAAAAAAACCAAACACCGCATGTTCTCACTCATAGGTGGGAATTGAACAATGAGAACTCATGGACACAGAAAGGGGAACATCACATTCCGGGTACTGTTGTGGGGTGGGGGGTGGGGGGGGCGGGGACAGCATTAGGAGATATACCTAATGCTAAATGACGAGCTAATGGGTGCAGGAAATCAACATGACACATGGATACATATGTAACAAACCTGCACATTGTGCACATGTACCCTAAAACCTAAAGTATAATAAAAAAAAAAAAACACACACACACACAAAAAAAAAAACCTAAATTAAATGTACTTTTCTGGATTATTGTTATTTTAAAAAATAAAAAATTCATTACAGTTAGCAAAGGACAATGCTATTCTGGACTTTATTCTCTGATGTATTAAGAACTTTTTCTTTAAGAGCACCAAGTGATAATTTATTGATTTGTGAATTTTCAGCTTGTACTGTTTCATTTTCTAAATCTTTTAAGTTTGCGAATTAGAGCCTCAGGAGCTAATTGAAACCAACAACAACAAAAACCACTGCCTTTGAGTGATGGTTGTCTCTAAGCAAAATGAAAAGAATAAACCTGATAATACCACAGACACATTTTGTAGAAAAGTTGAAAGCTTTATGAACAGTGTGAATTCCAGAATGGGGTAATAAAATAAGCAAATAAATTAGTAAAATTTAACCAGTACAAAACACATTTTTTTTTTTTTTTTTTTCGAGACAGATTCTCACTCTTTCACCCAGGCTAGAGTGCAGTGGCGCAATCTCGGCTCACTGCAAGCTCCGCTTCCCAGGTTCATGCCATTCTCATGCCTCAGCCTCCCGAGTAGCTGGGACTACAGGGGCCTGCCACCACACCCAGCTAATTTTTTGTATTTTTAGTAGATACGGGGTTTCACTGTGTTAGCCAGGACGGTCTCGATCTCCTGACCTTGTGATCCTCCCACCTCAGCCTCCCAAAGTGTTGTAATTACAGGTATGAGCCACCGCGCCTGGCCCAAAACACATTCTTCAGAAATATTTTTGTCTGGAGAAAATTACATTTGTGAGTAGAATTTTCTATATTTTTACAAGAAAAATAAAAAGCAGCAATTAAAATGCTATAGCAGACAAGACCTGCTCTGGGCACTAAACCAACAGAGCTATCTATATGAGTTTCCTATGACTGCTGTTAAGAAACAACCACAAATCGAGTGGCAAAACACAGTGAGAAATGTATCCTTCCATAGGTCTGGAGACTGGAAGTCTGAAATCCAGTCATCAGCAGGACCATGCTCTGTCTTAGCCTCTGGTGGTGTGGACAATCTTTGTATTCCTTGGCTGGTGTTATATAACTTGTCTTTCTGCCTCCTTCAACACATGGTCTCCTCACTCTACATGTCTGTGTCTTCACACAGTATTCTCCTTTGTATATGTCTTTCTCTGTGGCTCTTCTCTTCTTAGAAAGACAACAGTCATATTTGATGAGGGGCCTACCCTATTCCAGTAAAGCCTCATCTTAACTATTAATATATTACGTACGCAAAGACACTATTTTCACATGCACGGGGGTTAGGACTTCAACGTATCTTGGAGACACCATTACACATACAATACTATTAAAAAGTGACACTAATTTTATAGTACTGACTTTAATTTTGGAAATACAATTTTTATGTTTATAAATGTTTATTAGTTGCTAACTGTTCTATATTTAAACAAGCAACTCAAACTATAATTACAGTATAAAAGTTGTCTAACATTTACACATACCAGAAAGATACAGGTCATAGATAAACAATTTACAGCTTAATTTTACCTTTAGTTTGCTATAAAAATATTTGGAAACTCATTTCACCTCTGGCATCTTAATATCCTCATGAAGTAGCCCCAGTTGAAATTTGAGGGGACAGGTCTTTTACCTTCAATAGCTTTACAAATCCTGGTATAAGGCATGAGACGGTGCTGAGGTAAGTGTAGGAAGGTTCAAGGCAGAATTGATATATAGCTGCCATAGGTTGGGCTGGTTCCTCAGAGGCGACTCAGTATTTACAAGTCACAAGTAGCCCTACTTATTGATGGCGTGTCACAAGCTAGTGGACTAGAACTGGAGATAAGAATCCAGCGCTAAGGGAGGAGATTTTCAGCAAGCAAGCTCAGAAAGCAGACGTTCTGAGAAGGTACCAAAGCCTCCCCACACGAAGCAGTAAGGATTAGAGGTATTACGATTGAATTAAAATGTAGAGTGTATCTCAGTCTGTAGGTTGGGCATTCTTCTCTGGTGCCTTTCAAAATTTTTGTGGAGAGATCGTCCAAAGCTTCTGAAGATCCCAAAGGTACATGATGAAACTTTTTTTCTTGAAACAGTCTCGCGCTGTCTCCCACGCTGGAGTGCAGCAGCGAGATCTCAGCTTGCTGCAGCCTCTGCCTCCGGGGTTCAAGCAATTCTCATGCCACACCTCCCAAGTACCTGAGATTACAGATGCCCTCTACTACACCCGCCTAATTTTTGGAATTTTTAATAGAGATGAGGTTTTGTGGCTGAAAACTGGTAGGTTTTTAGTCTCACTGACTTCAAAAATGAAGCCGTGGAGCCTGGCGTTGAGTGTTACAGTACTTAAAGATGGTGTGTCCGGAGTTTATTTCTTCTGATGTTTGGACGTGTTCCGAGTTTCTTCCTTCTGGTGGGTTCATGGTCTTGCTGGCCTCAGGAGTGAAGCTAAAGACTTTCGTGGTCAGTGTTACAGCTCATAAAAGCAGCGTGGACCCAAAGAAGGAGCAGCAGCAAGATTCATTGCAAAGAGCAAAACAACAACACTTCTTGTCGAAGGAGACCCAAGCAGGTTGCCTCTGCTGGCTCCAGCAGCCTGCTTTTATTCCCTTATCTGGCCCCACCCACATCCTGCTGATTGGTCCATTTTACAGAGAACTGATTGGTCCATTTTACAGAGAGCTGATTGGTCAGTTTTGACAGAGTGCTGATTGGTGTGTTTACAATCCCTGAGCTAGACACAGAGTGCTGATTGGTTCATTTACAATCCTTTAGCTAGACTTAAAAGTTCTCCAAGTCCCCACTAGATTAGCTAGACACAGAGCACTGATTGATGCATTTACAAACTTTGAGCTAGATACACAGTGCTGATTGGTGCATTTATAATCCTCTAGCTAGACATAAAAGTTCTCCAAGTCCCCACCCAACTCAGGAGCCCAGCTGGCTTTGCCTAGTGGATCCCACCCAAGGGTCGGTGGTGGAGCTGCCCGCCAGTCCTGCATGGTGCGCCCGCACTCCTTAGCCCTTGGGTGGTCAATGGGACTGGGCATCGCAGAACAAGGGGCCACGCCTATTGGGGAGGCTTGGGCTGCAGGGGGGCTCAGGCATGGTGGGCCGCAGGTCCCAACCCCTGCCCTGCGGGGAGGCGGCTGAGACCTGGTGAGAATTCCAGCCTGGTATGGGTGGGTCAGCAGTGCTTGGGGACCCAGAGCACCGTCTGCAGCTGCTGGTTGTGGTGCTAAGCCCCTCACTGCCTGGGGCCAGCAGTGCCGGCAGGCCCTTCCCGGTGCTGGCCCACTGAGCCCGGCTCACCCAGAACTCGCTCAGGCCCGAGAGCGCCAGGCACAGCCCTGGTTCCCGCCCATGCCTCTCCCTGCACACCTCCCCACAAGCAGAGGGAGCCGGCTCCAGCCTGGCCAGCCCAGAGAGGGGCCCCCACAGCGCAGTGGCCGGCTGAAGGGCTCCTCCAGCATGGCCAGAGTGGAGGCCGAGGCCGAGGATGCGCCCAGAGCGAGCCAGGGCTGCTAGCACATTGTCACCTCTCAGTTTCACCATGTTGGCCAGGCTGATCTCATCTCAAACTGCTGACCTCAGGTAATCCACCCACCTGGGCCTCTCAAAATGCTGGAATTACAGGCGTGAGCCACCGCACCCAGCCAGTACACGATCAAACATTTTAAGGACCACAATGATCAGCTCAGTAGCTTCCGCTGTGAAGATCCCAGGAAACATAGGCAGGTTGACAAGAAATAGGGTCTACATGTGATGCACTCACCAACATAAATAAGTCTGATCCATTGCGTATTGCCATCAAAACAATTTATTCATACGAATCTTTCAGTGAGGCTGGAAATTATTCAGACTAGGGGTGCAGAACCTCTCATCCTATATGCTCTATGAGGAAAATGTATTCAAATCTGAGGGCAAATAAGTAACAGTGATATTGACTTTCAAGCAAAATTATAAGGTTCCAAGGAAGGATTTGCATGTAAAGAAAACTATTATTCTAACTTTAACAATTGGTAGAATTTTAAAGTTCTAACGTATAAGAAATGTATGTGTGTGTGTGTGTGTGTGTGTGTGTGTGTATAATATACCCACCATCTAGAATTGCAAAAAAATGCATTTTAAGCCGTTTTTGTGAAGTTAGTGATATAAGAAAATTGCTTCGATTTACACAAAAATTATTACTCCTCATTTCAAAGCTCAGAAATAATATGCAAAACTCTCCAGCGATAGTGGAATAGTACCCCAGGTGAAGAGGTGGAATTGGCAAAAACCACATTTCCCATGTCGTTGCCTCAGAAAAAGTAAGGCCTCTCTGCTTCCCCCAAACCCTAGGACTGGTTTCTCTTCCCTATTTGCCACCTTTATTTCACATTATCTTTTTTATTCTTGCTGATTATGCATTCTCTTTCATCAAGTCCCCAACTCTCTGTATCTATAACTTTATATCTTTTCTCTCCTTCTGCTTTCTTTTTTACTGCTGATACTAGACCCCTTCCACACGTCATCTTTCTCCTTAAAATGGCCCTAATTTAAAACTCAAATTTATCTCTCCCTCCTTTCTCTTTATCAAATAATTCTACCTTCTTCAGTTTTAATTATAAGCAGTTAATTCTAATAATATTTTCTTTAAAAATTCTCAATTTTAAACACCATGACTCATCCCTGCCCATTGATCCCTGGTTGTGGAATCAACCCAATTTTTAAAAATACTTTCAATTTGCTTTTCACTTCACTTTCCTTCTATAAACCTAACCTGAATAAAGATATTTGGTGAATTGAGCCACCAAATTAATTAGCTCAGAGGTAATCTCTAAGAAATGGCAATTTTAAGAAATCAAATAACAGAATTATTTGGTTGATATTTTAGGGGATTATTTGAATGAATTCCCATCTTTAAAAGTTCATGTCTCGGCCGGGCATGGTGGCTCACACCTGTAATCTCAGCACTTGGGGAGGCCGAGGCGGGTGGATCACGAGGTCAGGAGATCAAGACCATCCTGGCTAACATGGTGAAACCCCATCTCTACTAAAAATACAAAAAATTAGCCGGGTGTGGTAACGGGCGCCTCTAGTCCCAACTACTTGGGAGGCTGAGGCAGGAGAATGGTGTGAACCCAGGAGGCAGAGCTTGCAGTGAGCCGAGATGGCGCCACTGCACTCCAGCCTGGGCGACAGAGCGAAAATCCATCTGGGATAAAAAAAAAAAAAAGTGGATGTCTCAGTCAGTCTACTTTGTTTCTTTGTTTCTCTTATTTAAAATTCCATTGTTTGTATTTGTAAATAGGGGGAAAAATGTACCATACAGTATACCTGACATATTTTCTTACAAAACACTTCGTAGGTTACATTACTGTTTTGGATTTTTTCAGATTAACTCTAAATGAGATCATAATGAATGCAATATTCATAACAAACTTACTAACGTATTTTAAGGCAATTTTGAAAGAATCATTTTGCTTCTTCCAATCCTCAGTTCGACTTACTGAAATGAGCCGTATTTCTAAAAGTTGGGTAGTTTTCCAGTATTTTAGGTGCTGCTCATTTTAACAAATATCGAACATTGTATAAATAAAATTGGTTGTTATAAATGATTTTATGGCTTATATTCAGACTAAAGTGGTCAATTTATATCTGGATAAGACATATGGTATCTGATATATCTGAAAAAATCTCATGAGGTTTTTCTAATGAATAAAATTTATTTTCTAACATGCCAAAGTGCAAGTTATGAGCTTAGAGCAGACATGTAATTTCATCTTCCAGTGGCCCAGGCCAACCCCTCCATTTCTTAGCTCGTGTAGTATCTGGGCAAAGGTTTTGAGTAATTTTTGGTGTGATTTAGAGCTATGAGATAGTTTTCTTATTTAATAGAAGTTTAAACACTTCTATTTTTAATTTAATTTCCTGCACACACAAAAAAATACTACTGTAATGATTTATTCATTGTGTTATAGACATGGCTGTGGCTTCAAGCTGCCCCTGGCCAGTGACTGAATATAAAGACAAATTCTGCAAGACGTGTATCAGTGGAATCTGCCATATTCTTACTACTCACCAAACCTTAGTAGGACTGTTGTACACAACTTATCGCCCTCAAATTTTATTAGACTTTCTCCTTATAGTTTCTAAGTCAGAGAATTCAACCAGAGAAAAAAATGTATATCTTCTATTTTATTTTTAAAATTTAAACAATAATATATTTGCCATATTTACAGAACAGGGCTGTATATAGGAAGCTTTTGAAGCCGACTACAGTAAAACTCAGAGTGCAAAAAATGCATTATTGCTCTTTTCAATGCACTGTGAATGTCACAGCCATTGTGTTAGATTATATTGATTTTGGTTGGACCATGTGACTAGTTTTGACCACTGGCACTTGAAGGGGTGACAGTTGCTTTAGCCTAGTCCCCCAGTGGGAGGCATAATGATTAATTCTAAATTGGATGCACAAAATACAGCAGAACCATGTAGTCAGACTTGCAGATTCTTGCATGATTTATTGCCCCTTTGGGTGTTGCATTTTCCTGAAATATTATTGCCATAAAAGGTAACTAATACAGCTGTCTTCTGTGAGGAGACCTTATTTCCACAACACAATTGGCTTTACCCAATTTGTGCAATGAACAGAGCTTTCAATCACAACATATTGGAAAAGTTCTCTACCTCAGAAGTAGATAATAATAAACACAACTGGACATATGTATTACTAACCTAATGCTGTTTCATATAATAATTGAGTCTAGCCTGATATTAGGAACAAAGAGGTGGAAGTTAAAATGTCAATTTTCCCACCAATGTGTGTGATCTTACCAAATCCCTTTTGCCCATTTTTTGTTCCCATTTTCTTTACTGAACTGTCAGGATGTTGATCTTGGACTTCTAACCTCCAGAACAGTGAAAAAATAAATTTCAATTGTTTAAGCCATCCAATCGGTGTTATGCTGTTATGCAAGCCCTAGCAAACAACTACATTTTCCTTCCAATTAACTTAGAGATCTCAATGTTCTTACCAATGATTCGGTTCTTTCTTTATCTCATCGATCACAAAGAACTCCTAACTTCATTACAAGAAAGTCTTTGGGATCTGCTGGTCTCTATTCCCCATGTGCCTTTTCAATTTAAATGCCAGAGCATAGCTTGACCCAATGATTTCACCATGATTTTCATTAAAGAAATCTCAATTCTAGGACATCTTTTAAAACATCACCAACTATCTTCTTTTTAAAGAGGAAATCTCCTCGATCCTTGCCCTCATTTAAAAATTATTAATAAACAATATCTTATCTTAATAAGTTTCCTGTGCCTATTTTCTCATTTTCCAGGGAAAGAAAATATTGACCCCAGTATTCTTTGAAGATTCATCCATTGCCCCTTTCAAGTTCCTTCTCATATCCTCCAATTGTAGAAATGTCTAATTACATAGAGGTCTTGAAAATGTCCTACAATTTTCTGTGACCAGGTTTTGGTTAACAACTTCTATGCCACACTTTAATTCCTCCAGAAATGCTATCATGTGCAACCAAGTATGTTTTACATAGTTGCCAATTCTTTAGCTAAGTTTGCCTTTTGCTCCCTGGATTTCCATAGACAGGTTACCCATTTCCTTTAAATAATACTTGTCTCTGATTTATAATCATTCTCGACTCTCTTTTTTCAAACTAATCAAATCTAACATTTTCTCCTAAGAAACAGGACACAGTTTCAATCTCTAATTT
This sequence comes from Hylobates moloch, assembly GCF_009828535.3. NCBI lineage: Eukaryota > Metazoa > Chordata > Mammalia > Primates > Hylobatidae > Hylobates > Hylobates moloch. The sequence continues at coordinate 25,572,272 of NW_026652290.1, forward strand.
TTCAGAGGTCTACTATAGTAGCTAAAACAAAAGATATGATTCATAGTTGTAGGACTGAGTTCACCTAAACATCATTTTCAGCGACTAAATATTCTGAAATATTGTGATAGATTCAAGTGAAGAGAGGCCTTGAGATACGAGAACTAGTGACAGAATACCAGAACTAGTGACACTGCCATCAAAGAGAACCCAGTTTAGTGGAGATATAATGCAGAATAAACTCAGAATAGCAACAACTATGAGGTGCTACAGTGCACACACAGGAAACACTTTGGCTGACTTTGGGTGTGAAAAGTTGGAAACTAAGGTGATTCTTGAAGAAAAAGTTAGTTTTTCAGGCCTAGGGGACTAGAAAATGATATAATAGTTAAAGGAGATAACATAGGTATAATATTGGCATGTGAAACATCATCATATGTGATTGAAAATAAAAGCAAATCAACATTGTTGAAGAATTAAATGGTTGACAGATAGTACATTCCCCTTTCTCCACAAAACAATTTGAGATGAGAAGAATGAGGCAGACACTGATTTTACCCACAGCCATGTCTGAGAGAAGTGGACATTCCTGGATCTTTATAACTTCCAAAGTTTGTTACCTTTTTACCCTCATATCCACACAATAAGTATCATAAAGACTTAAGAACAGCAAAAGCAGTTGCATTTTTATGCTTAGTAACAAAAGAAGGGGAAAACTGAGCAAATTATTTTTCTCTGTACCCAGGACTGATACGCTTAATAGCAATGTTATAATGCAAAAGAAGATAGACGGAATCCCTTTGGCTTCAAGCAAGGAAGAAAAGAGAATTTTAAAAGGCACCCTAATTCATGCAAAGTGCCTTTGGAGGAAAAGGATATTTCAGATTAACCAGCCAGGTACTGACCCTGTCAGTGTCCCTTAAATCTTAACTCCCCACTCCATTCCTTTTTCCTTTCTTTAATTCTTGGTTTCTCAATATGCTGTTAACATACTACTTTTCTCATATACAGTGAAAGTAGAGAGGTGCCGTTTGGGGTAATATGAGAGGTATAAAGAAAAACCTTGACAGATCCAATATTTCCCCCCACCACTGTTACTTGAAAAATTTCTGCTTTCTTTATTTGCAAAAAATCCTATATGGTATTGCATCTGCAGGAATGAGGTAGTTAAAAGGATGCAAAATAAGAGAGAAGAGATAACACCATCCAAAGAAACTTGTCTGCAGCCTAGTGCTGTTCAATAACAAAGCAGGTATCTGTCTTGTCCGGGTTAAATAAAACATCAATTGCCCCTGTGAAATATGCTTAAAATTACAATTTACGGACATGTACTGGCAATTGCAGGCACCAAAATAAATACGTTTCAGTTACAAACAGACCACATATCAGAAAGTGTCCTAAGAGCCTGATAAGCAAGGCCACAGTGGGGAGAAACATATAAAAAGGTTTGTGATGGATGAATGGAAGCAGCAAAATTTGTTTATGGCAAAGGGAAAAGAGGCACGATGTGCGAAGAAAAAATGAGAGAGAATAAATTGTTGTTTGCATGGGAAGGGACTCTTTCTGTAATGTAGTATACTTTGCATTCAGAGATGAGGCTCCTGAGAAAATGTGTTCTGGGTGGATACTTATGGTTGAAAAAAATATGTTCATAAGTTGGATTTGACAAATATATATCAAAACAAAGCAAAATTTAACTGCAACAATAAAGAATAGAGAGTTGACTCTACCCTAAATATGATTATATTTGGGAGACCAAAAAACTAAAAGTAAAGTTGATTTAGTAAAATAAGATTAGAATTTTCTTTGCTATCTTCTGACTCTCCCAAAGGTTAAAGTGTTGTATTGCAACAGAGAACGCACACCTGGAAGTAGAGAGAGGCACTTCTTTAGCTTTTAAATTATTCTTGGTGCAGATTCCACCTCGCCCCACCCCTCTGGCTCCCCCATCCCAACTCCGCCTCAAGATCCCTGTAGTGATTTTGTAAACTTTGCCAAGAGATATGTTAAAAGTAAATTGGAAAGAAAAAAAAATGTGCTTTTGTCAAAAAGTATTTGGGAGAACCTCTATACAGCTTTAATTGCCCTGTCTAGCTGCTTGTATCTTTCCAGGAAGTTTGAGGATGAATTAAGTTATGTAGGATGGGCAAGCTATGTAGTTGTCTGGGAGGGTCCCAATTTTAGCACTGAAATTCCCACATCCTGGAAATCTCCTAAGTCCGGGTAGCATTGGTCCATTGGTCAGGCTAGAAATAGGAGAAATTAGCCTCTTGCCCCTAGCTAGAGTTAACTGAGTGTTAGGAGATGCAGACAGACCTTGGTACCCCTACCTATTAAGTAAAGAACCATGGGATGGAGGCAGCACTTATTAAATTGGAAAAAGCATAAACTCTTTCCAAAGAGCCAAAGTTTCTGAGATAGGATATCTTATTCCTTGTGAGTCTATAAAAATCTGCAGATAATAGGAGCTTAGGAAAATGTCATGACAGCCATCACCCCTCCTAGTAAAGGACTACTTAACAAGTGAAGGGACCCAATTGAGAAGTTCTGAAGTGAACAACTCAGTAGAACAGGAGATGGTCATTACTATGTTCCTATAGAATTTCTTACTTCAGAAACTGCAGAGTACATGTTCAGGTGAGGTGGAAAGGCCACCATCACCATATGCATTAGATAAACCCAAACTGCCCTCATTGCTGAGCGCTGAGAGAATTAGCTACTGGCCAAGGCATAGGTGACTGGTTTTCAGTAATACATGGAAACGGTTTAGGTGTGAACTCTCAGAATTTTCACTGACAGAAAGATAGAAAGGAAGCAGACATAAAACATTCCATTTCTTCCAACATGCCCTCGACCGTGACATAAGCAGATAAAACTCTCTTGTTTCTGATAATAGGTGCAGTACAAGCCTGAAAAGGTAAGAATTGAATTTAAAGGGGATGAAATTAAGTGGATATTGGAAAAATGAGGTTCAAAAGCAAACCCTGATGGAGGTGTGTAAATGACAGTAGTTGAAACTGCAATTACTGAATTAAGTTAAAATTGTCCTTCTCTCTCCTGTAAATCAGCCTTATCAGTTTGTCTACAATTAACAAACTGATAAGGCTGATTTACAGGATAAGGAAGGAAAGATTTGGGGGTTAGGGAATATTTGCAGCACACTATTACACCACCATCATCTTTCTAGAAGAGGTTCATTGATTTTTTTTAATAAACATTAATTTATACTTAAAGCACAATTTGTGTGACTTTCTAGAGAGAGGATTCTCACCTGGCCTGTAAGCAAAAGCTGATTGAACCATGTGATTACCTCTCATCACAGGACACGCTACAAAGCCCTTTTTGTGGCATACTAATAGGACAGAATGTTAAGTTACTCAAAAGCAATCCCCAGTGCTTATCTGTCTATGTCTTCCTTGAATGACAAAAGGAATGTGAAGTCTGTGTGTTGTATAGCCGGAGGCAAATAGTGAATCAAAGCTAGACAGGAGTGTTTCTTATTAAAATAGAATAGACTTGTCTGAGTAAACCACACTCAGAAATGTCCATATCACGTATCTCACAGAAAATCGCTTCCAAAGTAGCTGAACTAATTATACTTAACAACTAAGATGGATAGAGAAGAAGGAATAATGAATGTTTGAAAATACAATTTAAATACTAAATAAGGAAGACATAATGTAAGAAGGTATGGGAGAGTATAATGGGAAAGGAATCTGGAAACACTGACCACTGAAAGGGAAAGGATGACTGAGTCAAGAAAGAAACAATGCAATGTATTGGGAACGCTTATTTAACTGGTTAAATTTCATGTGAAAGATGTGGCTATCTTGACCACAGAATTTCCCTAGGACAAAATATGGAATAACATTTTCTTCTTTTTTATTTGTCATATGTACCTCTTTGGTTCTAAGACATGGCAATATATTTATTAATAACTAATAATGTCAAGCTGAATCATTTTATTTAATCTGAGGATGACTAACCATACAGAAGTAGAAAAAGCATCACCTTCAGAGTCTGAAATCTTGGCCTTCAGCCTTGAGACCATGTTTCCAATTTGTAAGGCCTTAAAAAGGCCTTACAAATTTATATAAGACTTCAGAATTTCAGTATCCTACCAATGGAATGGTAGAAAAATATGTTAATTTTAGAATTATAAGAAAGATAATATTCAATGACATATCTGTAAGCATTTAAAATTGCTAAATACATTCTACATTTAAAGCACGAGTATTCATAATTCTGTTTTCTTTTTCACAGCTTTCTAACATCTTGCTCTAGGCTGCTAGGATCTGATTGAGCTACAAGGCTCACTTTATTATTTTATGCAAATCATCTGAATGCTTATCTGATTTCCTCAACTTACAGCTCTGCTATCCTCATGCTATTTCCCTTAATAATAATAATAATAATAATAATAATAATAATAATAAGTGTCCGTCATAGTGCCAGGGATCACATAGAGACATTATAATATAGGGTGGAATGAGGGAAACTTACTCTTTCTGAGTATCTCTTATGTGCTACTTGTCAGTGCACGAACCTTTCAAAGAAACTCCCAGAAAACTTATCCTCACATCTAAATGTTGTGGCATCCCCATGCCTAAATCAATCACTGGAAAAGCAAACTTGACTACTGTGGTAAGTTAAGACAATTTAACTCCTAAAACCCAAAGCTCCTTAGGAAGAGCCAATACATGAAGAAAATTAAGGTTTCACTGAGATGGAGAAGAGTGAGCATGTTTGGTTGACAATCATCAGTATATACGTACGAGCAATACTCCTAAGTATGTAGCATTAATTATATACTCCCATGAAAACAGAGGAATATATACAGATATAATTAAGAAGTCATGTTTTATATATGTTGAAATTATTTTTCTGATTTTTATGTTGGCAAAATATTTTCTAATTTTCAATAATTCTAGATCTTTTCTGAAATTGTCAGAACAAGATACATTCATGGGAGACATGTTAAAAGGTTAAAATTTTAGAAAATTAAACAAATCTCAGCTGGGCGCGGTGGCTCATGCCTGTAATCCTAGCACTTTGGGAGGCCGAGGCGGGTGGATCACGAGGTCAGGAGATCGAGACCATCCTGGCTAACACGGTGAAACCCCGTCTCTACTAAAAATACAAAAAATTAGCTGGGCGTGGTGGGCGCCTGTAGTCCCAGCTACTCGGGAGGCTGAGGCAGGAGAATAGCGTGAACCCAGGAGGCGGAGCTTACAGTGAGCCAAGATCGCGCCACTGCACTCCAGCCTGGGCAACAGAGCCAGACTCTGTCCCAAAAAAAGAAAAAAAAAAAAGAAAGAAAATTAAACAAATCTCTAATTCCAAGTAAACATTATATATCATGCAATATTCAGAATCTAAATATCAGCTGCTTGCAACTACCAACAAGAGAATCTGCCTTGTGTGTGTGCAGAAAATCACACTCTGCAGAAATGGATTAAGCCAGGTGATTTTGTGTTTGTGGATGTGATTTTTACCATTGTTTTAAATTTATTTGTATATTTCTCTTTTGTTGTTAACAGAGGGAGACAAATTTATATTTTATAGTTTTTGCGAGAAATTGCCATGGAGATGTGGAATAGCTGCTGTATGATTGATTTCTGTGATATATTAGAATCCTGGTAGATTAACATTCTGATTAATTCTGGTTAGAGTAACCTATATTAACACTTTCTGATGTCACTTTTCTGTTTTTGACATCTCACTAAGTGAGGAGAAAAATGATTCTTGTGATAACAGAAAATAAAATTATCTTTTTAATAAGCTACAACTTCAGAAGTTATGAATATGTGGTACCACAGTGATTAACAATGATTTACAAAATGCCTTATGAAGTGCTGACTTAAACCTGAGATATAATAGTGTAAACTTTAGGTATTGTTTACTTTGGAAAAAAATATAAGTTTCAAGATATTTCGTGGAAATCAAGTAAGCTGAATTTTGTTTCCGTGACTTCAGGTTAAAATCAGGAGAGGTAGGGAAAGCTTCAAAGTAATTCTGAATTCTAAAAAGGAGACTGCCTTGAAATCAAAATTCCATTTCTTTTCTAATTCTCAGCCATTCATGCATCATTGCAATCCTGTATAACACAACTTTGCTGAAGGGCTCTTGGGTAGGAATGCAGGCTGAAAACCATTGTATTTGGAATCATATCTCTTAAGGGCATGCTTATCAAACGAATAAAGACTTTGGTTCTTTAATAAAACAACTCTTTCTTATCTATATGAACACAGTATTTTTACAATGGAAGTTGCCTGTTCCCTGGAAAATGCTTTAGAATATTGAACTAAATTCACTTATGACGTCAGCTTTTTGCTAGTAGTGAATGGTTTTTCAGATGCCAATAATTGTAGATATAAAAGAAGAAACTAGTATGTTTGCACTAGTATATGCAAATCAAACCAGTACAACAACAATGATAAATGTTATCACGTACTATAACAATAACAACAAAAACAAATCAGCTTGTTAGAGTAATACATAATGTAATTTAGGGTAATCACATAGACATCACATTAGGTCCACTAGATTGAATAAATATATCTATTGGTTAGTTAGTAATATCCATGGCGTTTAGATATATTCCTAAGCACTTTCTGAGCTAAGACGAGCATAAGAGATTATTGTCTTTCAATTTGATTAGGAGCATAAGACAAATCCTTATAAGATTTATGGAATCTTTATTTTCTCATGCAATCCTATGGGGTGAGTCTTATTTCCATTTTATAGAAAATATCTCTGAGTCTCAGGTTAAAAGAGTAAAGAGAAAGATGGAGAAAAATGAGATTCAAAAGCATCAAGATAGAATCTCTCTACATTCTGCCTAGGATGCAACCCAGCTATTACAGCCACCCTGGATGACTTTACACTCAGGACTTGGCACTTAGGAATGTTACCTACAATGTGAAAGATGGGGAAAGGACTCCCCACATACAAAGGATTCGCTGTCCTCCCATTTTGCTCTCTCGGTGGGTTTGGTTAATACTGAGGACCAGAGCCAGAATTATATACAGCACCCTGGATGTGGAGCATGCAAATCTCAGGAGAGCCATGACAGTCTCAGAGGAGATATTAAAGAAGCTAAGCTAGAGCTTTTTCAGGGAACTGAGCAATGGCAAGCCAAGGGGGAGAAAATGATGCACTAAAGTTAGGAGACAAAATAATAGGTAGGAGTTAGAAGAGGCAAGATATAAAAGCTGAGGCAGGGTCAAAACAAAAGAGATATCAATAGGAAAAACACAATGGATTGATTATATGGAGTGGTATCAAATGGTGCCAATTTAAGAATGAATTGTTTTGCTACAAAGTTCTGGGAACTTTTATTTGCAGTCTATTATACTTTCACTTGGCAGACAATGGCCTATAAAGGGCTCAGTGCTCATCAGTAAACCACTGGCTAAAGTGTTGATAGACCCATTTCTTTTCTTTTACACACTTGCATGTAAGAAAACAAAGGAACTGATGTTCTCTATTTACTCAAAATTATAGGAAAGAAGAAATGCACCAAAAAATTATGAAATGCTTCCAAATAGCTTCTAGACTGAGTACAATGAATTAAAATAATTAATTTACAAAAATTTCAGGTATAAAAATTCTGGTACCCTCACTGACTGAGTCCCATTTCTTTTCCCTCTGGCAAATGGCCCCTGCCTAACATTGCACCCTCTTGGCCTCAAATAGAAGACCTATACATGCAGGAGACCTTGTCCAGAATTTTGACTGATTCAAAATTCTAGACCACCTTAACCAGTATTCTCCTTTAGAGAGCTTCATGACCTGGACAGCTGTACCTTGCTTCCTGTTGGTGATAACTGATATCAATAATTATCAATAATTGAAAACAATTCATAATTTTCCAGGCCAGAATCATCTCCTGAATCTCTGAGTTATTCACTGTCTTAATATCTACTTAGTATCAGTCTGTATTATAATAGAGGCTAAAGACAGTAAAGTAACCATCACATTGTCATTCTGCAAATCAAGCTATTCCTTTTCCCAGGGCCACACTCATGACTTGGTCCATGATCCTTTGTACTCTGCTTTTCTTTTTGTAGGAATCCTGCCTCTTCAAAAGGGCTGATTTCCTCTAAGCATTAAACAAAATTAAGGTGTTTACTCTTCCTAGAACAGTGTCCTTCTACTCAAGTGTGTGTGTCTTTATTATTATTTTAATAATTAATTTCCTTACTGATTAACTGATTTCTCAGGCTTATTTGTTGTGGTGGCAACTATTCATGAATATCTCAATATAAATATTATACATTTCAGTTTTTTTAGAATCTATAGAGTTAGAAGTTTGATATTAAGAATTTATGCATATTTCTGATGAAACGTTTATTTTATAATTACAGTTTTACCCCATTCCCTAATAATGTTGTTTGCCTTGAACTCTATTTTGCCTGCTGTTAATATTGTGAAAATAATTATATTTGTAATATTTTTATTATTAATTAACATCAACACTTTATTCAAATTTTCTTGCTTTTTATTGTCCTTTTTCTGTTCCAGGATCCTTTTCAGGATAAACCATTACATTGAGTTGTTGTATCTCCATAGACTGTTCTGAGCTGATTCTGCTTGTCAGAATGAGATTAGAAATGAGTTCTGAATACAATGCTTGTTCCACTAACTTTATTTTGGTTAATATTTGTGTGATATCTATTTATATAATTTTACTGAAAACATTCCTCTGTCACAATATTTTAGGTATTTCCTTTTAACATAAAATTAGATTCACAGACAAATTAACTTAAATCTGTCTTGTAAAATCTAAATTTAATTGTTTTAATTTATTGTGATTATTGATACATTAGGTATTACTTTGAAAATTGCGTTTTTGTTGCATATTTAGCACATTTTTCTTTACTTCTGCTCACACTTTGTGCCTATTATCTGTTGGACTTACTGAATTTTCTCTGGCCCTCTCTCTTTTCTCTTTCTGATTTGTAGGTTAAACATTCTCTCTCTCTGTCTCTTTTCTTTGGGTAACTCTTAACGTTTCCACATTAATAATTTACTTAAAAATTCACTTTTACCCCTTAGACTTGTATTTTAGCCTTCCCCTTTTTTTCACTGCCCCTCCAATTTGTTAATTTTTAAAAATCAATGTTTCTTTCAATTTATGTACATATTTACCAATTTCTGTATTCACTATTAATTTTATCATCCGGTTATTTCTTTCTAGGCTCATTTCCCTGCTTATTCGATCCTCTGCAATTCTTCCTTCAGTGATGGTCAGTTTCTATGAATTAAAGCAGCCTGGACATAAGTTGCTAGTGGGCAGGAGTAGCAATGCAGCTCAGCTACTTGGTGACTGTGATACACAGCTTCTCAAAATTTCACAGTCCTAATTTGTGGTATCAAGAAAATATTGCTATACAACAGATTATTCTAAAATGTTGTATCTTAAAACAACACACATTTATTATCTCACATTGTCTGCAACTCAGGAATTCAAGCACAGTTCAACTGGATTATCTGCTACATTATATCTCAAAAGACCATATTCAAGGTGTTGGCCAGGTTATGGGGTTTCATCTCAAAGCTCAAGTGGAAAGGCTCTACTTCCAAGTAGATTCAGTTCCTTTCGGTCTGTTGGATTGGGGGCTTTGGTTGCTGTTAGCCAATGACCACTTCCGTTCTTTTCCCCCTGGGCCTCTTCAACATGGCAGCTTACTTAATTAAAATGTGCAGTCCAACTAGTCAACAAGGACTGAATATAAGCAGTGTAGTAACCGTAATCTTTTGTAACTTAATCCTGGAAATCACATCCCATTCCTTCTCCATATCCTATTTTTAAGTTTTTTTTTTTTTTTTTTTTTTTTTTTTCTTTTTTTTTTGAGACGGAGTCTTGCTCTGTCGCCCAGGCTGGAGTGCAGTGGCGCACTCTCGGCTCACTGCAAGCTCCGCCTCCCGGGTTCACGCCATTCTCCTGCCTCAGCCTCCGAGTAGCTAGGACTACAGGCGCCCGCCACCACGCCCGGCTAATTTTTTGTATTTTTAGTAGAGACGGGGTTTCACTGTGGTCTTGATCTCCTGACCTCGTGATCCGCCCGCCTCGGCCTCCCAAAGTGCTGGGATTACAAGCGTGAGCCACAGCGCCCGGCCTATTTTTAAGTTTTGAGATGCACTCCACTTTGAGAAGAAGGAGAGAACGGAGGGTTTGGACTCAAGGATGGAGATCATTGAGGATCACCTTAGAAGTCAGCCTACCACACCTATAAAATGAAATTTTAATAGTAATTACCTCATGTGACTGTTAAGTTAATATAAATGAAAAAATTAAGATAAACACTTTCTGACTTATTTCAGCCTTGCTGTTATTAATCTACTGAGCCTATCTAAGCTTCTTTCTATGTTTCATATTCCTGGTGTTTCTTGGTTTAGCTGATTTCTGTATTTTATTTCCAGTCATGCCCCATGGCTTTTATGGTAAAACACGATCAACTTGACGCAGGAAATCTGTGCCTCCTCTGGAAGTCAACACAGCTCCTCATAATAGATGCTACGTAAATGATGCAGAGTTAATAAGTTACACTATATTTACATAACCAAAAAGAAAAATTTATGTGGCTGAGAAGTACTTTATCAAGCAGTTGAATAACTAACCTTTAAGAGGTGCACCAAAAAGAAATCTGCCTATTTCATTTTATCCATTGGGTTAAAAAACAGTAAAAGTATAAAATGCAATATTAGTGATTTTTCACTCTTTTTAATATATAAGTGGATTGGTATTCTTAGTTATGTTATGCCTAAGTTGGAAAATTGCCAAAGTATAGCTGAAGTCCCAAGGCCAATGCAAGGAAGATAATAACAAGATAGTGACTCTTTTTTAGCCATCCAGCCCAAATCAATAGTGTTTTAGTGGAGCTTCCATGAGAAAACAACTTGTCATGCCAGCAGCTAAGCAATATGTGTCAACAGAGAGAAACTACTGCTTAGAGGCGGCAGCCCAAGGAGATGACAATTGTAGGCATGATTCCTTTTTCCTGGTAGTTTCAGGTCATTGATGCATAGTGTAATCTCTAATTTAAAAAGTAACACACAGTGGTGTTTTATTTTCAAAGTTAGAGCTCTTTTGGGTTTGCAATGTGACCAGAGCAAGGCCTAATATGTTTATGTGTGCATAAACATACATGTATCTATATATATACTATACTATACATGTATATACACACACACTATGGTGCTTGGCTTTGTGGACAAAAGAAAAATGTACATTCAATTACTATTTTTCACATGATGTTGAATATCCAGATGGTTCTTGCTGCTACATAAATTGGTAAGTTGATTTACTACCTGATAAAAGCAGCATAATGCAAAAATATAAAGCACAGGTTCTATATGCTGACTACTTGGGTTCAACTGCAGATTTCATCACTTGCTAGTCGTGTGGTCCATGCACAAGTCACTTAACTTTTCTGTGCCTCAGGTTCTTTTTACATAAAGGGGTAATAATATTGTTTATCTCGTAGTATTGTTATAAAGATTAAGAGAGATAATATTTCTCAAGCACTTAGATCAGTTTGTGATTCATATGACATATACATCATACAATCCATCAATTTAAAGTGTACAATTTATTGTCTTTGAATACACTCACAGAGTTGTGCATCTCTCACCACTATCAATTTTGAAATTTTTAATTACCTAAAAAAGGAAACCTTGTACCTCTTAGTCATAACCCTCAAGCCCCCTTTCCTGGCCTTGACAGCCACTAAGCCACTTCCTGTCTCTATAGATTTGCTTATTCCAGACATTTCATATATATGGAAACATACAATATGCAGTCTTTTGTGACTGGCTTCTTTTAGAGGTTTCCACCAAATCCCACTCCCCCCAACACTTAAAAAAAGAAAAAAACTTTCCAGATTATTGATTTTAAAAATCAGTTCTCAGCAAGAAATGCATCTTTTTAATATACGTGGTATTGCATATACATATCACATTATATTTAAAATGTATTTTATTACATTGGTATATTTAGTATATGCCAAAATAGAAAGCTGTCTTTAGATAATATATGAAACTTTTAAAACTCATCCTTCACAAATAATGCTTGCAAAAAGCCATGGAATTTTTGTTTATATTGAAGTCATTAGCAGGCCCTCAATGAAATCATTTTAATTGTCATATTCAGAGGCAAGTAAGTGGCAGGATGTGATACCTCACCATCCTCTCCTCACTATTCTGAATGCCATTAGCATTGACCCATGTAACCTTTCACTGCACAATCACTATTTGGCCACAGTATGTGATAGCATGCTCCCATATTTTGTTCTGAGATAAAGACAAGGAGAAAAAGCCATTGATTCCATATACTATATCATATGCACCTTCAATGTAGAAGCTGGTTATTTATATAACTGATATCCATATAATGCCTAATAGAGAAATTTACATAAAATAAATCCATATTTGGGCATTATTACTTTGCAGAGTATGTGAAGAAAATAATCATCAAAGTTTACAAATTTAACTGCCCCATATGGGTGCAAAATATGCAGTAGTCGCCTTGTCATTAGCTGTATTAATTTGCTAGAGCAACCATAACAAATACCACAGACTCGGTGGTTTAAGCAGAAGAAATGTATTTTCTCACAATTCTGGAGGCTGGATGATATGGTTTGGCTCTGTCCCTACACTCCCCATAAGCCCCATGTGTCGTGGGAGGCACCTGGTGGGAGGTAACTGAATCATAAGGGCAGTTTCCCCCATGCTTTCCCTGTGATAATGAATGAGTTTCATTATCATTCCTGTGATAATGACAGTTGTTGGAAGGAATCATAGTTTGGTAGGGTTATATTTTGAAAAATTACTCTAAGGGTGTAAACTGAGGATTGAAGAGAGAAATTAAGTAGGTATAACGGAGGAGGTGAGATAAACTAGATGTAAGAAAGCAGGTAGAGACAGGTGCTACAGCTCAAGTGAGAAATGATGCTTCGGCAACAGGAAGTGGTTTGGGAGATGTGGGTGCAACTACATGGAACAAAAGCAGGGTAGAAGAGGGTATTATAAAAAGAGAGGTCCACAATGAAAGGGCCAGGTGAGAAGGCTCATGCCTGTAATCCCAGCATTTTGGGAGGCCGAGGTGGGCAGATCACTTGAAGTCAGGAGTTTGAGACCAGCTTGGCCAACATGGTGAAATCCTGTCTCTACGAAAAACACAAAAATTATCCAGGTGCGGTGGCACTTGTACCTGCAATCCCAGCTACTCGGGAGGCTGAGGCAGGAGAATCTCTACAACCTGGGAGGCGGAGGTTGCAGTGAGCCAAGATCACGCCCATGCACTCCAGCCTGGGTGACAGACTGAGACTATGTCTCAAAAAAAAAAAAAAAAAGGGAAAGAAGGTCTACAATGAATTCTACATTGTCAGTAAAGTAAAAGAGGTAGGTTCTTTTATTACGTTATTAAAAACTGTCTAGCAACTGTCCTTCACCACTTTAAACATTTGACATATCTGGACACTTTCTTTTTTTCTTGAAGTTTCCAAATATGTTTTCTCTGCTACCATCAATCATCAAGTGAGAGCTGATACATTAGAAAGGTAAACATTTTCCTTGCCTGTATTTGGATCTATGTAAATGATTTTTAAATTTTAAATTCTGGAATAGTAGTGACCTTACAGGAAAAAAAAAAAGAAACTCTCTTAAGACCTTTTTGAGACCAAATTGAGCAAGCATTCAATTTGTATTTCTGTGTTTTCTGGGAAAGTGGCTTGATTTGAATTTTATAAAATGGTTGTCTATAATAATTCATAGGGTATCTGTAATAATTTTGATGTTGAAACACTTCATAAAACATAGTATATATAAGAAATGATATTTTAACAATTGGATGTTGTCCAGCATGACACTATTTGATGAGGTCAGATGAAGTTAGTGTGGCTGATATAAAATCTAATTTTTTAAAAAACTAACTTTTATTTTCTTTTTGGAAATAAAATTATCTTTTACAGATAAAGGCCAAAGAGATCATATGTCACAATTTAGAATTTTATAACGTTTTCTTTAGTTTTACTGTTATACCTGACAAGATGAGTAAATCAGTTTGTTCCAATAGCGACTTCAGTTCATTCTGCTACATTAAAACATCCTGGTTTAACAATTCTAATTACAGATACCAGGTTTAAAATGTCTATCTCAACTGCACTATTTTTTCATGAGTGCTCTTTTTTATGGGAGTATATCACACATAACACACATAAATATGGAAGTATAAACAGTTAAAATAAATGTTTTTGTGAAGCCATTTTTCTCATGTTAAATAGTTTTATACATTTTTAAAAATCCTGATCCTATGCATTCCAAATATAAACATAGGGCTTGCTGAGTAGAGCTAGCCAATTTGCAGAATTACCACTACAAAACTATATTTAACATTCTTTAAGACACAGGTCCTTGCCAATAAAAGTTGGTAATTAGAAAAACAAAATAAAACAAAACAAAAATGACCACATGAAAATTGGTACAACTTGAAAAATAAATGGAATTACAAGTACCTGTTGTTTTCTTCTATAGTGATGATTATGTCATCAGAAGTGTAGAATGCTGTCAAACAGGTCAAAATATAGCTCCAAAAATTTCTGTAGAATGGAGAAAATACAGACATCTATCTTTAATGAACATAGTAATAGTGAAGAGAACCAAAATTGTTACATGCCTAGGGTTGCCAAGAGAGCATGCATGCTATTTTTACCTCCAAGCAAAATTTTCCCCTAAGTGTGTCCCAGAGTACCACAAAAAGAGGAGGGGTGGGGGAGTCGTGAGTCATACCAAAAGACCAGTGAGTAGAAGTTCAACGATCTTTATGAAATCACATATGCCACATCAATTACACAACAATTCTGCTCTAAGCAAGCATTCTTGGTCTGTACCATATATTTACAATTGCGCAGTCATACAGTTGCATGGTATCATTGTCTGGAGTTCTGAGATGACCTAATTGGGGCTAGAATTTTCTTCTGCTAGTATCCCTTACTACATGATTAATGATTTTATGATTTATTTGTTTCATTTTATTTTATTTTATTTTTTTACTCTGGGTGACAGGTCTCCTTTCTAGACTCCATAGTCCTCTAGTCCTGTCTGGTTATTGTAACTTATCCCACCGGTATTCAAAGCTTAACCGTATTCATTTTAATACTCTATTTCAAAATTGGAGTAAAGCTTTTCTGCATTTCTCCTCTCGCAAAACCTAGACATCCATGAGGTGTTCTGAGCCTAAGGTGGTTTTCTCAACAATGGTATCCTAGAGAATTTATTATATTGTTATCTTTGGTTACCATTCTTAAATATTTGACTTGCAATACCTTACCTTACTTTTTTACTATTTCATTTTTTGAATTGAATGTTTTGAATCTTTTTTAATTTTAATCATGTACAAATTACTATCTTGCCATTGTTTTGATATGTAGTTTCCTGAGCTGACTAAAAAAAATTCTTAGAAATTTGTCTCCAGTATGTGTTTTATCACTCACCTAATTTTTTATTACTTTAAGTGAATCACCTTATGTGATGAGAAATTGCAAAACAAGTATTGTATCTCTCCTTGTTCCTTCATTCTCTACTTTTTAAAATGTATTTATAAACTTAAAAAAAAGTTACAATTTAAATCTCTTAATAAAAGTCAAGTGGTAACATGAAGAGTACCATTTGCTGTACTGAATTCTGAAGACATAGAGAATAACATATCCAAATGTGAGAGTTTTGTTAACGTTTAAAAATAATCTAATTCCCATAAGCAGAGGCATGTTTTAGAACCCACAGCAATAATTAAAATGTGGCTTCTAAAGCAATTGCCCTAAAAGCTGGTGAGTCAGGAGCTGTATTATTATCCCAGTCGTTCCAAGGCTACGTGAATCTTGAACTTTTTTCAGAGAATGCTTTATTACTTAGATTTCAGGTGCACTTTGCATCAATTATTTCTGTTTACCTAGCCTCCACTGTTAAGAGCTCAGCAGAGATTGTGCTTTCTCTCTATATAATATTTTTCAATTAACTTAAGTATGTATTTACC
Source organism: Hylobates moloch (assembly GCF_009828535.3). Classification (NCBI taxonomy): domain Eukaryota; kingdom Metazoa; phylum Chordata; class Mammalia; order Primates; family Hylobatidae; genus Hylobates; species Hylobates moloch. The sequence continues at coordinate 25,588,287 of NW_026652290.1, forward strand.
ATATATTTATGTGTGTATATATGTATCTTTATTTATTTATTTTATAATTGTAATTCCAAAATTTCAAAAAAAAAAAAAAAAAAACACTGTTGGCCTAGTTTGTACTACATCTCATCCCATTTTTTTACAGAATTATCTCTGAGAAATTGAATCATTCACCTCATTTTCCACTTAGCATAGACATAGAATAACATATATAAAAAGAGGATAGATATATCCAAAAATAGTTTGTGTATGGGGGGAAATGGGAGGGACTGGTGAGAAAAATTACTGACATCCATAAAAAAGTACTAGTAATTAAAAATTTAAAAGAAATCTTTCCTTTTACTTTCCTTTAGCTCTCATGATATTATTTTTTTTTACCATGTTCATAAAACTTCACGCTGACTCCCAAGTATAACCTTCCTTCTCTCTATTAAGCCAATCAAACACTCTCCCTTACCCCAAATTGACACTCAGTATTTTCTTCAATATTTGTTTAGAATCAGTCTTCTTGTTTCCAGTCTCAGTTATTTAGAACTCTTTGTTTTTACTCTTGCTACCATCCCACCCTGTCCACTAATAAGTCCATAGTTTTTATTTTTGGGTAAAAGTATTATTTACACTCTCAATGAAAGACTATAGATAATACTCATGAGAAGAAAAGTTTACATATGAAAATATTCTTGCAAATTCTATTTATAGAAACATAAGAGACAGGCTTTTCTCTATTTCTTTCACAAAACTGAGCTAAAAAATCTAGATGTTGCATAGAAAACAAACATAAGGAGACTCTTAAGAATGGAGAGAAGACAAAATGGCCAGGGAATTTGCAACTGAAGAAATGACAGAGCAGTGAGTTCCCTGACATTGGTCTTTGCCTCTTCTGTCCAAGTTGTAATACAGGAGAAGCCAGCAAACCAGAAGGCTGCCAAGGAAAGCTAGAGTAGAGAGCCTAGTTCACACTCAACAGGCTGTAAAGACCCACCTCAACAGTGCCCAGGGGTAGTATCAAAGTAGGCTGGGGAGGAAGATGGGGCTTGCTTTCTCACCTAGCAGCAAGTGCTCCATCATGCAGTGCTAGCAGAGACTGTCTGAGGTGCTTAGAGTTCAGACCCTCCTGGGAGGTTACAAGGTGTTCCTCTCTCCCCAGTGGGCTAATTTTAGGCCAGATCTGGTGAAACGTCAAGATTTTACAAGTGCTTAGTGTTATCCAGGACACCCTCTTCTTATAATGTCAGTGGGGGCCAAGTAGGGAAGAGTAACATTGTTGTCTTTGCCTTCTTATCCACGGAAGTATTAGTGGAGACATAGTGGGGAGCCTGAACTCCTATTCCCACGGAGCAGCAAACAAAGATTTCCTCTCCCTCTCATGTGTCAAGAAAAGTCAAAAGGCGAACCTAAAATTCCTCTCTTACAGGGCAGCAAATAGGCAGCACGCCCTTCTGCAAAAATAGTGTCTGAACTTGCAGGTGAAACAGTATTTTTAAAAGATCCAGATTCTCATAATGTGTCCGGAATTGGTGGGTTCTTGGTCTCACTGACTTCAAGAATGAAGCCGCAGACCCTCGCAGTGAGTGTTACAGTTCTTAATGGCGGCGTGTCCGGAGTTTTTTCCTTCTGATGTTCAGATGTGTTCAGTTTCTTCCTTCTGGTGGGTTTGTGGTCTCGCTGGCTCAGGAGTGAAGCTACAGACCTTTGTGGTGTTACAGCTCTTAAGGCAGCACGTTTGGAGTTGTTCGTTCCTCCCAGTGGGCCCGGTGGTCTCGTGGTCTCGCTGGCTTCAGGAGTGAAGCTGCAGACCTTCACGGTGAGTGCTACAGCTCATAAATGCAGTGTGGACCCAAAGAGTGAGCAGTAGCAAGATTTATTGCAAAGAGCGAAAGAACAAAGCTTCCACGCTGTGGAAGGGGAGCTGAGCGGGTTGCCACTGCTGGCTCGGGCAGCCTGCTTTTATTCTCTTATCTGGCCCCACCCACATCCTGCTGATTGGTAGAGCCCAGTGGTCTGTTCTGACAGGGCACTGATTGGTGCGTTTACCATCCCTGAGCTAGACATAAAAGTTCTCCACCTCCCCATCAGATCAGTTAGATACAGAGTATCCACACAAAGGTTTTCCAAGGCCCCACCAGAGCAGCCAGACACAGAGTGTCAATTGGTGCATTCACAGACCCTGAGCTAGACACAGAGTGCTGATTGGTGTATTTACAATCCCTGAGCTAGACAGAAAGGTTCTCCACATCTCCACCAGACTCAGGAGCCCAGCTGGCTTCACCCAGTGGATCCTGCACCAGGGCTGCAGGTGGAGCTGCCTGCCAGTCCCACACAGTGGGGGGACTGGGCGCTGTGGAGCAGGGGGTGGCGCTCATTGGGGAGGCTCGGGCGGCAGAGGAGCCCGTGGAGGGGGTGGGAGGCTCAGGCATGGCGGGCTGCAGGTCCCGAGCCCTGCCCTGCGGGAAGGCAGCTAAGCTCCAATGAGAAATCAAAGGCAGTGCGGGTGGGTCGGCACTGCTAGGGGACCCAGTACACCCTCCGCAGCTGCTGGCCTGGGTGCTAAGCCCCTCATTGCCCAGGGCCGGCAGGGCCGGCCGGCTGCTCCGAGTGGGGGGGCCCGCCAAGCCCATGACCACCTGGAACTCCAGCTGGCCTGCAAGTGCCGTGTGCAGCCCCGGTTCCCGCTCGCGCCTCTCCCTCCACACCTCCCTGCAAGCTGAGGGAGCCGGCTCCCACCTTGGCCAGCCCAGAAAAGGGCTCCCACAGTGCAGCCATGGGCTGAAGGGCTCCTCAAGTGGCGCCAAAGTGGGAGCCCGGGCAGAGGAGGCACCGAGAGCAAGTGAGGGCTGTGAGGACTGCCAGCACACTGTCACCTCTCAATAATGTAATGCACAAAATGTCCAGAATTCAATTAAGAGTCATTCATGTTACAAAGGAAAAGGAAGATCTCAACTTAAATGAGAAAAAGTAATCAACAGAGGCCAACATGGAGATGACACAGATGTTAGAAATATCTGACAAAAATTTTCAAGTAGGCAATGTAAAAATATATCAGTGAGAAGTTACAAACATATTTAAAACAAATTTAAAAATGTAAAGTCTCATCAAATCAGTAGGAAATATAAAGACACAGGTTAGAACTGAGAAATACAGCAGACAAAACATACCTCAATTCTGCCTCAACAACAAAATGGAAAGGATGGAGTTATCAGTGAAATTGAAGACAAAAAAAAATAGAAATTAACCATAGAGATATATTGATCAACATTAAGCAGAGTTTTAGGGACATGTTTATTACACAAGTATCTAACTTACATGCCATTGGAGTAAAAAAGAACTTAAAAAATAATAGCTGAAAATACCACAAATTTAGCATAAAGACAAAAAACATAGATTCAAAAATTTTAGTAAACTCCAAACATAAACTTCAATAAATCCATGCTAATAAACATTCACAGTTAAATGTGTGAAAACTAAAAAAAAAATCTTGAAAGCAGGCAGAACGAACTGATTCATTACCTATATAAGAACAATTCAAATGACAGATTTCGGCAGAAACCATAGAAGCTGGACTAAGACAGCATAACATTTTTCAACTGCTTCCAGAACTATCAGCCCAGAATTCTATAGTAAGCAAAAATATTAATGAGGAATGAAGAGAAAACAAGACATTTTCAGGCCAAAGAAAACTGAGAGACTTTGCTGCTAGCAGACATTGTTACTGATCTTAGGGGAAAAAAATCACTCAGTTATTCTTCATTAATTATAATGTTACCTATAGATTTTGTAAATGTTCCTTAACACTTTGAGGCAGTTCATCTCTATTTCTATTTTCCTGAGAGTTTTTTTTATAAACAAGTATTGAATATTGTCAAAAGATAGTTCCACATCTGTTGACATGACTAGATGTTTTTTTTTTAATTTATCTTTTGACATTGTGGAATACCTTGACTGATATTCAAATACTGAACCATATAATCACTTGTGGAAAAATATATATTCATATAGGAACTTTTCTCAAGCACAAGTAGATGTATATTAGTGGCATAAAAAAGTAGGTTTTTTTTTTTTTCTCTAGAAAGATTAACAAGCAACAATTTGGGAAGTACAATTTTTTTCAAATTAAATGATTAAGCATTTACTTACATAAAAAAGGTTAACTAAAAAGGGAGAATGAGGTTATTTTTTATATGTCTTCTACACAATTAATTGACAATAGAGCATCTTTCAAGAGCTCAATTCTCAAGATGTATTCTACCAAATCATTGTTACTAATAAAGTTAACAAATACACACTGCCACCGGGCAAGTCATTATGAAATATATCTCTGCTATTCCCATGGAGATCCTAGATAAGGACAAATTAACCAAACAAAAGAGTCTATAAATGTTGAAGCTTTTGTATAAAATAATTACCACAGTGCATTTAATACAGCTAAAGATACACTTCAGCTTAAATGATGATATCGATGTGTGTGATTATGGTTAAAAAGCAAAAACAGGCCGGGTGCAGTGGCTCACGCCTGTAATCCCAGCACTTTGGGAGGCCGAGGCAGGCAGATCACGAGGTCAGAAGATCGAGACCATCCTAGCTAACACAGTGAAACCCCATCTGTACTAAAAATACAAAAAATTAGCCGGGCGTGGTGGCAGGCGCCTGTAGTCCCAGCTACTCGGGAGGCTGAGGAAGGAGAATGGCATGAACCCTGGAGACAGAGCTTGCAGTGAGCAGAGATAACGCCCCTGCACTCCAGCCTGGGCGACAGAGTGAGACTCCATCTCAAAAAAAAAAAAAGCAAAAACGATGTGTATAGTAATCAGAAAGATAAAATATCTTGTTTTAGAAAAATGCAATTTAACCTTGACAATTACAGATCAAAGCCAAAACTTCAGAATAAATTAATTGACAAAATTAATGCAAAGAGTGAATAGAAAACATGACTACATAGGGACTAAATCACTTTTCTTTCAATGCGTTTTCCAAATGTGGTATTGTACTATTGAAATTGAATGGTTTAGAAAGATATATTTAAAGTAAACTAAAGTTGTAAAAGACATTACCAGACTCATGAAGGTGCTATATAAAGGTAAATATATAGATTTATACATATTAGTTAAAGCTCTAAATCTTAGTACCAAAGCACAAAGGCAAAATACTTTCCAAATTAAAATGGCTTTCAATTTAATGACATGAAAAATATTGATCATATTACGAAGGCAGGAAATATAGCAATTATGAAGGAATCACGGAGCATGGGGAAATAAAATAGATATAAATTTAATAAAGATATGTGTAACTGTATACTGTTCAAAAAATTAAATTTCTAGAGTTAATTTAAAAACCATAAATATAAACGAGGATTGTTCTGGAGAAACCAATAATTATGGCTAAAGAACAGGAGATATCCTATTGTCTCAATTGCCCATGGGTCCCATATGTCTCTTCCTCAAACCTATCATCTTTTCTGAATTTATTATTATGGCATGAATGCTGCAGAATGTACTTTCTCTGAACCTAGAATTATAAGAGGTTTATCTGGTGAGTCACAACGATGCTTAACAGACAATAGGAGCAAACTTAAATGCCGTGCACAACATTCATAATCAAAGTTGATATACCATCAGGACACTTTCTAAGTCCAAAGTCACACCACCACTTTTATGCTGATCATGGCCTAAACTGGAAAGCCATGTTCATTACTAAACACATCCTCCGATACTGATAAGGTTGTAGTGTTCTGTAGAACCAGTTTAATAACATCAATAATATATGACTTTGGTCTAGCCTGTCGCATAGTAATGAGAATAAATAATAATAACGAATAATGATAACAACTAAAATAATTCAGAAACAACAAAACCAACAATAAAGGGCACTTAACCGTGTCTCAGGACGTACTCTAAGAACATTACAAATGTTATTTTATTTAATGCTTAGAATAACCCTGCAGAATAGGTGTGATTCTTATCTAAATTTACAAAACAAATTGAGGTACAGTGGTAATCATGTGGGTAATTCCAACTGAATCAGAATTATCCATTTTTTGTCTTTGAGCGAAGAATCAAGAAATTTTCATATGGAAAGTTCTCCTTGAATATTAAAGTAACCACACTTTCAAAGGTCTTGGGGTTTCACACGACTTGGTAGAAAAACAGTTCCCAGGGAATAAATCTCTTACTCCAGTGTGAGTGCAACTCTTAACCTGCTAGCCACAGAGACAGCAAGTATGAAGGGGAAACTGTTAAGTGTGATGCTAGAAAATCAGTGTAATTGACATATATGGTCCTTCAGTAGCTTGCTAGAGTTCCAGCCAGGTCAAGGACCCAGATAACATAAGTGGTATGTGAATTAATATTATTGATGGGTTACACATAGATAGTATGACCTTGGATAGTTCCAGTGTCATCTAGCAATCTGAGTTTGGAGTTAAAAAGTAGCAGGCTGTAATTGAATAAATGATCACCAGTTCATCTTGAAGAAAGTTTCTTAGCATTTTCCCAAACTGCTGTTGCAAATATCAGTATTCTATTTCAGATTTTAGGTAAGTATCTAGCATCTCATAGAAGAGCAAGCCATTGTGCCTAGCCCTAGCAGAGTCTGCAGATAGTAATAGCAGGCACCTCACAGCAGTCAGGCTCAACCTACATGGTGGTTAGAGTGCTTTGAGGCCCAGTCGATTTTTAAACAATGGACTGCAAGCGCACAGAAAATTTAATGCTTTCTTCTTTTTTTCTACTATCAAATATTCAAACAAAATGGCCCTTTTTTAAAACTTGATTTTTTGTGTGTCCTAATGCAAGCCTGTCTACAAAAAGGATGATGAGGATGGGGGCGGTAATTAATTCCAGCACTTTGGGAGGCCGAGGCGGGCGGATCATGAGGTCAAGAGATCGAGATCATCCTGGCCAACATGATGAAACCCCGTCTCTATTAAAAATACAAAAATTAGCTGGGCATGGTGGCACGTGCCTGTAGTCCCAGCTACTCTGGAGGCTGAGGCAAGAGAATCACTTGAACCCTGGAGGCGGAGGTTGCAGTGAGCTGAGATGACACCACTGCACTCCAGCCTGGCGACAGTGAGACTCTGTCCAAAAAAAAAAAAAAAAAAAAAAGGATGATGAGATACCTCTGGCACAGAAAATTGTTCTGGAGGCAGGAATAGTATCTAGAGCACCGCTATTTTCCTGGTATCTCAGAAGTCTTAGCTGAGCTGACACACCTGCAAATGGAAGGTCCTCTTGGACTTTAAAAAGATTTAAAGGGGTGGTATCATGAAATTCATCTCCAGTCCTTTCTTAACGACACCCATGAGTACTGGAGAAAATGATTCGGTGGCATTATGTAGCTAGGAGACTAATCCTGAACGGCCTAGGCTTGGCTTGCCAGACCCTAAGGAAGGGAAGACCCTACATAAAAAATGGAACAAATCAGGGCCAAGATATACAACATTATTGGCCTGGATGTTTAAACTCAAGGCATAATTTCCATTGATATGGCTATATATGCTGAAAGGCTCAGTGCTACGAATCCTGAAAGAAAGAAAATAATATATTTATCACATCACATATAAAGTTATGGTCTTCATTGAGCCAAGAACAAAGACTGAATTCAATGCAACATGTAAATGACTTTGATCTCTGCATAAGGATATGTACAGTAGCCATTTCATAAGCTTACTTCTAAAGAGACATTGTCTAGCAGAGGTTCTTAATTTTTTGTTTATTTGTTTTACAGACTCTTTTTGCAGTCTCCTAAAACCTGTAGGCCTCTACTCAGAATAATGTTCTAAATCCTTCAAATAAAATACATATGATAATAGAGAAAAACAATTTTATTATAATGTATTATTATCTACATGTTAAGAGCATAAGCCTTCTAAATTAGCTCAGAAATGGGGAAAGAAATGAGGGTACTGCTAGTCTCAAAAGGGTTCCTACATGATAGAATGCCAACCCAATATATTTAAAACTTATCCTATGGGTGAAGGTACTGTGACTTAGGGGAAAAATTAACTTAAAGAGAATAACTGTACTTTTTTTTTGTTTAACGGAATATGAAAACTTGGTTTTAGCATAAAAAATCCATTATGTCACTGAAGAATATTGTGGTTGTTTCAAGATCTGCAGCCTTAGAGATAAATTGTTGATAAGGAGAAAAAAACATATTTTAGAGGAAAATACATATTTACATCAAAGCTAACTATTCATTTTAAATATACAAATTCCTGTATAGTGAACAAATATTTCTGTGACCTAAGATCATCATATCATAATATAACAGACCTTTTTTACAAAAGTGAATAGAAGTTATAAAACTCAATTTTTAAGCAATAAACTAAAAGAAAATTTTGGCACCAGGATAGATTAAAGTTTTTGACTAAATGAATTTCCTTGCCAACAGGGCTTACAGTACTTCATAGAATCTATTTTCCTGACAGAATAAATCACTGCATGTGACAAAATGCAGTTCCTTAGAAAGGATTTAGCTTTCCCTCCCAAATCCATTCCCTTTGTAGAAATATATTTTGCAACAGAGCAGCAGTTCCAAATCTGATTTTTTCTGAAGAGAAATGTATTTATACTCAGCAATATACATGTTTGCAAGTGGTAAAAAGTTAGCAAATAAATTGAGTAAGGAGAGAGGGCTATCAATTTAAAAGTGCAAGACTGTTTTTTCTTTGAATTTGTCTTTGGTGAAATTCAGAACTTCAAATATGAACTTTGAACTTGAATTCTCCCTCTCTCATTGAGTTCTGTATTAGGTACAATTTTATTATTAGGTTAGCACAAAAGTAATGGCAAAAACCACAATTACCTTTGCACCAACCTAATAGTTGTGTCTTGTTTAGTGAAGACTCAGAATGAATAAAGCATAAAGCAGAGAAGAGCACATAAGCAGCAGGAACAGTGGATGTTTCTCCTTACAGACTTTCTCAGTGTGAATTCATACATTAGGAGCCAACAAATAGTATATCTTACAGTATATAATAGTCACATACATGATAGGTGTATTTGGGGAGAGGCTCTATAACTTAAATCCTCTTTTCAGAAAGGTTTCTGACACAAAAAGTTAAAAATTAAAGTTCAAAAACAGATTCACATATATGAGGGAAAAATGTGTGGAAAAGGAAAAGAAAATCTTCAAATATTGGCTAAGTATATATTATTTTAAGAATATTCATCTCTAATTATATAACATCAGTATAATGGAAATCTATATTTGATAATAGTGGTGCTTCTGATACTCATATGGTAAAATGTAAAGACACAAAACAGGTTATGGTACAAAAACACAGCATTTTTGGTTGAACAATGTAATACAAATAGTATTGATTTTAAAACTGGACACTACAAGGAAATAAGGTTCCAATGGCAAGAAACGTTTCTGCTCTTGATACCTTAACGATGACTGGCTAAGAGCTACTGGGACCCCATGCAAAATAAAAATGTCGGATCCCTTCTTCAAAAATCCTTGAGGATTTCAACACATAACAGCAGAGCAATGAACCAAATTCTGGCTCTCCTGAACATGCAGGGTCCTGGCAAGTCTACAGGTTGCTTATACATGAAGCTGGCCCTCCTTTTACTTTTCAGAACCTTTGAAAGACCTATATAAAGATAGAAAAAAATAAAACCACAGAGAAAATTAAAAAAAAAAAAAGAATTGAAGCCTTGATGTTGTCAACAAACCTGTTAAAGTTTGCGTGTTTGCTCAGTTAGAATTAGTTTTTCTCTTTTCCTCAGGGATGTTTTGTCTCTTCACATACTCTTCCAACAACCGTTTATTGATCACTCATATGCACGGCAAGATGAAATATTGCAGAGATTACAAAGAATGGGATGGGCAGTGTCTGTCTTCATGGAGCCTTCAGTTTCTCTCTCCTCTCAGCATTCATAACCACATGTCCTATGCTGACTCTCAGAAGACAGCTCCAAGTCATACGTCCCAGAAAAGTAATAGAAGATACCTTTCTTTATTTTCTGTATTTATTTATTTTATTTTTTATTTCAATAGATTTTTGGGGAACAGATGATGTTTGGTTACAAGAATAAGTTATTTAGCAGTGATTCTTGAGATTCTGGTGCACCCATCAACTGAGCAGTGTACACTGTACCTAATGTGTAGTCTTTTATCCCTCGCCACCCCCACCAATCCCCAAAGTCCAATGTATCATTCTGATGCCTTTGCTTCCTCATAGCTTAGCTCCCACATATGACTGAGAAGATACAATCTTTGCTTCTCCATTCCTGAGTTACTTCACTTAGAATAATAGTCTTCAATTCCATCCAGGTTGCTGCAAATGCCATTATTTCGTTCCTTTTTATGACTGAATAGTATTTCATGGAGTATATCATGATACATATATATATATAATATTATATATGTAATGTTTTATATATATATGTATACTCACATATACACCACATCTTCTTTATCTACTTGTTGATTGATGGGGATTTGGGCTGGCTCCATATTTTTGCAATTGCAAATCATGCTGCCATAAACATGCAGGTACCAATATCTTTTTAATATAATGTCTTATTTTCTTCTGGATAGATACCCAGTAGTGGGATTGCAGGATCAAATGCTAGTATTGCTTTTATTTCTCTAAGAAATCTCCACACTGCTTTCCATGGTGGTTGTACTAGTTTACATTCCTACCCCAGCAGTGCAGAAGTGTTCCCTTTCCACTCCATCCATGCTAACATCTATTTTTTTTATTGTTTTATTATGGCCATCCTTGCAGGAGTGAGGTGGTATCACATTGTGGGTTTGATTTGCATTTCCCTGATCATTAGTGACGTTAAGCAGTCTTCCAGATGCTTGTTGGCCATTTGTATACCTTCTTCTGAGAATTGCCTATTCATGTCCTTAGCCCAATTTTTGATGGGATTGTTTGTTTTTTTCTTGCTGATTTATTTGAGTTCCTTGTAGATTCTGGATATTAGTCCTTTGTCAGTTGTATAGACTTCAAAGACTTTTTTTTTTTTTTTTTTTTTTTTTGATAAAGAGTCTCGTTCTGTCACCCAGCCTGGAGTGCAGTGGCATGATCTCGGCTCACTGCAACCTCCGCCTTTCAGGTTCAGACTCCGGAGAAGCTGAGATTATAGGCATGTGCCACCACACTTGGCTAAGTTTTGTATTTTGGGTAGAGATGGGGTTTCATAATATTGTCCAGGCTGGTCTCGAACTCCTGGGCTCAAATGATCCACCTTGGCCTCCCAAAGTGCTGGGATAACAGGCATGAGCTACTGCACCTGGGCGATAGCTTCATTCTTATACAACAACCTGCCTTTCTACCTACAATCTGAGCTCCACAACGTGTCTCTCTGTTCCTTGTATCTTGCCAAGTGGGTAGTGTCTGACCATCACCCTGTTATTGACCAGTCACTGTGTCTGAGCATCTTCTTCTTCTTACAGATTTTGCAACACCACATAGTTCTCTTTTCCTTTTCTATTTCCCATTAGCCATTTAAACAGATTGACATTATTATTGTTTAAAAATTAAGACTTAAAGCATATAATCAAAATAGAGATTCCCTGTTCCTTCACAATCTAGTCACAACTGGTAATCTGAATATGTTTATGTCTATGCTGGAATAAGAAGAGAAAGAAATATTATAGGTAGGAGAAGTGAAGAGAGTTAAATTAGCAACTAAATCCTCATGTACAACTCAGTGTTTCCAACTGTTTATGGCATTTACCTCAATACTTCTAAAATGAGACTATTTCATGTTTTATCAATTCAAGTGGAGCACTTAGTTCCTGTAACAGCTTCTCCTCCCTAAAATACACAAACATCCTCGCTCTCAAAATTTCTTATGAAGATAATAATGTCTGACTAATATAATTATCAATTTATATGATTATAACCATGTAAGTTTAAGTCTAAAGCTAAGTCTGTGTTTCCTTATACAAATGTTTATTTTAGTTAACATTAATGCCTTGTTTTATTTAATTTCTTAGTTTTATTTATGCTTCTATTTTGTTATTTTAGGTATTATAATTAAAAATAATTGAGCTAATATTTTATCTCTAAAACTTCATATATTATTTACTACAATTTTACCTTTAATATGTGGTGTTTGAAAATATAACATTTGCTTCTATTTTATTCTTCTATTTCCAGCACCACATTATATTATTTTCTTGTTTATTTTTCCTTCACTGAGTGGTATATAATACAAAGATATCTCATATAAATGGAAAACTACATTAATATTAAAGTGGTTTGATTACACAAATACAAAACCCAAACATACTTTGTCATCTGAATATGTACAAGTAGGTACAGAGCTTTGTTTAAAATATTGAACATTTGCTTTATGAGTTAGTATAATATCATCATCCTACTTGTCTTCATCTTCATAGGCATCAAAATCATTAAACGTCTATTGTGCCCAGGGTTGTGGCAATATTTATACAAACGACATTATATTTTAACCAGTCTCATTCCCTAGGAGAAGTTAACAGATGAGCGCCTATTTTAATATCAAATTAAATATGATTTTTATTTGGGATTAATTACCACTGCAAAGGCAATTAAACAGAATGTTTGTTACATCTTTGAGATCACTTAATGATGTCAGTATTCCCATATTTATATCTCTCTTTGATTTTCCAGAAACCATTAATAACCATTCATGGCCAGGTGCAGTGGCTCACGCCTGTAATCTCAGCACTTTGGGAGGCCGAGGCGGGTGGATCACGAGGCCAGGAGATCGAGACCATCCTGACTAACACGGTGAAACCCCGTCTCTACTAAAAATACAAAAAATTAGCCGGGCGTGGTAGCGGGCGCCTGTAGTCCCAGCTACCTGGGAGGCTGAGAAGGAGAATGGCGTGAACCCGGGAGGCGGAGCTTGCAGTGAGCCGAGATTGCGCCACTGCACTCCAGCCTGGGTGACAGAGCGAGACTCCATCTCAAAAAAAAAAAAAAAAAAACAAACCATTCATGGATATGAAATAACAGTAAACAATCTTAAACCACAGAACATATCTTCATGTTTTAGTAGCAAAGATGTTTATTTTAGACTTACATCTATATCAGTGGAATATAAGAAATGAGTCACTATAAGCAATAATGAATTGTGTGGAAAATTAATTTGATAAAACCAATAGCCTTTTTCTCTACAGAAAATTGTGTGTATGTGTGTGTGTATGTGTGCGCGTGTGCGTGTGCATATGTGTGTGTATTTTTCTTGACAAATATTCAGCCTTTCTTTTGGACTACCTGGAAAACCACAGATGGGAAAGATAGAGTTCAGAATATTCAGGAGTTGCAACATTTTACACTTTTCTGCAGTAGCTATAATCTTTCTTCAGTAGCTTTGGGGTGATAGAATTCAGTAATTCTATTCCAAAAACCATTTAGTTGGGAATCTCAGAATGTATAAAAATTTAGTATTAGCCCAGGCTTACAAATGTACAATTTTAAATTATTGGCTTCTGCATACTATGGACACATTACCAAAAGACATTTGAAAGAATTATATCACATAAACATATATTGTTGGGCATATCTATTATTCATGATTGTGCTTTGGAAACCAGATACGTGAGATTCAAAAGTAATCATGCCAAACTATCTGTGCCTTTATGTTCTTGTATTAGTTAGGAGATGACATAAAAAACATATCCTCAAGCCACCTACTTTTTTTCTGAAGAGGAAATGTAGCCTCTATGCAGCCCTTTGGTTATTTTATCCTACTATTAGCTATCTATTTTCTTCTACCCTACACATACAACAGATAAAATATGCATTTCTATATTAAGGTATTTAATTTTTTCTTTCAAATCTGAATTTTAGTTTTAACAGCAATGCTTATTTTTAAGGGTCTCCTGTATATTAGAACCTAAAAAATAAATGTCTGCATGAGTATAGCTCTAAGGATTTGAAGTGTCTGTAGAAGATTGTATGGTCTCTTTAATAGCAGAAAATAACAACTACCTAACGGAGTACATACAGTTTTTTAAATCTAGGATTCTATCGCATCTGGCTTTGAATCTAAAGATCACTTGAAGGACTACTAATTGTTTAATGCAACATTTTTAAAGTTAAAAATATTCACATACATGTTTAGTAAATGAATGATATAATTATTTTAAACTCTTGGAATAGATTCATCAAAATAATTTAACTGATTCAAAAGAGGTATTAATTGCTATTTTGAGTATATATTAGCATGGAAAACTTTGGAAAGATTGAGCAAAGTTCTTAATTTGTCTCTGCTTTCACTTTTCCCGTGGTGAATGTAAGACAGTACACACTAAATCTCCCATATTCTTCAATCTGATGTCCCCAAATTACCTAGTTTCCTGCTGATCTAATAAACACAGTGGCCTTTGCTTCATTTGAGAATGCAACTCAAACTAGCTTGCTCAATTCACACGTTGTATATGTGAACAATATGTGTGTATGTGCTTGAACAAAGCAAAGGAACGCAAATAACCTCTTTAGTGCTATCAACAATTCATCAACATAGGTTCATTGTTGTCTACAACTTGCCTCCTTCAGATACCCAAGTATCATTCTCAATTTTAAGTGTTTTGCAGGGCTCAGTGGCTCATGCCTGTAATCCCAGCACTTTGGAAATCCGAGGTGGGTGGATCACCTGAGGTCAGGAGTTCGAGACCAGCCTGGCCAACATGGTAAAACTCCGTCTCTGCTAAAAATACAAAAATTTGCCAAGCATGGTAGCCAGCCCCTGTAATCCCAGCTACTTAGGGGGCTGAGACCAGAGAATCACTTGAACCCAGGAGGCAGAGGCTGCAGTGAACCGAGGTGGTGCCACTGCACTCCAGCCTGGGCGACAAGAGCAAAACTCTGTATACAAAGTAATAATAATAATAATAATAAAGGCTGGACGCAGTGGTTCACGCCTGTAATCCTAGCACTTTGGGAGGCCAAGGCAGGCAGATCACAAGGTCAGGAGATTGAAACCATCCTGGCTAACGCAGTGAAACCGTGTCTCTACTAAAAATACAAACAATTAGCCGAGCATGGTGGTGGGCGCCTGTAGACCCAGCTACTCAGGAGGCTGAGGCAGGAGAATTGCTTGAACCTGGGAGGTGGAGGTTGCAGTGAGCTGAGATGGCACCACTGCACTGCAGCCTGGGTGACAGAGTGAGACTGCATCTCAAAAAAAGTTTTTCTTTTTTCTTTTTTTCTTTCTTTCTTTTTTTTTGCATTTAATCTTGAAACTACTGTTATCATTCCTGTTTTCAAATGAGAAAACCAAGACATACTGAGGTAAATTTTCTAAGGCATGAAGCTAGTAGCCACACAAATGGTGGCAGAGTTCATAGCCTTAAACACTGCACTGTGTTATCTCTGCAGTTTCCTGCATTCTCAGTTAAAAAAAATAATTGCCACTTTGGAAGTTATTTCTGCTCTTTTGGTTGTCAGCACTCAATTTTTACAATATCCTTAACTGTATTTTTTCTTCTAAATTGAATGTATTTAGTAATAATTGCACACAGCAACCATCGTTTGATAAAGTTGCTTCAACTTGTGACAATTTCTCTCCTCTGTCTTACTGTTGTCAGCAACAGGTGTTGTACAATAGGATCTCCTACAGTGATGGAAATATTTTATATCTGCACTGATTGGTACAGTAGCCACTGATAAACTCCATGACGCTATTGAGCCTCATGGCTAAGTGAAAATAACTTGAAATCTGGCTATATGTGACTGATCAAACAAATTTTTAATTTTATTTTTTAAAATTTTAGTTTACTCAAATAGCGACATTGTCTAGTGACTTCCAATTGGACAGCACAGGTATTGAACTTTACTTTTATCTTCTTTAAAGTAAAAAAAAAATAAAGTTAAATTTAATACCCATATATTTACTGAATAGTCAATAGTTAAGTAGATTATCTAGCATACAGATATTTCCCAACATAGCAATAATATTTTATCGTCCATGCATCCCTCTGGCTCAGTTTTCTTCTTGCTGTTGAGAGGAGAGTGAAAAACAAATCAACCAAATATATTTTAATAAGAAAAATGCATTAGGTTTTGGAAAATGTTAAGTGCTAAAGAGAAAAGTAAAACAGGATGTGAGCTAGGTAGGGTAGGGTTATAAAAATGCATTTGGTAGTCTGGTTGCACAAAATTAGGTTTCCCTAACAAATGATCCCAAAATCTGTGTGCCTCAGTAGTGCTAAATTTATTTCTCACTCATACTATGCATTTAGCAACAGTTGGATATTTGGTTCTGTTCATTTTAATCTGTCAGGGAACCAGCCTAGTGGAGTTTCCTCTTGACTCATGTTTCTATAATTAACCATAGCAGTAGAAAATGAGAGAGAGCACAAGAACAAAAGTGAGACCAAGACAAATAGCCCCTAAACTCTCAAGTCATTTGCATGGAAGTAATACTTAGTACATCCATTCACATTTCATCAACTCAAGCAAATCTCATGGTCAAATATTAACTAAAAGGGTCAGGAAATTTTAGAAACCTTCTTAGTCTATTTTTATTATTAATAAATGCACTTATTTTTTTTCCTAAGCCAGGCAAAACAAATGCACAAGAGAAGAAACTTTAATTATATTCATGGGGATGACTTTATTATAAAGACTTTATCAAATGGCAACGGGTGACCTATATTTTGAAGCATGAGAGTGATTTATCGTGTAACAAAAGAATGGTTTAATTTATTATCTCTAGAATGTGTATTGTATGTGGTAAGTACAGGAAACTGAGTTTAAGTAGAAGTAATCAGAAATATATATGTAAAAAAAGAACTTTTTTCTTTTAGAAATTACACCGTGGTGACTCTTGAATTAATAAAGACAATTCTTATCTCATGGACCAGGTGGTAAGTCGGGCAATGTCTGTGTCGTCATAAAAAGTCTTATGTCATCTCTGAAGCAATTTACAAGTTTTCCCCCTTTCCGTGGGACTTAATATCCATGTAAACTAATATTTTTCACCGAAATGAATAAGTCATTGACCAAGTAGAGGGTCACTGAGTTACATACCTCACAGTTGTCCATTTACCACCATGTGTTCTATCAGATAAATGAGACAAAATACTTTCTAGTGAACTCCTGGTGAGTTTAACAGTAAGTATATTAATTGAATGACTAACATATTATGTAACTTCATTAAATGGCAACAGTAATTATATGGCTTTTAATTTAAAGGACAGGCATTAATGAATAATCTAATGAGGTACAAATGACCACACACTAATTCTGTATTTTTTTAATAACTAGAGATATGTGCTGTGTTGTCAACTGCAGAAAGTATTTAAAGAATTACTACATTATTGCTGTAAAAGAAAAACAACAAAAAGCTTTGAACCTTTCCCTTACACTTTGAACTTAGACTATTGATGGCTTCAGTTCACTTTTTCTCTTATATTTTATCCTTATTTGTGTACTTGGTAAAAAGAAACAATGAAGAACAAGGAGAAAAAAAATACACTCTATTAGGAAAAAACATCATTTGCACTGTTTCTTCTTCACGTCCTGATTTGTCTGACATATTGACCACTGAAATTACAATGTTGATTTCTCCTTCCCTGACTGTCATTTATTACTCAGTAACCCTTAGTGTCTCATACCCATACTGTTGTAGGACTCTCCTCCTTAGTTCAGCTGAAAGCTGGGTCCTTGTCACACGGCCATGAAAAATTAGGCTCACAGATGATTTGAAGGGGGAGAAAAATGGAATTCATTGGGAAAAAAGGAAAAAAAAAAAAAGGAAACAGGGACTCTCTGCAAGACCAGAGTTCTGCTAGTGTGCTTCCCACCTTGCAGATGGAATCTCAGGTCCCTCTTAGGAAGAGGAAGGAACTTCTGTGGCTCCACCCCAGTGCTCACTCCTCTCAGTGAGCAGGCTGGCTGGTTGGAGTTTCTTTTGGGGAACCCTTCAAACCTGGCTGTCTCAATACTTGCCAGGGTCCATGTGTTTACTTCTCTTCCCAGTGTCCTCTCTCAGGAATAAATCCATAGCCATAATTTCCAAGTTAGTGTGCAATGAAGTCAATGTGCTTCCTTTCCTAGTATAAATTGAACTTTTATAACATCTTTAATGGATACATTGTGACTGTTAATAGATTTTCAGTCTATACTGATCAGGAACTTTAAAAGATTGATGGAAAGTAGAAGAATCTTTCTGGAACTTGTGTATACATCTCATGTAATGATAAAATACAATTGGCCAGGCAGGCTGGCTCACGCCTATAATCCTAGCACTTTGGGAGGCTGTGGTGGATGGATCACGAGGTCAGGAGATCAAGACCATCCTGGCCAACATGGTGAAACCCTTTCTCTACTAAAATACAAAAAATTAGCTGGGTGTGGCAGTGCACACCTGTAATCCCAGCTACTAGGGAGGCTAAGGCAGGGGAATCCCTTGAACCCAGAGACTGCAGTGAGCCGAGATCATGCCACTGCACTCCAGCCTAACAACAGAAGGAGACAACGTCTCAAAAAAAAAAAAAAAAAAAAAAAAAGACAAAAACCAACAAAACAAAAAAACAACAATTATTTGTATCAGGCTGTTATAAACTGGAAGAATTCCACTGTCTGAGTAACAGATAACTGAGGGAATGTATGGGACATCCCACTTCAAATACAGGTGATAATATATGCCCCAAATTACCACTTACATTGTCCCCACACTTTAGAAATTGTAATGGGAAAAAGACAGAAAGGGAGAAAGATGATGGGAAAAAGACAGAAGACAGGGCTGTTTTCCTAATTTAATCATCATCACTGAAAGACCAAATTTCAAAATTGATATTTGCACCCGGTTGCTCCACTGAGGTTGCTCTAGGAGTATTTCCCCCTTTACAATTCTGACACACTTGTAAAAGTGAACAAGAGTTTAGGAGAAATGTTTCTTCTACACACCTCATTGTTTTAAATGAAAAAAGTCAACACATGCTAAGTGGTAGTATTATTCAAATGTTAAACAGATTACATTCCCTCAATGAAGTTATGAACTGAGGCAGGAGGAGTAAAACAAGAGACTGTTTTCTTTCTAAGTAGAATTTTAAAATTATTTTTGGGTATCAGGGAAGTAGAACACCATATTCACCCCCCAAAAAAAGTGATTAAGGAATGGTTTACCAAAGAGGAGATATTTGAGCTGATTTTTCAGCAATAAAATTCAGCAGACCGACAAGCAGAGAGTAGAAGATTTGTGCCAAGGCTAATGTGAAATGTCACAGAGTTGAAAATGGTCAAGTTTGTTAAATGTAATTGGCTCATTGTTGCTGAACTATGTGTGGTACACAATAATGGAAGGCAATGGTGAAATAGTTGGAATATATTACAAATGAATGCCAGTAAATACCATATAGCATGAACATATATTTTAAATATCACGTCAATAAATATCTTAAATAATATGTCAGAGAATGCCACAGTTAGGTAACCTTTGTGTGGCAGAGTCTAGAGAATTCTAGTAAGAACAAGCAATTCAAAAATGCATGGTAAGCATAACCTTTGGCAGAACTGTTGAAGACAAATTTGAGTAATAAGGCAAAGGTCTAGACAGACCAGCCAATAAATGACTGAAATTCTTTACTTGGTACTACATATTGAAAAGGACAGAAAATATTCAGCCTAATTTGTTTCAGAAGGGTATAGAATGTTTGGTAGCTGTGCAAAAGAAGTGACTAAAACAATTTGAAATGACCAATAAAAAATATGAAGTATAAACTTTGGCTAAATTTAAAATACAATTGTATAAGAATTAAACAATTTTTATCAAGAGAAAACATATCAGTATAAATAATCTTTATATTTATATTGGTAATATTTTATTACATGAAATTTATTGTAATTGAAAAACAATCCTAGCGAAAAAGAGCAAATGAAGATGAAAACAAGCAGGAGAGAAGAAATAAAAATTAAGATAGAAACAAGAAAAAATAGAGAATATAAAGAAACTAAAATATGTTTTCTTAAAAAGATAAATAAAATTGATAAATCTCTAGCAAATCTAATCGACATAAAAGAGTAAAGATACAAACTACAAGCAAGAAATGAAAAGAGTCATCACTACTGGATCCTGCAGACATTAAAATAATGATAAAAGAACACTAATATATGTCCAAAATTTGGTATCTAAAATGAAATAGATCAATTTATTTAAAGAGAAACTACTAAAGTCCACGTTAGAAGAAAAAGAAAACATGGATATCCCTGTACACATTTTAAAAATTGAATCAATAATTAACATCCTCCCATAAAAGATAGGACTAGGCTCTGATTGTGGAGTCTTTAGAGATTTCTGCATATAGAATTATATCATCAGCAATGAAAGGTAATTTGACTTATTTTGTTTTCTGGATGCTGACATGGTTTGGCTGTGTCCCCACCCAAATCTCATCTTGAATTGTAGCTCCCATAATTCCTGCGTGTTATGGGAGGGAGCTAGTGAGAGACAACTGAATCACGGGCGCAAGTTCCCCCATATTGTTCTTGTGTTAGTGAATAAGACTCACGACATCTGATGGTTTGATAAGGGGAAACCCCTTTTGCTTGGTTCTCTCATTCTCTCTTGTCTGCTGCCATGTAAGATGTGCCTTTTGCCTTCTGTCATGAGTGTGATGTTTCCTTAGCCACGTGGAACTGTGAGTCCATTAAACCTCTTTTTCTTTATAAATTAACTAGTCTCAGGTATGTCTTTATCAGCAATGTGAAAATGGACTAATACAGAAGCCTTTTTTTTCTTTCTCTTGTCTGACTGCTCTGGATAGGACTTTTAGTACTATGTTGACTAGGAGTGGTGAGAGAGGGCATACTTGTATGTTCCTGTTCTTAAAGGGAATACTTCCAGCTTCTGCCATTCAGTATGATGTTGACTGTGGATTTGTCATAGATTTTTTCTTTTTGGGGGTGGGGGACAAGGTCTTGCTCAGTTGCCCAGACTGAAGTGCAGTGGTGCAATCATAGCATACTGTAACCTCAAACTCCTAGACTCAAGTCATCCTCCCACTTTGGCTTCCCAAAGTACAGGGATTACAGGCATGAGCAATTAAGACTGGCATTAGAATATTTCATATCAAAAATTTTTGAGAATCATTTTATAGTTTTATTTTTTCAGTTTAACTATAATTGCCTTAAAAGCTTCCATTTAAAAAGTGAGTTTAACATATTAGTAGATATCAAGAATTATATATTTATAGGCTATTACAGATCAGGGCTGTTTTTAGTATAGGAATTAAGTCACTGAAGTTTTATTACAGTAATCTGGTACATGCATATGTTATTATAGTATGTATGTCCATTTTTGTTTCATTTAAGCTGACACGTCAAATAAAATGCCATGAGTTACATTTCTCTATTTAAATTTAAATGATAAAATCAATTAATGTAATTTAACTTAAAATTTAGTCTCTCAGTACCTCCAGCCACTTTCCAATTTCTCCATTGCCATAGGTGGCTATAAGCTATCATATTAAACATCATAGTTATAGAACATTCCATGACTAGAGAAAATTCTATTGGACAATGCTGATCTAGAGCTTCTCATCCAAAAGAGGACAAAGCACTATTTAAACCTTAATTCTCTCTTGGTTTAGTGAAGTCTTCTCTGGCATTTCTGATTCTATGGTGTTAAAAATACATTTCTCAGCAACATTACTTACACATATACATACTCAGTTTATTTTTGTCTTATAGAGGAAACATATCAATCTAGGAAATCTAGTAAATTAATTCTCAAAAAGGGGGATAGAAAGTTAAAACATTTTTTCTAAAAGCTTTGACACATATATTCACTATAAACATAAGGGGTAAAAGGAGGCTCAATAAAATGAACTTTTTAATTCTGTCGTTATGACCTCTCAGATGTCATATTCTCAATATTCTTTCCTTCTTATTCTTCTTTAAACTAATTCCTGTTTTTGCTGAGCCTAATACTGCATGTTACATATGTTTGCTCATTCCTTCAATTCCATGAAAACCAATGTAATCTTGCTGCCAAGCAAGCAAATTGAAAGATACTGCAGAATGCTAACAGCTCAGGACAAAGGTTTGAGAATGAGAACGACAAATTGAAATGTTGGGATAGAAAGATGATACATAGATACAAAGATAGATAGATAGATAGATAGATAGATAGATTAGATAGATAGATAGATAGATAGATAGATAGAAACTGTGTGTGCATGGATAAATAAATTTTCTAAATGTAGTGTTAAATTACATAAGTAAGAAACCATTGGCCTGAGGCTGTCTCTGTAATTTGTTTCTGTGTAATTAGATGCAACTACATGAACAAATCAAAACCTAACTTAGGAGTCTCAATCTGTGTAACAGATAGCCAGGTCTCAGCCAATCACAGGCAACCAACTGATCAGACCACTTCCAAATAAGGCATACACCTAGCTCTAACCAATCAAGCTATTTCTATACTTACTCCCATGTTCTGTCTATAAATACTCACTGCCCATGTGGCAAAGCAGAGCTCTCTGAATCTTTTCAGATTCTGTGTGATGTGTGATTCATGAATCCTTCTTTTTTTTCCACATAAATTCTGTTAAATTTATGTTGTCTGAAATTTTTCTTTTAACAATAAGACTAAACCTCACTGTATGTGGCTTGCTTTGCTCTTAGTAACAAAGATAGAGAGAGTGTGGTTTTAAAAATTGTATCTAGTTTAAATTGTATCATGGAAAATATATTAATCAGCATATATTTATTTATAGTATATTAAGCTGATAGTGTAAAATGTGGAGGTAAAACAGGTTAAAAAAAGGGGCCCAGTGCCTGCTTTCATCAAGCTTACAATTGTTTTAGAACTTTCTCCTTAGTTCAACCAAAAGCTGGGGTCTCATCACGTGACCATGAAAAATTAGGCTCACAGACAATTTGAAGGCTGAGAAGGGCAGGGTTTATCAGGTGAAAAGGGAAAAGGAAAAAAACAAACAAACAAACAAAAAAACGGAAACAGGGACTCAGCAAAGCCAGAGTCCTGCTGGTAGACTTCCTGCCTCACAGACTGAATCCCAGGTACTACCCCAGAACAGGAGAGGCCAGACTCCTCCCTGCTGCAAAAGGCAAGAACTTCCCATGGCTCCACCCATTTCTCCCAGTGCGCAGGCTGGTCAGAGGTTCTCCAGGGACCCATTTATACTTGGCTGTCTCACAATGACCACATGAATTAAGTGACTGTGTGATGGTTAATTGCATGTATCAATTTGGCTAGGCTATGGTGTTCAGTTGTTTGGTTAAATAATAGGATGTTGCAGTGAAGATACTTTTTAGGTGTGATTAACATTTACATAGATAACACTTTGAGTAAAACAGATTACCCTTCACAACGTGGGTAGGCCTCATCCAATCATTTGAAGGCCTTAAAAGAATGAGGGGCCCATAACAGGAACTAATTCTGCCTCCAGACTGCCCTAGAACTCAAGACTGCAATAGCAACCCCTGCCAGAATTTCCAGCTTGTTGGCCTGCACTGCAAATTTCAGACCTGCCAGCCGCCACTAGATATAGGATATCTAGTATATCTCTAGATACAGGATGATATAGACATAGATTTATAGATATCCTAGATATAGGATGACATATTTTATATATACTCATCTTGTATCTAGATATAGGTTTCTATTTCTCTGGAAAACCCAAATACAGACTGTAACAGCATTTCTTTTTTTTTTTTTTTTTTTTTCTTTTTGAGATGGAATCTTGCTCTTGTTGACCAGGCTGGAGTGCAATGGCACAATCTCAGCTCATTGCAACCTCCGCCTCCCAGTTCAAGCGATTCTGCTGCCTCAGCCTCCCAGGTAGCTGGGATTACAGGTGCCTGCCATCATGCCCAGTTAATTTTTGTATTTTTAGTAGAGACAGGGTTTCGCCATGTTGACCAGGCTGGTCTTGAACTCCTGACCTCATGATCAGCCCGCCTCAGCCTCTGAGAGTGCTGGGATTACAGACTTGAGCTGTGGTGCCACACCCGGCCTTGTAACAACATACTGATCAATATACTGAAGAAAAGGGAAAAGTCATCAGGATGTTTCAAGAGATGTGACTGCTGGGCCAGATGTAGATGATGGAAATATTTTACTCTAGATAGATGGGCATAACTTGTCCCAGATAAAAATATAAATAAGGTGTGGACAGAAAGAGCTAAGGAAAACACCAGAAAGCCACCCTCTAGCACTGGGTTTATAGTATCCAATTTATAGTGCATGATTCAAGTCTATCCTTAAGTTTCTAGTTTGATATTAATGAAGTCCTACAATACTTATTTCATAATTTTTTCATTATTATTTCATACATATTTTGTTACTTCACTTCCTTGAGTATTTATTTCATGAAGAGCACATTTTTTCCCATCTGGAAAATTCACTTCTGTACATTTCATACGTGAAAGTAAACATTGCCAGATGAAAAATTATTGGCACATGGCCGGGAGCAGTGGCTCAAGCCTGTAATCCCAGAACTTTGGGAGGCCGAGGTGGGCAGATCACGAGGTCAGGAGTTTGAGACCAGCCTGGTCAATGTGGTGAAACCTCATCTCAACTAAAAAATACAAAAAAAAATTAGCCGGGCATGGTGGTGCATTCCTATAGTCCCAGCTACTCAGGAGGCTGAGGCAGGAGAATCGCTTGAACCCAGGAGGTGGAGGTTGCAGTGAGCCGAGATTGCACCACTGCACTGCAGGCTGGGCAACAGAGTGAGACTCCATCTCAAAAAAAAAAAAAAAAAGAAAAAGAAAAAGAAAAAGTATTGGCACAGGAACACTCCTTCCCCATGTTCTTGCTGCAAATATTTTTCTATGTCCTAACATGGAGTGATAATCAGAAGTCTTACCAGTTGAAGTTTTTTTTTCCTTTGTAAGCAACTTATTTTCTTAATGCCTAGTTATCCAAAGACATTTGCCTTTATAATAATTACTTCTTAAAACATAGGAATCTATCAAGATATAGGTCTCCTGTCATTGTTTTTCCATAGATATGAATAACCCTTTGTAGGAAAATTTTGGTAATATTACTGATGATAATGATTACGATGGTCTTAATTTTTGTAATATCAAGCACTCTCTCATTTTAACTATGAATTTTTAACTGAAAATCTTCAG
This sequence comes from Hylobates moloch, assembly GCF_009828535.3. Classification (NCBI taxonomy): domain Eukaryota; kingdom Metazoa; phylum Chordata; class Mammalia; order Primates; family Hylobatidae; genus Hylobates; species Hylobates moloch. Next base: position 25,613,326 of record NW_026652290.1, read on the forward strand.
AGAAAGACTGGAGTATTTCCTCTTGTCCTAAGTCAAGACATAATTATTTAAATGTCAGCTCTTCTCTTTCTATATTAAAAAGAGATTTTAATATTTTGATTTTAGTGTTTGTAATTTCCTTGGTATTCTTCTTTATCTTATGTATCTTTTTTTAATTTATTCAGTTTACTTTGCCTCTCACCTTGCTTTTAACTTATGATTTTCTTTTTTTCTTTTTTTTTTTTTTGAGACAGAGTCTTGCTCTTTCGCCCAGGCCAGAGTGCAGTGGCCCGATCTCGGCTCACTGCAAGCTCCGCCTCCCAGGTTCACGCCATTCTCCTGCCTCAGCCTCCCGAGTAGCTGGGACTACAGGCGCCCGCCACCACGCCCGGCTAATTTTTTGTATTTTTAGTAGAGATGGGGTTTCACCGTGTTAGCCAAGGTGGTCTCAATCTCCTGACCTTGTGATCCGCCCGCCTTGGCCTCCCAAAGTGTTGGGATTACAGGTATGAGCCACCGCGTCCAGCCTTAACTTACGATTTTCTACAAAGGCTATGCCATCACATATTTTGATTTTATACCAAAAACTTTTTAAATGTTTTGTAATTCTTGTAGTAAATTATTTTTAGTCATCTGTTCCAACTTAGTGTATTTAAGGTGACATGCCATTATTCTTTTCTATATTGATTTTTCATGAGTGTTATATTGTTGGATTTTTTTCTGTTTTCTTATCATTCAATAAAATAGGCCCTCTGAATTAATTCTGTGTAATAAACAGGTGTAATTATTGCCCTTGGCAGAACTCTCATCAGTAAATAGTGATCAAATCTCTTTATTAGATTTAGAAGGATGGCAAGCAGATACCTAATGACTTTATGCCAGTTCCAAGTTTCTATAACAGTCTTTGATCTAATGCAATTCTGTTTGTCCCAAATACAGACTTCTCTATTGCTTAGCCCGGAACTCATAAATAAATGAATAATTAATGTCATCACAATTCTCAGCATGCTTCCTTTCTGGCTGTTGGTAGCTATAAAAATTACACTACCCGGATTTTGATACATCCACAGTCCTAGATGGACCTGTGTACATCCTTTCTTATAAGTTTTCAGACATAGCTCTCTCTCACTGGGATACACATGTACAAGGAGATAAGGGAGATGATTCTCTAGTAGCCAAGGCCATTTGGTTCAGGAGTAGGTACCAGGGCTATGGTCTTTTGTTAATGTTAAAACTTTGTGTTTCTAATCCAGATGGTGAACAGAAAGGAAGGTGGAATGGACCACTTCCTAGTTTCTAACAGGTCATTTTAATCAGTGTGTAATACAGGTAGACTACCCAATGTGCCCTGCTGAATTTTAGTGTTAGGTTTACAACTAGTCTTAGTTTAGGTTTGTGATGTGAGTTTTTGTCTTTCATGTTGTCTGCTTATAAAATCATGTGAAAGGATATGCTGGGGGCTCCTAGACAAAAGCCAGATGACATCTTGAAATGAAAGCCAATTTTTCATTTATTATCTTATTCCCTGGTCATTTGATCTTTTTCTCAAATAATTAAGTCATTTAAAACATCTCTGTTGTCTTATTTAAATTACTTATTCAATGCATTTGAAACATTTTATATCTACAAATTTGAAACTTTTGTAATAGACAATAGAAATCCTACAATCATCTAACGAGCACTTTATTTGGGTTCTAATTCATATATTAATTAAACCTCTAGTTAATAAAACAAAGAAGATATATCCCACACCCAAAAGATGTTAAGTTTACTTGTGGGCAAACTTGTTTATTTGAATTTATTAAAAGGTGGCACTGTTAAAAACCCGACTGTACACACTAAATAACTTTCTGTAGACACAAGAAACTAAAAAATTAATCTGATATAGATAATATAAATGTATATATAATTGTACTTAACCAACTGCTTACATTTATTATGATAGAGAATACAATTGTAAAGTAAGAGAATGCTTAAACTTGACAGGTCAAATGACTTGGAAATAATAAAACTGAAATTTCAGATTCATGTAACAGATCATGTGTTATGGTCACATTTATTTCCTAAGCAATATTCACTTATAATAAGTACAAAAAGAGCCTATATTGGTTTTCTTTGAGAATTTTGGGTAGCCCTTATTAGAAAACTAATGGCGGTCGGGCGTGGTGGCTCACTCCTGTAATCCCAGCACTTTGGGAGGCCGAGGTGGGTGGATCACCTGTGGTCAGGAGTTGGAGATCAGCCTGGCCAACATAGTGAAATAAAAAAAAAAAAAAAAAAATTGGTGGGGTGGTGGGTGACCTGTAGTCCAGTATAACTGAGGCAGAGAATCTTTGAACCAGAGGGAGAAAACTAATGGCAAAGGCCAGTATATAATTTCTTTAGACACATTTACCATAGCCTTGATATTATATAAGCAATTTGAGAGCAAAGTCTATAATCTAATTTCCTGGATCTTCATTCTTCCTGTCCCAACAGTATTTATCATAATTATCTAAACATAATAGGCCTTCAAAAACTGTTGCTGTTTGATTGATGGCATATATAAGGGTATTCAAAGATAATTATATCAAGATTCTCTGTGTGATTCGTATAAACATATACACAGGTGCACAGACACACACACATATATATAATATTTACATTGGTTTTTGCATACCTTTTAAATATAACAAAATAAACTATGGTACAAAGCACTCTCATTTAAATCCAGCCTTCCTCATCAATGTTTCACTATGTAAATGTATGTATGGAGTCTCCACCTTACAATAGAATGGAGACCTTCGGGTATTTGGCAAGATACATTGCCAAGTTTTATTAAAATTCTGCTTATGATAGACTCCAGAGTTACTACTCCGCTACTTTTCTAACTATAAATCCTTCAGACTTGGAAATCTTTCAAGCCAAACCTGCTCAAATTATTCATATTTGTGATTTTGCTTTTAAAACAGAATCTTTTCTACAAATACCTCACAGAGAAAGAAATAAAAATATGGCTGAGAATAAAAATCCATAAAAAATCAAAGCAGTAGTATTATGTTTGTTATACTTTCCTGTTTCAAGAGATGTATATTGCTGTAAGATTTTCTTTTAATGAAATATTCACAAAAAATAACAAAAATATAACCTTGAACCTACTACAAGTTTTGAGTTATAGACAGGCTTATCAATTTCAGGTCAAATTTTAAAAATCTGATTTTTTTTTATATTTTGATATTAAATAATCTAGCATTTCTCACCTGAGGAAAATATTGCTCCCCAGGGGAATTTTGGAAATGTTTAGAGACATTTTGGTTTATTGCAACTGGACGAGGGCTGCTACTGTTATCTTGTGGGTAGAGGCCAGGAATGTTGCTAATCGTCCTATAATATGCAGGATAGTTCATCTGAACAAAGAATTATTCAGCTGAAATGGCTCTAGTACTGGGATTGAGATAAAATGCATTAAAATATATCCTGCTGAAGCAGAAATTTTTAAAAAAAGAAAAACAAGTTTTCCTGTACTTAGCTGACTCACTACAAGGCCAGCAATAGGCAGGGCCCTGACAAAGCCTTGATAACACTATCTGGAAAGCCAGAGCCCAAAGGAACAAGCTCCAGAACTCTCCCAACACCCAATCAGAGCAAGGTTAAGAAAACAAATTCCTTTACTATCTCCAACCCCCTTACCATTACTCAATTTCCAAGTTTTGTAAGTTCCTATTTTTCCTTCGATGTGGCTGCAAGGTCACAAGACATGCCTGAGTGGCAAAACCTGTCACTGTATGATTAACTGCTTTTGTTCTGCTTCTGTAAGTTCACTTACCCGCCTTATAGGTTTTGCCCCACAAACCTGGCCTGCCCCTGTCAGATGCATATATAAAAGTCAAGCCCTGTGTTTGTTCAGGGCCTAGCCTTTGGATGTGAATCTGCTGGGCCAGTGGCCACTTAAACTCTCCTGTTCCACCCATTGGCCTCTCTGGTCCTGATTCCCACAACACTGCTATTTTTACTAGCTCAACTGCCTCAGTGACTTAAGTTTCCATCAACTGCTATGGTTTAACTGTGTCCCCTTGAAAATTCAGGTATTACAAACATAATAACATTAATGAGGAAAGAATCCTAGTGGCCTATCACCTCTTAAAGTCCCCACCTCTTAGTACATCATATTAATAACATCTGAATTTTATTTTTTTAAATTGTTTTTCTTTCTTTCTTTCTTTTCTTTTTTTTTGAGATAGAGTCTTGCTCTGTCACCCAGGCTGGAGTGCAGTGGCACCATCTTGGCTCACTGCAACCTCTGCCTCCCGAGTTCAAGCAATTCTGCCTCAGCCTCCTGAGTAACTGGGATTACAAGCACGTGCCAACATACCTGGCTAATTTTTTATATTTTTAGTAGAGGTGGGGTTTCACCATGTTGGCCAGGTTGGTCTTGAACTCCTGGTCTCAAGTGATCCACCCACTCAGCCTCCCAAAATGCTGGGATTATGGATGTGAGCCGCTGTGCAGGGCCAGTAACTTATGAATTTTAAAGGGCATACATTCAAACCATATCATTCCACCCTTGGCCTACCAAAATTCGTGTCTTCCTCATACGCAAAATACATTATATAAGCAATTCATCCCATCTCAATATTCTCAGAATGTCTTAACTCATTCCAACATCAGCTCTAATGTCTAAAGTCTGGAGTCTCAGAATCAGATATAGGTGAGTATCAAGGCAGGATACCTCCTTAGGCAAATTGACCTCCAGCTCTGAGCCTATGTAATCAAACAAGTGATGTATTTCCAAAATACAATGATGGGACAGGCATAGGACAGACGTTTCCACACCTAAAAGAAGAAATAAGAGGCCAGGCACAGAAGCTCACATCTGTAATTGTAATCCCAGCACTTTGGGAGGCCGATGCAGGTGGATCACCTGAGGTCAGGAGTTCCAGACCAGCCTGACCAACATGGTGAATCCTCATCTCTACTAAAAATACAAAAATTAGCCAGGCGTGGTGATGGGTGCCTGTAATCCCAACTACTCGGGAGGCTGAGGCAGGAGAATTGCTTGAACCTGGGAAGTTGAGGTTGCACTGAGCTGAGATCGTGCCATTCACTCCAGCCTGAGAGACAAGGGTGAAACTCCATCAGAAGAGAAGAAGAAGGAGAAGGAGAAAAAGGGCAGGAGGAGGAAGAGGAGGAGGAAGAAGAAGAGGCAGAACAGGAGGAAGAGAAGGAAGAGAAAGAGGAGGAGGAACAGAAGGAGGAAGAAGAGGAGGAAGAAGGTGAAGGAGGAAGAAAAAGAGGAAGAAGAATAAGGAAGAGGAGGAGGAGGAAGGAGGAGGAGAAGAGGAAGAGGAAGAAAAGGAATGGGAAGATGAGGATGAGGAAGAAGAAGGAGAAGGAGAAGAGGAAGAGGAAGAAAGAAGAAGAAGAAGAAAGAGGAGAAGAGGAGGAGGAGGAGGAAGAGGAAGAAGAAGAAAGAAGAAAGAAGAACAAGAAGAAAACTGGTCCCAAGTAAGTCTAAAACTCTACAAGTTTACCCACACTGGATCTTAAGGCTTAAGAATAATGTCTTTTGACTCCAGCTTCTACTTTCTGGACACAGAGGTGAAGATTTGTCCCCAAAACTCTGGTAGCCCCAATACCATAGGTTTGATGGGCACAGCCCAGGCTTCAGCTCTCACACATTAAAATTGCTTGTTGGCAAGTCTCCTAGGCTGACACTGCACACTGATGTGTCCACAGTTCTGGAGTCTCAAGGGTAGCCCTAGGCATTGTGTTAGTGGAGACTCTCTGTAATACCCCGGATCCCACAGGTTGACTGAGCATTGTCCTAGTGAGTGCTCTCTGCAGAAGCTCCATCCTTATGGCAGGTCTCTGTCTTGGTCCGAGGTTCTCTGTAGCACCCTTTGAAATTTGTGTGGAGGCAGCCATCCTCCACAGCTCTTTATACTGTGAGCCTGCAGAGTTAGCACCAAGTGGACACTGCCAGGGCTCACCATTTGCAATCTTCATATCGGATTGCAGCCTAAGCTACACCTGGGCTCATTCAGCCACAATGGAGGCAAGTGAAGAGTACCGTGCCTGGAAAGGGCAAGCACAATCCCCAAAGGACTTCGGCTAGCAAGCCACAAGTTCCCAGGGGCAGCCTGTCCTCATCCATTTAAACGATTCTGCCCTCAAAAGACCATCCTAGCACTCAAGAAACAAGGATTTTATTGTAATATAGTAGAGTCTAAAAAACAAGTGAATACTCATCTAAAGGAAAGTGGATTAATAAATTATGGCATATGAAATATTATATAGTCATTGGAATAAGATAATATTACAAAATATTAGAGCTATATCAGAAGACCTGGATAGAAAGAATGTTCATAAAGTATCATGGAGTGAGAAGAATAGAATAAATTAAAGATTATATACTATAACTCCCATTACACAAAATAGTCAATGACACAGAAGCTCAACATGTATCCATATGCATGTGAACATGACTGACAATGTGTGTATATGTGTATTCATGCATATTTTAAGGTTGTGTTTCATAAGAAGTCCTTTCAGGGCTACTTTTTCTCCCATTTGTTTTCCAAGTCTGGTCCTCTGGGCAACCAACCACTCCTCTGTGTACCCCTGATAGGCTGTGTGCGGTTTCTTTATTTATTTATGATTTTTAAAATTAACCAGTGTGGTCTGTACTGCTCATTAGGAGGTCTACTGTATTAGTCAAGGAAAAGTCATCTCTCCTTCCTGGGAGGTAGAGGAAAGTGCTTTGCTGGGAAAATTATTGGAACATAATGTGATGTTAAAACTCAATCATATTTTAACCTAGAGTGCTACCTATTGTGTTGTGATACTCTGTAGCCACAATTAGAAAAATCTGAAGCAAGAAGCATGCTCTTTGTCCTCCAGAAATAATTTGTCTGTATAATTTGAACACAATGAAGAAATTTTTTTAAATGTAGGAAACTTCTTTAAAGAGTGAAGTCCTTTAAAAGTGCTCACACTCTGGTTCAGCAGCAAGAACTTATTTTTAAATGTTTGGCTGTCTTTAAAGGGAGTTTTTATCTTGCTCAATATTGTCACTAAATACATATTTTCATTACTGATTATGATTTATCTTCATTTATTTTCCAAGTTGTCCCAATAATGACTAATAGGAATGGCCTTATTTCCTTAGACCCTCATTCAATGATATAAATTATTTTTAACTAACTCAACTGTAACAGTACACTCATTTACTAGAGCGGCCTTGGGTTGAGTAATTTTCCTGTCTGGGTGGCTACATTTTATGTTTCCATCAAGTCCCAGATAATGCCTTTGTAACACTACACATAAGGAAACTAAAATACAAGGGGGAATGCTCTGACTCACTCAATATAAATGAAAAAAAGTTAAAGATCACAATATTCATTCATTTTTAATCCCTCCCCTCCCATATACAGGTGGTATATTCATTATCTCAGCTCACTTTGTCAGAAATAAATCACTTTTTGTTGTTTCTAGTAATTAAAAATAAATTTAGTATTAGTTTTCTTGCCCCTCCATTTAACAGTTACCACGAGTAATTGCTGTAAAATTTCATGAAATGTGTCAGGCAGACTGCTGCAATTCATAATTGAAGTGGTTTTTGCTGTTTCCTAACAAGATTGTATTTTTCTTTTAACCAGAAATGATTATTTCCTAAGGAGTTGATTTTAGCAAAATATTAAACATGACTTTTTATGGACAAATGATAGAGTCAAACTTGACTGAGCACAACACCACTTTGCAATGTGTTTTGAATTAACAGGAATCCAACAACCAATAACAGAATTACCTCAAGTTCAAAATTAAATAGATAAAACCTATGGATTTACTTCTCTTATTATTAAATATTTAATGGAGAGGTAAAGTCAACAGAAGTATCAGATTTCTCATTACAAGTAACATCAGAAGTGACGTGATATCTTTGGATCAGACATTTTAATTTATAAGTAAGGATTCTTAAATTTTATCTGTGTAACAACTCTCTGTTCTTCATGATTAAATATTTTAAATGGAGAAAAGTAATTTTGTGGGTGACTAATTCCACAGATGGAAAATAGTGCCTACCACCTGCTTGAGTGAAACGCCAACTGATGCAGTTGTCTAAACACCTGGAATTGAGTCCTTTTTTTTTTTCTTTACTTGTCTCATGACCTTGCTAATTATCTAAGAGAGATAATACCAATTAATGAGAAGCCAAGTTTATGAAGTTAATATTTAATCTAAAATTGATTCTATATAAATCAAATGGATTCAATATAATTCTAATGACTAATAGAGATTTTCATGGAATGTGACAAGATGATTTTAAATATATATATGTAAAATAAAAGATCAAATTATTCAGGAAAATTCTGAAGAAGAAAAGTAAGATTTGCCCTATTGCATATTTTATATGGAATTATATTTAGCAGGACAATGTGGTGTTAGTGCATCTATGAACAAATTGATGAATGCAGTAAGATAAGTGCTCGAAATCAGGCCCACACATGATGGAATTTTGGTAAATGGACGAAGAAGCCAAGTAAAAATCAGTGGAGCAATAAGGCCCTTTTCAATAAAGGGAAATTACAAGAATTTTGCTACTTATATTTAAATAATATTAAATTGGATCCCTCCCTCAGATAAATTAAGAAATTTATTGTCAAAATTAAACTGGAAATCCTCCGTTAGAAAATTTAGGTCAGTATCTTTTACAAACTGTAATATGTAAAAATTCCTTAAACATAACACAAAGGTACCGACTGTAAAGGAAAGACAGAAATCAGCCATTCTAATTTATCTAAAGATACACTAAGATAAATGGAAAATAATAATAATAAATATCAAAAATGTTATTTCTGATGCTCATAAATGATAAAGGATTGGTTATCAAGAAGCTATTCATAAGTCTTGCAAATTAATCTAAAAAGCTCATATAACTAATAGAAAAATGGTTGAGACATAAATAAACAACAGAAGAGGAAACAAATATGCCTATATCCATAAGTCAAGATGTTAAACACCATCAGTAACTAGGGAAATGCAAATCAAGGCAATGAAGAGATGCCCTTTGACACCCATTATGTGGGGAAAAGTAAAATGATGTAGATCTATTGTTATATTTTACATTTTTCGGTGAAATTGTAAATTTGTGTAACAGCTTTGGAAAGTAAATGGTACTGACTCCTAAACTAGACTTTTCACATACTTCACAACTCAGCAGTTTTCCTCCTTTCTGTGTTCCCCTAAATAATCTCTTATACATGTACAACAGGAGACAGGTGCAAGAATGTTCATGTTATTACCTTTCTCTATAGCAAAACCCATGAATCAAGTTATATTAGTTATAAATTGTTCTATCACAAATTACCCAAAAACATAATGGCTTAAAACAAGCAGCATTTATTAGCTCACAGTTTGAATCACAGTGCCTACTCAGGGTTACTCAAAGGACTGCGATTCAGGTGATACTCAGAGTTTTAGTGAATTTAAAGCTCAACTAGGGGACAATCTCCTTTCCTTCTCACTGATGTAGCTAGTGACAGTCTTCAGTTCCTCACTGATTATTGACTAAAAACATTAATTCCTTATGTGAATTGTTCCATGGGGCTACTCACAGATGGCGTCTTGCTTCCCCCAGAGTGAGGGCTCTGAAAAAGAGGCAGGATAGCAATCGTTGTATTTTTATAACCTCTTCTTGGAAGTAACATCTCAAAACTTTTCTCATGTTCTGTTTCATAGAAGAAGTCCAAATTTAAGGTGAGGAGCTAACATAATTGTGAGAACAGTGGGATACAGGGATTATTGGGAGCCATCTTTTTTTTTTTTTTTTTTTTTTGAAATGGAGCCTCACTCTGTCACCCAGGCTGGAGTGCTGTGGTGCGATCTCGGCTCACTGCAACCTCCGCCACCCGGGTTCAAGCAATTCTCTGCCTCAGCCTCCTAAGTAGCTGGGACTACAGGGGCCTGCCAACACGCCCAGCTAATTTTTGTATTTTTAGTACAGACAGGGTTTTAGTAGAGACAAGGTTTAGTAGAGACAGGGTTTCACGATGTTGGCCAGGATGATCTCCATCTCTTGACCTCGTGATCCGCTGGCCTTGGCCTCTCAAAGTGCTGAGATTACAGGTGTGAGTCATCACGGCGGGCCTGGGAGCCACCTTAAAGACAGCCTACAACTGGACCTAAATGCCTAGCAAAGGGAGAGTAAATGAATTACAGTATAGTCACACAATGGAATATAATATAGTATAAAAGATGAGGCAGGGAGCAGTGGCTCACGCCTGTAATCCCAGCACTTTGGGAGGCTGAGGCGGGCAGATCACGAGGTCAGGAGATAGAGACCATCCTGGCTAACACGGTGAAACCCCGTCTCTACTAAAAAAAATACAAAAAATTGGCCGGGTGTGGTGGTGGGTGCCTGTAGTCCCAGCTACTTGGGAGGCTGAGGCAGGAGAATGGCGTGAACCCGGGAGGCGGAGCCTGCAGTGAGCCAAGATTGCCCACTGCACTCCAGCCTGGGCGGTAGAGCGAGACTCCGTCTCAAAAAAAAAAAAAAAAAAAAAGATGAATAAAATACAGACTCACATATTTCTAAATCTTAACACAATATCAAGTGAAATAAGTAAATCCCTTCATATCACAAAGAATGTACTACACATTAAAGTTTTTAGGAACAATTTTTATTTGAATAGATTATACTTTTGAAGAAATACATAAATATATAAATGCATATATATATATATACTTTTTCTTTTTTTTTTTGAGACGGAGTCTCGCTCTACCGCCCAGGCTGGAGTGCAGTGGGCGATCTTGGCTCACTGCAAGCTCCGCCTCCCAGGTTCATGCCATTCTCCTGCCTCAGCCTCCAGAGTGGCTGGGACTACAGGTGCCCGCCACCATGCCCGGCTAATTTTTTGAATTTTTAGTAGAGACGGGGTTTCACCGTGTTAGCCAGGAGAGTCTCAATCTCCTGACCTTGTGATCCTCCCGCCTCGGTCTTGGTCTCCCAAAGTGCTAGGATTACAGGTGTGAGCCACCGCGCTAGGCCAAATATGTGTATTTTTTAAATATATATTACTCAAACGTATAAACATATAATGCTTTTAAATACATTAATAATATATAAAATAAAAACATTTATAAGTATTTTATACAGTTATAAATATTTTACTTAATGTACAAATAACTAAATATATTTCACACATACACACACGGCAGCAAGACGGGTTAGTACAGAGGACCATGTAGTTAGATTTAGATTATTACGGAGGTTTCAACTTTTTGTTGGATAATGATTTTGAAGATACTAATACCTTGCTAAAAATTTAAACATGGGCCAATAAAAAGAGTGCATAACAGCCAAAGAATTACATGTGCTGAGTCTGCTTGCTATGGTCCAGTTGAACAAACAACATCAATCACTATAGAAAGTGGTGGTCTAATTTCATTAAACAAACAAAAATATTAACAAGTATAATAAAGCAGTGGTCAGATATGGTCTAATGTAAAATGTAGGGGAAAAAAGGATGAAAAATATGAGAAGAAAAGTAAATTTTCATTTTTGGTCATCATCTTTGAGAGAAACAGTAAATTTCTGGTTTCTCCCTGGATAAAAAGATATCATAATAGGTAGGCAGGTCCAATGCACGCTGATTATCAGCAGCTCTGACAAGTGGAAAAAACATTTTCAGTCCTCCTGGCTGGTGTGCCCATAACTGCTGACTTTTCCCCAGCCTTGGCCAGGAAAACTCCTAGAAATGACTCTGCATTTGAACACCATTAGCAACTGTAGCTGCTGTGCGGTACCCATACTCTTGTATGTTGTTATTATAGCCCGTAAATCTGCTGGTTTCTATCTGGGCTTTAACTTATCTGCAAGGTACTACGTATAGCCTTTCGTCAGGAAAAAAAAAAAAAATCCATGAAAAAGTCCCCAGCCTATTTCCTTCTTTCAGCTATGTTTTGGAAGAGGCTAGAGAAGGTATGTTGACTAATTATTGACTCACTCAACATATTTTTGGGTCATTTTGAGTTAGTAAGAACCCAGCATCTAACACAAACATTTAGCTGCTGTTACCATCAACGGCAAAAAAACTAGGGGAAAAAAGTATGATCATAAACAATGTAATAACTTAGTATAGATACCCTAATTAGATATGTTCAGAATTCATAGAAGCTACAAAGAAGGGTATGTTTAATTCTACCTGCAGGGCTAATGAGGATGTTCATAAAAGATACCAATGGCTCATGCTGCACTTGCCAAGAAATATACAAGTAATTGAGCAATTAAATATACATAGTAATTACATATATGACTGATTAGAAACAAACAGGGAACTTGCTTACTTATCTCACTCTCTCCCAGCCTAGAGCTCCACAAGGTAGACTTTACTGTTTACTATGTGCTTGACTCACATCAAAAATCAAAGGTCACAATGATTTTTTGTTTTATAGGATTTTATAGTAAAAACAATGGAAAATGATCCCTTGGACTTTTTTACCTGTCAATCTCAACTGAGAATAACCCCTTGAACTTTCTAACTTTAATTTACAAAATAATTTTGACTATTAAGTTCTCCATAAACACCTAGTAGTATTTAGATAATATGGATATGTTTGAGAGAAAAAAACCAGAATTATTTGTGGAAAGTACTCAAAGAGGTATTGGCTAATATTCAAATGAATATACCTTTATAAGATAAATTCCAGTTAAACTTTGTCTTATAAACAAGAAGTCAGTGCATAACTCTAGGTAAAGTAAGACTATAACAGACTAAGGCCAGATCAGGTCTACCCGTTGATTTAATGGTATCATTTTACTGGTGACATTATTCAACTCGAGAAGATGGAAGTGGATGAGACTCTTTTGAATCACTTATTGATTTCAGTGGACCCAAGATTTTTCAATTCTATAATTCTGGGAAATTAAGACAAAATCTAGAGGAATAAGTTACAAGCCAGAAATAACATCTGATGCAGAAAGCAAAGAGAACAGAAATAATAGCTCAATTTTAGGAAATAGAACCACAATTACAGTAGAAGGAAAAGGAGCTAACTTAAGAAGCATGTTAAAGTATTAGAACATCCAGTAATTCGCCTGAAAGTGATAGCCGAATATCACAGGAAAAGAGAACATTAATAGACTATTGTATAAACTGCAGTAAAATGAAATAAGGCAGAAATGCATATTTAAAATAGAGAACACTTTATATCTCAGGAAAATAAGTGTTCCCAAGAGTACAGTGCTTCAAGTTGGGACTCTCACAAACCACTAAGAATATATACTTACAAAACATCACTAGGAGCTTTAGTTCACACACCTGTTGAAAATCCCTCTCTAACTGAAACAGTTATAGGGATGCGTGGGCTACTTTTCCAACAGGCAAATCTCACAGGTATAAGAAATTCATTGCAAAAGCAGTGGCAATATCTACTGTAGCACGGGGAAGGGCATGCTCAAAGGAAAGAGTAGGAGTTGTGTTGTTAGGTAAAACTCATATACAATGCAACATCAGAGTACCAAAAATAATGGGCTACAGAAGAAATGGAAGTTTGAAATATTCTGATTGAGGAAGACACCACAATAAGTCCTGGTGAATGAAGTTACTATCACTGACAATTTCTAAATTTTGCTGAAAGATTGAAATGTTTCTCCCTGAGACAAGAGACAATATCCACCATCCTATCAAAAACACATTAAATCATGTGATAACGATTTTAGCATAAAAGATATATCCTAATGAATTTAAGCTCATAGGTCCTTTAGACATTAAACTGATTTGCTGTGGAGGCATCCAATGTATGTTTTCCCTGGCAGACATGTAGCCTGCATTTTGCAGTCTTCCTTATATTTAGATTGGCCATACTACTATGTTCTTACCAATGGAACGTGGGCAAAAATGATGTATGCCGCATGCAGGCCTGATACATAAAAACTTCTCTCATGATCCTCAGCTCTCTTCTGCCATGATCCTCAGCGCCCTTTGACCAGTTGGATATGAATGCTCTAGGTGACTTTGGCAGCCTTGCCATGAAGTCTACAATCAGTATATAATGGCATAGAGTGGAGCCTTTTATTTCCCATTCCACACCACCTCCCTTGAACAGAAAATGAGCTTCTGTTGTGTGAAGCCATTAAAATATTGATGTTTGGCTGGGCATGGTGGCTCACATCTGTTAACACCCAGTGCTTTGGGAGGCCAAGGTTGGGCAGATCACTTGAGCCTAGGAGTAAGCCTGGGCAACATGGCAAAACTGTCTCTACTAAGAAAATATACAAAAATTAGCCAGGCATGGTGGTGTGCACCTGAGTCCTAACTACTCGGGAGGCTGAGGTGGGAGGTTTGTTTGAGCCTGGGAGGTGGAGGTTGCAGTAAGTCTCAATCATGCCACTACACTCCAGCCTAGATAACAGAGTTAGACTCTGCCTCCAAAAAACAAAACAAAAAAAGTTGGCATTTATCTGCTATAGCACCTTATTTACATTATGAATATTCTCATAGATTGATTAGCCTTCTAGCATGGTTGAAACCAAGACATTTGTTCTCCTTTTTCCTTCCTCTATCATCACTGATTTTATGCCTTGAGTTTGGCATCATCAACCTGGATAGCTAATGAACCAACGACTGTGTTCATTATGAGAACATAATTTTGCTTGAGGCAGTTACAAGGTTTGGATGTTAGTATGGGCTATGATCTTTAGTGGTCTCTGATATTTTGGATTATTTAATAGAAGAACCTCTGAAAGTCTTGATCAACATTTGAAGACCTATAAGGAACATATCTACTCTATAAAAGGGGGCCTTTGTTAAAGCTGTGGAAGAAGCACCATGTCCGCACAGGCATTGGAATGAGACTACTCTGGCTGAAACAAGAAAGAATACTAAATAGAGAAGGATAAACTCATAATTTATTTGATTACAATTCTTTAGACTTTAATTTTCATGTTTATTTGATACATTGGCTTTTAATTTTTCCATAAGGTATGTTGATAAATCTGAATTATATTTGAAATTGAGCTTTCCATATGTTGCTGTATATTAGACAATGCTGCCATTTCATCTATTTGCAAATCATTGAATAAACTCTTTTGGGTATCATAACATACACAATGGTGGGTGTATTTGCTCATTTTCACCCTTCTATAAAACACTGCGCCAGACCAGTTAATTTTTTTTTTTTTTTTTTTTTTTTTTTTTTTTTTTGAGACGGAGTCTCGCTCTGTCGCCCGGGCTGGAGTGCAGTGGCGCAATCTCGGCTCACTGCAAGCTCCGCCTCCCGGGTTCACGCCATTCTCCTGCCTCAGCCTCTCCGAGTAGCTGGGACTACAGGCGCCCGCCACCACGCCCGGCTAATTTTTTGTATTTTTTAGTAGAGACGGGGTTTCACCGTGGTCTCGATCTCCTGACCTCGTGATCCGCCTGCCTCGGCCTCCCAAAGTGCTGAGATTACAAGTGTGAGCCACCGCGCCCGGCCCAGACCAGTTAATTTATAAAGAAAAGAGGTTTAATTGACTCACAGGGCAGCATGGCTAGGGAGGCCTCAGGAAACTTAGAATCATGGCAGAAGGTGAAGGGGAAGCAAGGCACCTTCTTCACAAGGCGGCAGAAAAGAGAAGTGTCAAATGAATGGGGAAGAGCCCCTTAGAAAACGTCAGATCTTGTGGGAACTCACTCACTGTCATGAGAACAGCATGGGGGAAACTACCCCCATGATTCAATTACCTCCACCTGGTCTCTCCCTTGACATCTGGGGATTATGGGGTTTATGGAAATGACAATTCAAGATGAGACTGTGGTGGGGACACAAAGCCTAACCATATCAGTGGGGAATTGAATAAGAAGTTTTAACCTTGAGAACAGAGTAAATCAGAATTAGTTAAATTTAATAGGCTTTAACAACCAATTTCAGAACCTTGTAGTAAAGGCTAAACTAAGCATTGGTTTGGCCCAGGATGGCACCAAGAGGAACAATAACTGGTCTAAGAGAAAAAGCCTTAGGGTATTGACAGAAGGACCATAGTAACAGACCACCTGTCAGTCTGAAAGTGATACTTTGTCCCTCTTTTCTCCGATTTCTGCATTTATTGATCAATTGATTCTAAACTCTGCAAAAGAAGAAAGTCATTTTCTAAAACCGTAAAATCCCATATTTTACTATGTGCCAGTAACTCTTCTTTGAGAAGCATACAAATATGTGATAAATGGGAACTAAGAAAGAATAAAATCTATTAAGTATACCAGTTCAGACAAGAGAAAACAAGAGACATCTATTTTCATTCCTGTACCACTAACTAGTGGGTGAATATGAGCTAAGCATCAATTTTCCAACAATCAATATGCACCAAACTTGTATTTTTCTTTATTTTCAGCAAGACAGCCTTAACATTTCTCTCACTTGGGCTAAACTTGAGACAGGTTTATTTCTGATGATGAGCCCCTGATTTCCTTTTTCTTAGCATATTTATTTTAGAAAACTGGCAGTTATAAATCCTTCCTCTTTTCCATTGAGATGTCTTCTCCCAGCCTCTTACCCATTTTACAACCCAGAAATGCCTTTCTCAAGGACCTGGCAGCCATCCCTTTGAAATATAATCATTAACTAAGATAGCAGTTCTAACCTCTGTCTCTTTGGGAGAGTAGGAGCCTAACTTCAATACAGCCAATTGGCAAATACGGATGGCCTAATCACGTGGACTTTCTTCTCCATAATGTCCTCCAGTTTTTTTTTCCACTACCTCAACCCAGTACTTAAACAAAAAACAAACAAATAATACTTTGGCTTTTATTTCACTGGAAGTGAGTTTACTCTCTTTCCCTATGGTAACATTCTTAATTCCTATTGCAATAGTCTTAAAGAAAAAATTCTCCTTACCTGTTTAACCCTGACTGGTGTAATTTCTCTTTGATATCCTGATTTATACTCTTCACTTGTGAAAATCCATGACCAAAGTGACACATTTGTTGTATTATGTTTCATGAAAGCTATTGTGAACTTTGTGAGATTCTTTGTTTAATAAAGTATACCAAAATCAGATGAGTATAACACTAGCTTGCTCAACCTGTGGCTCAAGGGCTACATCTGACCCAGGATAGCTTTGAATGCATCCCAACACAAACTCGTGATCCAGGATAGCTTTGAATGCAACCCAACACAAACTCGTCAACTTTCTTAAAACATTATAAGTATTGTGCGATTTTTTCTTTTTTTAGTTCATTAGCTACGATTAGTGTTAGTGTATTTTATGTGTGGCTCAAGACAATTCTTCTACTTCCAATGTGGCCCACAGAAGCCAAAATATTGGTCACCCTTGGTATAGCAGATTGATACTATATATAAGTCAGTTCATGAAGGGAAGTCACATAGGAATCAGGACTTCCCATTGCTTTTCTCATGAAGTGTTATCTTACTTAATTTCTTAGGATCAGTCATGTGGTCTGTATGCAATCCCTTGTGATATGTTCATCAATCAGGAGAGTAGAATGAATATCATATATTGTCTCTAGTATCAAATACCCCAACTAAGGAGAAGGCAGAGATTTCATAATAGAGTTTTAATCTATAGTTGCCAAAGGGATTGAATGTTGTATCTGTTACTAGGTTAATCATATATTTATTACCACAGTTTTCAGCTTTATTGTCACAAATGTTTGTGTAAACTAGGGAAGAAATTATGATAAAATATAATTTTCAAAAAATATATGTAAACTAGCGTAATCTTTTCATGTTATATTTAAAGAGACAGATGATTCACCATAATTCTTATCTTCTTTGCCTTGCACATAAAAGATGGTAAATGAATATTTGTTATATAAAAATAAGTTCATAAAAATAATGTTATGCGTTGTTCAGTCCTATAAAGAATGAGACTACTCTGCCTGAAACAAGAAAGCTGGCATAAAGAAAGTTCACATGCCAGCTTCCTGATTTGATGTCACCAATTATGAATATTTATTATGAAACTTAGATGAAATTGTATTTATTCATTTACTTATTTAATAAACATATATAATGAACTTAGTTTCCTTCCAGAAATTATTCTCAGGCCTGGAGATGGACAGATAAGCAAAAATAACTAGGTTAATAAAAATCTTAACCCTCATGGCCTTTATATGTTAGTACCAGTAGAGAGATGATAACAAAGAGGTAAAATATATGATATCTGGTTTTGTGAATTAATAAAAAGAAAATATTTCCTAACACTGGAGTTTAAAGAATAATGGATTTCATCCTACCGAATATGCCCAACTAAAATATATATTGTCTTTACTATTAAGAAGTACCATTCTTTTCAGGAATCTTTCTTAAGGAAAGTTGTCAGGGTCAAGAAGACAGTGAACTTCATTTATTTTCTTCTTGGTTCTATGTTGTCGTAAATCTCCTTGACATTTGCAAATTTATTTAACCATTCTGTAGAGTGAGGACACTAAGTCTTATTTATCTCTCTTTTTGTCCATATACAGCTTTGTGGCTTGGCATGGTGCCTACCTTCTCTAGTCTCTGCTGCTTGGGAGGCTGAAGTGAGAGGATTGCTTGAGGCCAAGAGTTGAAGACCAGCCTAAGCAACATAGAGAGATTTGTCTCAAAAAAAAAAAAAACAAAAAACAAAAAACAAAAAACAAAACTTTGTGAAGGTTTGAGGTGAAGTGATGGAAACTATAAACATGAATACCCAGATTACTAGGCAATATTTTTGTCATATTAAATTGAAAAATTTTGCAATTAATAAGCATGCTATAAAATTATATATAGACTTAAGACCTCAAAGCATTTAAACCTAGGCAACAACAGATTTCAAATATAGAACTAAATCTAGTTATCATAGGCTGAATCAGATGACTTCCATGTCACTTCATGATACTTATGAATATAGATGAAATAGGTTCTAGGGTTTTTTTATCCTTTTACTGGAAATTAACATTATACTCTTTCTTATTCAATTTTACTGCAGGGTTTTATGTTGAAATAAGCTTTCTTTTACAGGTCTAGAATTAAATCAATATAAATGCAAGCAGATGTAGTTGTCCTTTTGGATTCGTGTGTGGGAAGATGCTGTAAAGATTATTTAGGCCAGTTTCTCCATTTCTAGAGATCAAGAGTTAAGTCTCAAAGCAATTACTTCTAAGATAGCATTACAATCTTGCTCCTCTGACACTCAGCTCATCAATATTTATTCCAGTATTTTATACTGCATTG
Source organism: Hylobates moloch (assembly GCF_009828535.3). NCBI lineage: Eukaryota > Metazoa > Chordata > Mammalia > Primates > Hylobatidae > Hylobates > Hylobates moloch. Next base: position 25,632,478 of record NW_026652290.1, read on the forward strand.
CTTGAAGTTGTCTTTGGTATGCCATAGTACTGGAGCAGGATAAATCAGTAGCACATCATAATATGTTAAGAATTCATAATATAGTGTGTTCAGAGCAACTTTGCTTCTTGAAATAGGATAGGCCTTGAGCAATCAAATATGGGCCATTCTTCTATATACTATTGTTTTGTCTTTTTTTTTTTTAATTTTGGAAACTAAGAATTAGAAATCCTAGCCAACTACCTGTGTGTATGTGCCAATTATATTTAGTCAGATAATTTATATTTAGTCAAATATGCATTATTTATATTTATTTATTTATATTTATTTATTTATATTTATATTTATATTTAGTCAAATAGTCTCCTAAGGTTGAGGAACAAACTTACTTATTTTGAAAGAGCAAGTTGAAAATGTTAACAAAATTTGATTCATTATTTTGGTGTAAAGTACTTTATCTAAAATATAAAACAATATTGGTTTGACTATAAGAATGCTATACTGGTCCTGATATAAATTGTGTCCATATCAGCACACAAATCATATAAACAAAATTTACTGAGGGGGAAATAAAGGCAATCTCAATAGTACCACGTTTGCTTTCCCCAACATATTCATTGTTTCTTCAAAAAAGTTCTTACTGAACATGATATTGATTTTTTCTTTTCTATTCATATGAATTATTCATTCACTTAGGTAACAATTATATATTGAGTTTTTTTAATGCATTGAATACTTACTAAACTCTAGGGATATGCACATGGACTGAACCTAATCCTTCAGCTGAAGGAAATTCATGATCTACTGGTGGTGGAGTTGAACATTAATCATGACATTTCATTGAAGGTCAAGATGAAAGAAAGAGAGGTGATTATTGAAACAATGAAGTACAGACTGAGCAACCAGATGTAGAGATAATCCTTTTGATGAAGGGTAGAAAAAACATGTAAGGAATGCCAGTAAGTAATGTAAACCATGTAAGTAATACCAGTAAGTAATGTAAAACGTGTAAGTAATACCAGAGATCACCCTTTGTGAAGGAGGGCAGAAAAAACATGTAAGTAATACCAGTCAGTCAAAGAAGTTCCAGATGGCTAGCTGCTGAGCCAGAGCTGTAAAATAAAAGTGTAATCCATAAACTGGCACATATGCAATTACAATTTTCTAGTAGCTACATTAAAAAGTCAAAGAAAACTGGTAAAATTAATTGTGATACCATTACTTAATCAGTATATACTAAATGTTATCATTTCAATATATAATAATATGAAATTATTAGAGATATATTTTACATTGTCCTTAATATTTTAAATGTATTTTACAAATATAGCACATTTTGATTTGGAAAAGCCGTATTTCAAGTGCTTGACAGTCACATGTGGCTAGTAGCTTCCTTTTAGAACAGTGAAGTTTTAGACTGCTAGGTTCTATATTTTCCATGGAGAAAAAGTGGCATTATGATTTGAAGGTGTTACATGATGGGGTAAGAAGGGAAAAACATTGAAGGCTTGCAATGGCCACTGAAGACACAGGGTAGTGACCATTAGGGAGATATGAACCTGCTGTGTTATTCTTTGGAAGATCTTTTAGACAGTTTTCAACACTATCTGCTCTTTCAGGACATCTTTCAGTTGCCTGGGCCATTTACTGATATCTTAATGGAGTTGCTGCTAAGCATCATAATAGCTTATATAGGTGGGTAAGGACAATAAAAGAGAGCTCCAGAATTCTCTTCACTTGGAGCAAATCTAGTTTATTCTACTCCAAAAAAGGCCAGTTTGCTATAAGAAACTCACAAAATACAACTGGAATCAGTAACTCTTTACTCCCCAAATCAGAGATCCAAGTCATGTACTCTCTGCTGTGTGATTTTTATGTGGCTAAAATTAATTGTATTTTTCACGACTTGGATGCCTTTGCCGAGGGGTGTCTGTTGGAGGGATATTAAAGTAACACATCTCCACCTCCACATAACAATGATCTTAAAATTTACCTTTGTTTGCCCCTTCCTTTCAAACTGTAGGGCAGCTAGAATTCTGAGAGGCATAATAGTTAATAGTTCATCAGTTGTGTGATTTAGATATGTATTTTTAAAACTGAGTGCTAATCTTGACTTCTATACTTTTTTTTTTTTTTTTTGCCATTCTCTCTAGCCATGCTAGGATGTAAGTTCCCTTGGGGTGGGGATTTTGATAGTGTTCTCCACTTATGTATCATAAGCACCAAAAACAATGCCTGGAGAGAGTAGTGGCTCAATGACTCTTTATTGAACAAATTTTCACTATTGAGCTTTCATGTTCAACACAACTCAGGTGGAGTTGGGTGTTACAAAATTATGGTGTAACCAATTGCAGGGTTGTTTGAGTTTTTTTTTTTTTTTGATGGCCTGCAATTTGACCAGCTTGTTCTGGCAAAAGTGTGGATGAGAAATCGGGTAAAGCAGATATTGGAGGCAAGAAGAGGTCAAAGTTATCAACTCAGCAATCAATAGAACTCAAGCGTAATTGTTAGACTGAATGGAGTAATATTTCCACAGCCCAATAGAAATGGCCTAATTAAATGTAGTAGTGGCAGCCAAGATTTTCTTATAGCCACAGAATTGTGTTGCAAAAATTAGACCATTCACATCATAATTCACAGTTCAAGATAATTGTCACCATCAAGCAAGTGCTTGGATTCTTTAATTTGTCAGGTATGCAACAGTCTAACTTCCCCAGCCAATCAATGCCTTCTAACAATATCAATGAGACTTCAGTATGAAATTCACAAAATTCAAATTCAATCCTAATTATAACTGTAGATGAAAACCAGAGATGGTTTTACTTTGGTTTATTTCTCAAAATCTTTAAATTAAGTAACATGAAAAGTATTTATATTTCTTCTTTTTCTGGATATTGATGACTTTTATTTTTGTGGGTTTAGCTTTTCTTTCCATTCTTTCTAGGCACCACCAACTGAGGAACCACCACAACAAAATTGATCCTGTTTTCTTTCTCGAAATTCCTGTTATGATCTTATTTCCTTGGACCTCCAGAATTTGCATATCTCTGCTTCATGCATAATCACAGCAAATTATTCTTGTAAATTAATCAATTAATATGGGTAAAGCATTAGTACTTCTGTCATATTAGACACCATGTATGTGTCTTTTCCAATAACTGAATGAATGACTAAACTTCTTCTAATCTGACATACATACATAAGTTTTACTGTTGAAAGGAGATGGTGATGAGAGAAAAGGAAAGCCAGTAGTGATTTATGGAATCACCATTTTAATTTCTTGTCATAAGGGAATATATCTTCCTACTCCTTTTAATTTTAGTACGAAGGCATTTTCTGGGTGACTTTGTATTAAACACTATCATGGTTATTTTATCTCTTTTATGCTTTCATTAGAAATACTCCTTTTTAGGTTATTCTAAAATAAAATTGGAATCATGAAAATTCGGCTATATCAGAAAGAAAATCAGGCAATTTCATAATATAAACAATGGCTAGATGGATTCTTCTGTAATCATTACATTTTTCAACTTTTGACACATAGACATCATATCCTATACAGGCTTCTCAAGTGAAGGATTATTTTGTCAAAATGTAAGTTTCAAAGAGTGAAACCTTTTGGCTTTTAAACAAATTTAAAGTGCACGCATGTCAAAATTTATTTAGTTCATTATAAGATAATAAGACTAGTTCGAAGAGAGTTGTTGAAAGGCATATTTATGTTTTGCTAGAAGGAAGAATGCATGCTTGAATAAAATTTGTAACTTATATACAATATTAACTAATGTGAACCATGGCCTGTGGATCATATTTTTTATAACAGAAATAATTTATACCTGTCCTGGACAAAATTCATTTGTATGGCTATCATTAAAAAATTCTACTTTTTTATATTTTCTAAAAGTGAATAAGTCCTTATAGAGTTATACAATATTCTAATCAATAGTTAATAACATGTCTAACAAGTTACATGCCCCTGAAGTATCAGTTAATCCTTAGGTAGGCTTGGTCAATGTCCAGCACCTCACTGGAAGAACACGCAATCATCTCTTTTGTCTATTTATAATTTTTTCTTAATAATTCTTTCACCACCATGTTATGTGGGGTTGGAATAGAGATACCTTTTTTGCTTCTACTCTAATATTATTTCTGGTTTACCAAATACTCTATCATATTATATGATGTGCTGCTGCTGCTCTCCATTGAAGCTTATTCTCATGCCTATTCACCTATCCCCTTGTCATCCATCAACCTTGTGGACAGGAGCCTCACTCAGGAAGTCTCTGACATGTGACTCACAATCTTCCCACCTCACTCTTGCCACCATCCTGGGTGACATGAACATCTCACTTGTAATCTGACTGACCCATTGGACTCTCAGTTTTATATCTTCTTAGTCTTAAATAAGATCCTCTCCCTTTCTTTTGTCTCTGACTCTCAAAGTTATGCATATTAGTTTACTAACCAGGAGTTGGTACTTCTGAAATGTAACTTCCTACAACATAAAAACAAATGTTTATACTTCTAATGTACTTGCAAATGTATTCTCACTAAGCCTGTCATCAACTTCATGAAAATCTTTTGTGAATTGACTTATCTTTTCTTTTTTAATCTGGAATTATCTCCTGCTTTCACCTCATTCTATTGGCTAGGAATTCATCCTCATAACACAAACTATTGTCCTTATGCTATTTTATTTCACATGTGCATAGAAGAGCACCATCCCTATAAAACACAATGATCTATTATTTCTATTCATGTTTCTGGACAGTCACCGCCATTGTCGAAGTCACACATCTATACAGATTAGTGCTACCATATATTATAGCTGCCAAATCCAGTCGGGTCATAAACACAGCCCTAAAATTCTACTAGTTTTTCTTCAGCTAGTAACTTTTCTCATTCTTCAAAATTAAGTTACGCCTCTGTATTCTACTCAAGTCTTTAACTTCCTCCTTATAAGCCGAACTCCACATTGCTCCACATTGCTTGTTGCTGCAGATGACAGTACTTAAAATGTTACAGGGAAAAGTAAAAGCCACCAGCCAGGTTATCTCGCAATTTCTTCCCAGAGCTGATGTGTAATCCTATCTGCATTTGTGTCCATCTTGCATTATCTCAGGATACTAAGGAGGCTGTATACCTCTGCTACATAAGTCCAATTCTTTACCAGTGCTTTGAATCCCATTGACATCTGAAAGTGATGCTTTTGGAGTTATGATTTCTGTCCTATAATTGCATCTTTCTTTCTCTGCTGGCTCATCTAAATTAATTTGTCAACAAACTTTAATAAAACAATCTCTACTCCTTCTACCCTCTACTAGCTAATATTTGTTTGCCACTATATGGCCCAATCTGCTATATGGTATTTCCATTTTCATAGTCTTACTTTCTCTCTTTCTACTCTCTATGCTCTTGTGATTGTACCTTCATTGCTCTCACTGGGGTCATGAAGCTGGAAAATTTAAGAGAAAGAACATTTAAAATACATAAACTGGAGAATTGGAGAGACAGCTGAATAGGGGAAGCTGGAGAGATGGCATGACATCATGAGGCCTAATAAGGCTAGAGACCACTTCTCAAAGGGAAAGGAGAAATGCATTTTACCTTCAGGCATCAAGATGGGCTACATGGAGAAGATAAATTACAGCTGGACTTCACAACATGAATTAATAGTACCATTTTCCCACATATTTCACTGATTCTGTCTTTCCTTCTATGGATGAAGGACCAAGCCCACCTGAGGATCTGAATATAGGTACTGCACCAGGAAAAACCAAGAGGTCTGCACTAGTGATGTATGTCTGTTCTTTTAGAAGTAAGCATCTTTGCTCAGGGTGCTGTCTATAGGCTTTCACTAAATCTCAGAACTTTCAAGATACCAATTTTGTACTTCCATCTTATTTTTAACAAAGTAAAAATACATATCTGGAAATGTGAAACCTACCCAAAAGTTACATTGATTCCCCCAGCACGGATCTGGAACCACTTCCCGGTAGTTTTCTGCTTTTAACTCTCCTTCTCCAAATTTCCACATCACATTTCTCCTCTCAGACATCCCTTCCCCTCATGAAAATCTCTCATGTAGAATGTTATTCACAAATATGTTTTTGGAAAGGTATCTTAAAACTCTTTTAATCCTGCTCCATTATTTTGTAGTATTAAATAAGATAGAAGAGGAAATTGAAACAGAATGGATAATTTACCTTTTAAAAATCAGTTAGTTTTGGGCAAATCTAGGATTAGTATCTAAGTTTCTTCCTGTTTGGAGACAGGAAATCTTTGTTGTCATTACAGTTTCACAAATTAACATTGGTAGGGTGCACAAATTAATTTCAGGAAGTCATTGTACAATTGTCTTTTTTTTTTTTTTTTTTTTTTGTGATGGAGTCCCGTTCTGTTGCCCAGGCTGGAGTGCAGTGGCACGATCTCGGCTCACTGCAACCTCCGCCCCCTGGATTCGAACATTTCTCCTGCCTCAGCCTCCCTAATAGCTGGAATTACAGGCATGCGCCACCACACCCAGCTAATTTTTGTATTTTTAGTAGAGACGGGGTTTCGCCATGTTGGCCAGGCTGGTCTTGAACTCCTGACCTCAGGAGATCTGCCCGTCTCGGCCTCCCAAAGTGCTGGGATTACAGACGTCAGCCACCGCATCCAGCTGTCAATTTTATAGATGATATATTTAGAGTTCCAATGTTACTTTGTTAAACTGCTATGGAGTGAACCAGAATTTTCCACCATTTGTTTGCCTAGCATAAGGTCAAAAATACTTCCTGAGAACAAATCTATAAAATAATTTTCAAAGATACATAAGCTTCCAAGGCTCTGAGTTAAGTTCCATAAAGCTCAAAGGTCTGAGAAAAACTTTTCTTGAAGTTCTATCCTTACTTTTCTATTTATATGGTCAAGATAAAGTAAGTTCTTTCTAAAAGACTTTCATGTAATCATCTCCACTGACAAAATTGGAACCTGTCTCTCTTACTCTCTATTTTACGGTTTATAAACCACATAGTCAAATTATTTTTGCTTAATTTGTAAATAGGCAAATGTCTGTGTTTAATATTAGACTGTATACAAATTGGTGATGTCTTTATGTTTGAGTCTCCTGTGCATTTGTGGTCCCAAAAACAGTAGTTAGTTAATTTAATGAGTAGGTGTTGGAGTAATTTTATTGATAGGGATTCTGAAGAATGAGATCATTCAATAGATGAGAATATGGCATTTAACTTTGGATGCAAGATATTTTTATCTTAGTCAATATTTCAAAATACTATCTGTTCCACAAAAAGTCATGCATTTATTGACCATTCAATGGGCCTCATTAAATAAGCCAGACATAGACCAAGTGATGAGATAGGTGCCCATATTGTGGCTGGCATTTCTTGACATCTTTTAAGTATCAAACAGAAATGTTGGATTTGGGATTGATTATCACTCTGTATAATATGTAGAAATCACTGGCTGTAGAGATGGGAGGTACATGTTATAATAATGCACCAATCGTATAGGGTAGACAGAGAAGACAACTGGAATATTATATTAATTTTATTTTTTCTTCCAATTTTAATTTTAGGTTCAGAGAGTACCTGAACCTAAAATTAAAGTTTGTTACATGAGTAACAAATGCAGGTTTGTTACATGAGTAAATTATATGTCACAGGGTTTGTGACACAGCTTATTTTGTCATCCAGGTAATAAGCATAGCACCAGATAGGTAGCTTTTTGATCCTCACCCTTCTTTTACCATCCACCCTCAAGTGGGCCCCAGTGTCTGTTGTTCCTTTCTTTGTGTCTGTGTGTACTCAGTGTTTAGCTCCCACTTATAAGTGAGAACATGCGGTATTTCATTTTCTGTTCCTCTATTAATTTGCTTAGGATAATCGCCTCCAGCTCAATCCATGTTTCTGCAAAGGAAATAATCTCATTCTTTTTTATGGCTGAGTAGTATCCCATGGAGTATATGCATCACATTTTCTTTATCCAATCCACTGTTGATGCACCAGGGTTGATTCTACATTTTTGCTATTGTGAATAGTGCTGCAATTAGCATATGCATGCATGTGTCTTTTTGGTAGAACAATATTTTTTTTTCCTTTGGGTATATATCAAGTACTGGGATTGCTGGGTTGAATGGTAATTCTATTTTAAGTTTTATGAGAAATCTCCAGACTGATTTCCACAGTGACTAACCTAATTATGTTCCCACCATCAGTGTATAAGCCTTCTCTTTTATCTGTAGCCTTGCCAGCATCTGCAATTTTTTGAGTTTTTAGTAATACCCATTCTGACTGGTGTGACATGGAATCTGCTTGTGGTTTTGATTTCCATTTTTTTTTTTTTTTTTTTGTTGCCCAGGTGGGTGCATTGCTAATCGGCTCGGTCATGATCTGCCTCCGGTTCACCTTCCTCGCCCTCGGCCTACTGGGTATTATATTGATTAGTGATCTTGAGCATTCTGCTTGTATGTCTTTTTTTGAGAAGTGTCAGTTCATGTCCTTTACCCATTGTTTAATAGGGTTGTTTGTTTTTGCTTGTTAATTTGTTTATGTTTCTTATAACTGATTCTGGATATAAGACTTTTGTCAGATGCATAGTTTTCAAATATTTTCTCTCATTCTGTAGTCTGTGTGTTTACTCTGTTGATAGCTTCTTTTCTTTGCAGAAGCTCTTTGGTTTAATTAGGTCCCACTAGTCAATATTTGTTTTTGTTGAAATTGCTTTTGGAGTCTGCCATAAAATCTTTGCCAGGGCCTATGTCCAGAATGGTATTTCCTGATAACTGGAATATTTTAATTTAGCATAACATTAGTTCCATTTTATTTTAACATGACGTATATTTGTATATTGCTTTATTATTTGTATGTGTTTTGTGGGGACAGGTATGTCTATGTTTAAGTTCCTTGCAAAACCACTCCCGTCAAGATACTTAACACATACATACAAAAGATTACAGTTATCCATTCAAGAAATAAAAAGGCATTACAATTATTCAGTGAATCATGAAGTTAATTTTGAATTAAGCAACAAAATCTTAAAATGGTAAAGTTGCCCATCATACACCAACTGTGGATAAAATTTGTCACTTGGGAACTAACAAAGGTTAGTTTCATAGGTGACAAGTACAGAGAAAAGTTTTCACTCCCTTTGCCAAAATCGGGACTAATTACTCTAAGTAATTTTAATATTTTGAAATGGTTCCAAGATTTTTTGCAGAGAACAACTTATTTTTTATAGTTTTCTTCCCTATTCACAAATTCTAAATATCAAATATTATTGCTATTATAGACATATTTTTAGGCAACTATCTGACACCAGGTTTCAGAAATCAATTTTAATTATTCCTAAACCGACTGTAATTCTGCAATTTGAAAAATGTTGCATGCAAATAGAAAAGGCATTATGAGGCAGAATTACCTATGTAGGTATATTCTTTCTATTGTAATCACCAAAATTGAGGTTCAGGTGTTGCTCATTTGACAACAGTGAAATATCAAACTATTTTTCTTATTTTATGAATGAATCTATGCCCTATACACTAAAGGCTAAGTGCCTTTGAGCTTACCTTCTACTTTTCCGCACCTATTAGGTAATGGCAGACTCAGGTTTACTATGGATTATATTTCCAGAAATGAATGAATGACCCTAATGTTCTGAGGCACATTTTTGTAACATTATTAAAATATGTGGAAAAAATAATCATTGTCTCAATCATATACTTTAGGACAAATGCTTGTTGAGTGTCAATTGTATATTCAGCTCTGCACTAAGTCCTGGACAAACAGAGGCTGACAGAACAGAGATGGTCCCTGAAAGCCCTCTTGTTATTTACAATTTAATGGACACTTTTGCTCATAATTACCAAACTGTTATTTAAATAAATGGTGAATTTTCTATTAATAAATATTAAAGAGCTGTGAAAATACCACAACATAACCTGGAGTGTGTGTGAGGGAATTCTTCCCTGTGGAATGATACACGCATTGAATCATAAATGACAATTGTGAGTTGACTACACAAAGAATGAGGCAAAGATTGTTCTGTGTTAGAGGGAGCAGACTATGCAATATGCTGAAGTGAGAAGACATGATGTCAAGTTATGTCATGTTTCAATTCACCTTTTTCAAGAACAATCTGCAGACTATGCACTACTATGCAGGTTCCATCCTTTTATGATGCATTTGATGTGCAGTACAATATCTTACTCCTACTCTAACTGTATTTTTCCACCTATACCTTTTTATTTAGCAACTGTGTGTGGTTACCCTAGTGTGAGGATCTGGAGCATGTGGCAGTGGCCGCTATTATTTATGGTACTTTCCATAAAAATGTATGACTGATGTACATTGTCCTTTGCACATTGTATGACTGACTTGCATTAATGGCTAACAGCATCATTGAAATCTCTAAAGAGTGTGAAATATTAGTGCTAAAGGGTAAAATCATAATAATTTTTTTCAAGTTAAGTAAAGGCCCACAATCTCAAGATCAAGTAGTGACTTTACAAAATGAAATTGATTTATTCTTAATTTTCTATAAATGTAATAGTTTTTCATGAGTCTGATAAAGGGTAAAGACATTTTAACACATAAATGCATAGAAAGAAACCAATTATGATACTGTCTTGACACCTGCAAAAAAATTCTCCAAAGATTAGAAAGGTTAATTTTACGTGTCACATAAATTAAGTTACAGATCTATGCAGGACAAAGGACAGGTTCAGAGGAAAGTATGAATCTAAAAGCATGACAATCAACTTGGTTTTTAAAAGAAAGAATTAAATCCTTACAGACATAACAGGATGGTCTCTCATTTCTTCATGTTTGGTGGGCATTCAATAACCACGGAGGAAGAATGGAAATGTGGGAAGAACTTGGCTCTAACAATACAAGGTTGTTGTACTAGCCTGACTAGTCCCTTCCTGGCTTTAAGACATGGAGCAGAAGTTGTCATTTCTTTGTTTTGCACACTTAAAATGAAGGCTTAGGTTATTTAAGGTTGAACATTTGGGACCCTGTATAATTTTATTGCATTTTAGTTATTGTTTCCTAAGGCAAAAATACTCTGTTTTAATATTTATTTTTATAAATCTAATTTTCATTCTCACATCACACTGTCTTTCCAACCCTGTTCTCCTAAACTTAAAAATACCAAAGTGAGAACACTGACATTATTGTGGTTGAAATGATGCATATGTATTACTGGAAAGTGTCAAATAATACAATGGAATCCCCCAGTCCTGGTTTCTGGAGCAATTTATTTTAATCCTTTTTATTATTGTTCTGGTGAGGGTTATTTTCATAATTCTAAATGTTGATCCTATTGCTGAGTAATGTGCTGTGGCCATCTATTATCTTCTTGTCATAAAGCAGGGATCAGAGACACTTATGTTTGTAAATAAGCTTTTCTTGGAAAGCAGCCAGCTCCATTTTGTTGCTTATTATCTAGAGATGCTTTCTCGCTTAGCAGCAGAGTTGAGTGCTGCATAGCTTCTGCAGGAGAGCTTCTGGCACACCATGTCAGAAGTATCTACTCTCTGACCCTGTACAAGACGTTTGTTGACCCCTGCCATAAAGGACAGGATGAGCTTTGCCACATTTCTAAGCTCTTCTATTTCCCCTTCCTTTATGAACTTCTTAGAACCAACTTAAATGAGTAATACCATTTGTTCTTCTGTCAACTACGCTTGGAATTTCTTTGTAAAAAAATGTAAACTTCCCTTTTATTTTGACAGTTTATCTTAAGTTTATAACATAAAATGAAGATCTCTACATCCTAACACTGCCTATCATGTTTCCTCCCCCCTATTTGTCTTATCTGGAATTCTACGATTTTGTTATCTTGAATGGGTCAGTACAATTCACCCAGCTTGCTTCTCATTGAGCTGTTTCCATTCAAAATGTGGCAGCCTCACCAAAAACCCTGATCTCTTATTCTTGGATGCATAGAATGGCTACATCTTTCTGACACTTTCAGTTAGACAGGACCATGAAATTAATTTCTGGCCAATGGAATATGAACAAAAACAATCACAACTTTTAGCTTGCCCTTACACTTGATGCTTGCATTTTCCTCATGCAGAAACTAAATACAGAAGTCTTCAAAAATGTAGAGGCCAGTGGAGCTACAAGATAAAAGGTTAGTGACTATTCTGTCAACAAGCACTATACTATGACATGAAAGACAGATTATCATTTATCATGTACGCAACCAAGGTCCTTTTCCACCATCCAACTGAAATGAAGCTTAGTCCATCCTCGTTAATAAAAATAATGCTCTATCTTTGTAATTTAATTAATTCATTTTTTACTGTTACCTTTACCTTCTTCTTAGAGAATATATGATTCTTAGAATATTTTAACCCCACATATAGCCTTCAAAATTATATGCTATTGCTGTCATATATTTTAGCACTAAATATTTTATTACCTGTAAGACATTCTTATGATTGCTAATTTAGGTAGTCATCATTCATTCAGAAATTGAAACAATGTTTATTTGAATTAAAATCTTGAATATTTCCTCTACTAACATTGTTCTTTTGCCTGATAATTAAATTTTCTGTTAGTGTGGGGTCTGTGTGACAAATTTCTTCAGCTTGTTTTTTCTGTTTGTGCATATGTGTGTGCCTGAAAATAGCTTTACTTCACCTGAATTCTTAAAAATTTTTCTAAATATAGAATTATTGTCTGGCATGTATCGCTTTTTATCACCCTAAAGGTAGGATTCTTACTGCATTTGCTTCTAATATTGCTCCTCAGAAGACAGCTGTCAGTCTAAATGCCATCCATCCCTTTAAGGTTAATGTGCCTTTTTTCCTGGCTATATTTTATTTCAAGATTTTGTCTGGTCTTTTATTTTCTGAAGTTTACTATGTGTCTAGGAAGATTTATTTTACTATTTTAAGTTTTATTCGGCTTAAGAGTAAAATGATGCTTTTTAAATCATTTCTGGAAATTATTTTCACTATGGTTCATTAGACATTAACTCTGCCCCACTATCTCTGTTTTCCATTTAGGAGTTAAATCAAATGGAAGAGAGGCCTTCTCTTCATACCGTCTATTTTGTGGTCTATTTTTGGTCTGGTAGGTCTATTTTGTTTGCCTATTTTATTATGTTTTTTTATTTTCGCTTTTGATGTATTTTGTCTCCATGATTATTTGCTGGATATAATTTTGAGAAATTCTTTTTTTTTTTTTTTTTTTTCAGACAGAGTCTCACTCTGTCATCCATGCTGGAGTGCAATGGCATGAGCTCGGCTCACTGAAACCTCCATCCCCTGGGTTCAAGCGATTCTCCTGCCTCGGCCTTCTGAGTAGCTGGGATTACAGGCGGCACTTGCCACTGAACCCAGCTAATTTTTGTATTTTTAGTAGAGACAGGGTTTCACCATTTTGGCCAGGCTGGTCTTGAGCTCCTGACCTCATGATCAACAATTAGACTAATCTAACTGTTAAAAGTTCTTCCCTGTGAAGAGTATGTGCCAATTTGACTGTGACATATATTGACTGTGACATATATTATGCCTTTATGGAAGGCATTTCATTATATAGTCTGTAAACATCAGCATATATTAATAATTGATGCAATTTTTGATATGGGAAAATAGTAGTTTGCATTTATCTGGTTTGTGAATACAGTAGATTGGCAAATACATGGGTAAACAGCTTTAGGCATGATGATTAGTGGATCAACAAAAATGAAAAAACTACCTTCAAGACACTTAGAATAATAACAGGAAAGCAATGCAAATGCCATAATCAAACATCCTGTTCAGTCTGGATAAAGTAACTTCTATAATGTAATCTATACCTAAGAGGCTTAATAAATATTTGCAAATATTTTTGTTGTATTTTCATTAGTAGTTCAGTCTTACCTCTAAACCAACATATAGTATCCTTTCGGCAAACCTTAAGTAGCGTAATTCTACACCTTAGATTTGATCAAAAGCTCAACTAACTCCCCTCCCCTCCCCTCCCTCCCTCCCTCCCTTCCTTCCTTCCTTCTACCTCTTTCTCCTATAGGTATACACTTTTTATTTTAGTGCATTCAGGATAGTTTCAATAATAAGGTGAGTACGCTTTCATTGCCTAAACCTAGTATTCATTAATGTTATTGAATTATGTCAAAAGCCACTTAAAATAGTGCATTTGTCTATCTCTTTTAAAATAAGGGTTGTCTGAAGTTTTATGAAGCATCCTAGAGTCAAATCATCAGGTCAGTAAAGACAATGGGGATCCAAAATACACATCAAGTGAAGTGGCTCATATTTCTTATCAGCTTTAAAGCATAAATTTTGATTTATTTATTATGACCAATTTAATATGATAAATTCACATTTATTAAAGAATTATAGAAATTGCCTCAAACAGAAAATGTGATGATTATATCTTGAGGATGTGCATTTGAACTTTCTAAACAGTAAAACAACTTTAAAACTTTTAAACAGCAAAAATGATTGTGTAAAGTGTTCTTTTATTCAGATGATAGGTAAATAAGAAAACTGTGTGTGAGTTTTTTTTTTTTTTTTTCTTTCTTTCTTTCTTTTGAGACGGAGTCTCACTCTGTTGCCAGGCTGGAGTGCAGTGGTGCTATCTCGGCTCACTGCAACTTCTGCCTCCTGATTTCAAGTGATTCTCCTGCCTCAGCCTCCCGAGTAGCTGAGACTACAGGCACACCAACACGCCCAGCTAATTTTTGTATTTTTAGTAGAGATGGGGTTTCATCATGTTGGCCAGGATGGTCTCCATCTCTTGACCTGGTGATCCGCCTGCCTCCACCTCCCCCTCTCCCAAAGTGTTGGAGTTACAGGCATGAGCCACCACACCTGGCCTTTTTTCTTTTCTTTTCTTTTTTTTTTTTTTTTCGATTTGGAGTCTCACTCTGTTGCTCAGGCTGGAATGCAATGGCACAATCTCAGCTGACTGCAACCTCCACCTCTCGGGTTGAAGCGATTCTCCTGCCTCAGCCTCCTGAGTAGTTGGGACTACAGGCATGTGCCACCACGCCTGGCTAATTTTTGTATTTTTAGTCGAGATGGGGGTTTCACCTTATTGACCAGGCTAGTCTCGAACTCCTGACCTTGTGATCTGCCCACCTCGGCCTCCCAAAGTGCTGGGATTACAGGCGTGAGCCACTACGCCTGGCCAACTGTGTGAAATTTAAGGGTATTAAAAAATGTTATGTTCTTTTTAGAATTAAAACTACATTCTTGCTTATTAATACCGCGTATGTTAGGGTGGACTTTCTATCTCTTACTAGTAACTACATAGCATTAACAGAATATATTTGTTGTAAGATGATATAATGATATAAATCTGGAAAATACCTCCACCTCTCTACCACACACACACACATACACGCACACACCCATTGGTATATCATTTATCAGTACCTTTAGCTACATGTACAAACCCTCAAGAGTAATAAACATTTTTTCAGTGAAATAAGGATTGTGGAAGTAGGCAACTGAATGCTGGTGCAGTGGTTCTAATTTCCTCACAGTCATTCTTAGCCTGCTTCACTTACGGTTTCAAGGTGGCCACTCATACTTTCAGTTATTGAACATGGACTTCAGGCAGGAAGACAGGGTAAGAGCAAAGGATAAAATGTACATGACAGCTGAGTCTGGCTCTTTTCATCAGGAGAAAGGTATCTGTCCCATAAGCACCACCCAATATAATTCCATATAAATACCATTGACCAGCATTTGGTCTAATGGACACCCCTGCCTGTAAAAGCATCCTAGGAGGTAAGTACTTTAGATAAAGGACATTGGCATCCCAACAAAAGTTGAGTTCTATTAGTTACAAGAAAAATGAGGAAAGAAGGAAAAATAACAGTATGTTAAAATAGATTTTTTTGTTTCTGTAGGGTTTCAGGGATGTTATTTCATATGAGAGATTTTCAACACGGCTATGTTAAAGAAAATGTGGATAAACAGTGTCAAAAAATAAATCACAGTAAAATCATATGTGAAATGAGGGAAGGACAAACCTTACTCAGATTATGTAGAGTGATCAGAATTATCTAGAAGATCAGCACACTCTGAAATATAGGCATGATATTTTTGGGTAAAATAAGGAAGATTATTAGTATAATTTATCAAGACAGTGACCAAGAATGCTAGGCCTATTGATACTGGAAAAGTATCATGGTACAGACTTTTATAGGGGAGATAAGCAAGAGATGAGCAAGCTCTGGGATGTCCTAAACACAGACTCAAAATGATGCTTACTGATGGTCTATTATCCACAAAGCTGTAAGTGTTGCTAATAAAGTTAGTCTTTTACTAGGTCATAGTTAAATTCAGGATCAGTTTTCAATATTGTGTGAATATATTGATCCCTTTATTTTTTACTTTACTTATATACCATACAAATTCCCAACCCAGCCCTTCCCCCCAGTAGATAATTTTCTGTTGAAATTGTGAGAGAATCCATGATAGCTCCATCAAAACCAAAAAATAAACAAAAAAAAAATGAGCCTTTCATATACCAGTATAGGGATCAATAGAGAAAACTTTCTCCTTCTAGAGAATACATGAGCACGATATAAGCTGGAAAAATAGTACTCAGCGTTCATTGGTTTAGTTTCAATGGAGAGACTTTAGAAGACACAGGTAAGTTTTACTACAGTCATTGATCTTTTACCTAGAACTTATCTAGAATTGCCCTCTGTCTAGCTGAGTACTGAACAGCATAAAGAAATTAAAGAGGTGCTTATAGGAAAAGAGAGCTCTTTTATGGCTACTGGTAGGACTTTTAGAAAAACTTTTGGTTTAATCATAGGATTTTGGCTCACAGGATGATGACTACAGAAACCTCTTTTGGTTGGGATCTAGAGGAAGATAAGAAGAATGCTTTTGCTATTTGTGTCAAACTCAACTCTCAAGAAAATTCTGAAATAAACCTTGCTGACTTTTCCTTTTCCTTTACACTATGCCACCATTGAGCTAAATAGACAGCAGAATAAAAAAATATATCACGAAAACAATTCATATTCCCTCAGGAAAAAAAGCTACTTTGATACTGAATTAAGGTAACTGATTAAGGACAAGGACAAAGAGAATTCAATACCCTTTACACCGTGCTATTTACAAACACATGTTAACTAAAGATTTCAGCCAAAGTGTGTGTATTTTAAAAAGGTACTGCTAGCATCTGTATTTATTTCCCATTAGGCATTAGAGCTTATTATGTTTTCTACAACACACTCTTTGGAATAAATAATAATATTGAAATTGGTTTTGTTCAATGCATTTTAAAGTTTAAAATTTTTGTTTTAAAATAAGACTTCTGCTTCCAACAAAGATGGACTAAAGTGATAATACTTAGCTGGCAACCTGAAACAACCGCAAAAAAAACACAACGTTCTAAAGATGAAACATGGCCAAGTGTGATGGCTGTTGCCAGTAATCCCAGCTACTCAGGAAGCTGAAGTTGGAGGATCACTTGAGGCCAGTAGTTTGAGACCAGAAGTTTGAGACCAGCCTGAGTGACAGAGGAAGACGGTGTCTCTTAAAATAAAAAATAAAATAAAACAAAAATGCTGAAACAACATTTTTCAAGACACTGGACTTCAGGCAAGAAAAGACAGTGACCCCTGAGAAACGGAAAATAAATTAGATGAGCCTTATAATTGCAACAGGGAGCTTTCAGTCCACAGTGCAAAAGGGGAAATATAGGTCAGGAACAGCCAACATCTTGACTTACAGAGACAGATATAGGAGTCTGGGGAGACCAACGCGACAACAGTTGGCAAGACAGATTACCTGGGAGAAGGGAAATGCAAAGAAAAAACCTAGGAAAATCATCAGCAGACACATCTTAAATATTCAGCAGAGTAATGAGCAATGCATGAATTGGAGGAAACTAGAATATGAAAAATATTTGTTCTTCGAGAATAGTGCCAGTTCTCACTAGCCAAATTGGAAAAATATATAATTCGCGGGGCATAATTCATGGAGTAGGGTACTTCGAATAGTATTGCCATGGAAATAGAGAATAGATAGGCCAAAACTAAAGAAGCTTCTGACCCTATCTAATATTAAAAGCAAGCCTTTAGAGGACAAACTATTTCCAAGAACCGTAACTACATTTGGAAACAAAGATCAGGAATATCTGTGGGAATACAAAAATATTCATCATTTAATTAGATTAAGAACGCAATGTTGGCAGGGGGGAAGTGGTTCATGCCTGTAATCCTAGCACTTTGGGAGGCCGAGGCGGGCAGATCACCAGAGGTCAGGCATTCAAGACCAGTCTGGCCAACATGGTGAAACCCTGTCTCCACTAAAAATACAAAAATTAGCCAGGCGTGGTGGCAGGCACCTGTAGTCCCAGCTACTCGGGAGGCTGAGGCAGGAGAATCACTTGAACCCGCTAGAAGGAAGTTGCAGTGAGCCGAGATCACACCGTCACACTCCAACCTGGGGGACAAGAGTGAGACTTCATCCAAAAAAAAAAAGAACACAATGTTTAGTATCCAATGAAGGATGATCAGGGATGCAAAGAAAGATAGAAATATAACCCAGAATAAAGAGAAAAATCAATCAATCAAAATTGTGAACTGCCACACTGTTGCATTTATCTGGCAAAGATATTTAAACCATTATAACTGTACTATACATGTGCAAGAGGTTAAGAAGAGACATGGAAGATATAAAAAGACCTCAACAACTTCTGGAAATGAAAACCACAATATATGAGGTCACATACACACTAGAGGAGAATGAAAGCAGATCATGTGTTGCAGAAAAGATATTAGTACATTTGAAGACATAGAAAAAGAAACTATGTAAAAGAGACACAGAGAAAAATGAATGATAATTTTTATAAAATAATTAAAATTTATCACAGAGTTGCGGAACGTCAAATTCCCTAGCATACATGCAACTGATGTTTTCAACAAAGATGAGGGAAAAATGGGGAACAAGAGAAACGTTTGAAGAAATAATGGCCAAAAACTTCTTCAAATGCTCTGAAAACTGTCTACCAACAAATCCAAAATACTCAGTGAATCCCAAACACAAAATGCGTGCGGACAACATCAAGAATCTAATTAAAATCCATCAGTAGGTTTTCCTGCAGTAATTATTACTGTGGCGATTTTTATTTCTTTCACTCCTTCTACATTTATTCATTGCAATTTTTTTTTTACTTTGTCATTTGTTTATATCACTCAGCAGTAATGGGTATCTATATTTTGGGCTATATTACAATAGTATTAGAGTTTACTTTTTTTGCTTAAATTGTTCCAGTTGTGTGTAGCCATTGAGAGTTCTTTCAAATTGGCCTTTGGCATATCCATATGTCTTCATCCTCCTCATTTCCCTTTTTTTTTTTTTTCGCTATTTTTCTTACTTTCCAGTACCACATGATTCCTCAAGATTATCTTGTAATTTTCCTACCTAAGATACAGTATTTTTTTTTTTTTTTTTTTGAGACAGAGTCTCGCTCTACCACCCAGGCTGGAGTGAGTGGCGTGATCTCGGCTCACTGCAAGCTCTGCCTCCCGGGTTCACACCATTCTCCTGCCTCAGCCTCCTGAACAGCTGGGACTGCAGATGCCTGCCACCACACCTGCCTAATTTTTTGTATTTTTTAGTAGAGACAGGGTTTCACCGTGTTAGCCAGGATGGTCTCAATCTCCTGACCTGGTGATCCGCCCGCCTCGGCCTCCCAAAGTGCTGGGATTACAGGTGTGAGCCACCGCACCCGGCCCATATTTTTACTTATAGATTTATTTAATTTAAAAAATTGACCTGCTCACATCCTGTAAATGCATTGATAATATTTGGGTCATTTTTATTTAAAAAGAAGGGGATGTGTGCAAACATATTGCTTAATTTCCAAGGAATTGCAGCTTGATTTCTCTTATGCAGAAGGTAATGACCATGTCTGTAGGGTGGCCTGTCACAACTCAAACTCAGTAGGTGACTCTGGCTTTCTGTACATCAAGGAGCTCTGTGGCTGAGAGCTATAGAATCCAGAGAATTTTAATCTATCATTTCATCTTGAGATATACTGGGAAGTATTTTTCTGTTAATGAAAGCCTCATTTGCTACAGAGATATTTAACCAGGAATATTTAAGGGTGCGCTAGGATTTTCTTAACCTACCTCTTAGCTGTCCACAGAAGGTCATTAATCAACATTCAAAGTTTAACTTATTTTTCTAACCTAGACGTATTTACATTGTGGTCTACAGAGTCTAAAGAGTTTCATACAGAACCATCAGCAGATATCAGGGGAAGTGAGGAACAGAGTTACAGAACTGAAGCACAACAGCTATATCATTATCTGTTCCACATATTAAAATGCCCTTAAAATTAAAACTCAAGAAAAGATTAACAGTAAAAACACTGCCACAATGATTCTGTCTTCCCCTCTGCTTCCCTAAAAGGCCTCTGAGCTGTAAGTCTTGTGTTCTCTCTTTCCTCAAAATACTGTTGTGCCTTTTTATGTCCTTGCTTAGTTTAACACAAGATCTTAGTTTAAAGGGTCTCAGATTTGGAGAACAAATCTCTGGCTTGGAGGTGCTCTCACTCAACCTTCTAATCAGGGATCTCAACACTTCTTTACAACCTAGTCATTTGTTTCTCCAGCTCAGACACATACATATCCTATATGCAATAGTGGAACAGGCCTCCTCCATTCTATACCACTGGGTATTATAGATATTCAACTTATTTGCTCTCTGAACCAGATAAATCACCACAATTAAGACTTTCACTTGCTACAAATGGAAGGTGCTAGCAATTGAATCATGGTGTTCATAATTAATAAAAGAAAAAATATTTTTTATATCTGTAGGTTAAAAATAAGCATAATTCTCTCTCTTCAGAAACAATCCATGGTATTAGTGTCAAAGTATATTTGAGAGATTTAAACATTTGGATTTCAATGACAGTGACAACCTCAGAAAGGTTGCACTATAAGTAATCATTCCACTGGCAGCTGAGAATATTCTCCACCAACACTGACTTTCTCCTGAATAGTATTCCCTTCATCTCTCATGTGCTGACCAATCTCCTCTCTGTATACTGTTTTTCATTCCTTTAAAGAGAGATGTTTAAATGCCAGGTGTATAGAACACAGAGTGTCATAACGGGTGACATCACTTCAACACTTTTTAACTGTCACCCATTTTTTTCCAAGTATTTATTTATGTCAGTAGCATCCACTTTAAGTCCCAGAAAAACTGAGAGAAATTTGTGATAATATGTCATGGCCGATGGGACCTATTCATCTCCTCTTAAATACAGTCCATCAATATATTAAGTAAACCCTTATATTTATGGATTGTGTGGTAGTAAAGTGATTAGGATCTAACTTAGACAGTAAGGGTTCCGATTGATGATCCACACTGCTTAGAAACTGTTGACCTTATTTAAGATACATAGCCTCTCATAGCCTCAAATTCCTTATCCTATAAAGGGAAATAATGATACCTACTTCATAGAGCTCTTGAAAGTTTTAATTGAAATAGTATAAGTTCTATAATTTTTTGCTAGAAAATGGTCATGGCTATTTTTCTTTCATACATTTGATCTTATAACCTTAATACATAAATTAGCTTTTGGTTCATTTAATCTAACAGCATTTTTCAGATAAGAAATTTAAATAACTGAGAACTAGTATGTTTTTCCTAATATACCCAATCCTTCAATCAAAGATTCAAAACCAGAGAAGAGGTCTTCCTACACTTATGGTCTCCTAATTGTAGACAAGATGTAAGTAAAAACAACACAAATTCTGTTAAGTTAGTAGAATAAACAGATGGTATATTGAAATTAGAAAGAGCCATTGTTCTCTGATTCATTTCAACAACTTGTTAACTTGCTTTGGGAGCTATGGTAAATTATATTTTAATGACAAAATGCTTGGAGATTCTTGACTTGAAAAGATCATAAAGACAATATATTATCAAGAAAATGTGTGTTCATGAAATTGGTAAGACAAAAATATTTGAACCATGGAAAGCCAAGAAAAGACACTCATTTACTTTGTGCAGTAGCTTGCAACCAAGTTCAGCCCCTCTGTAATGTGTAAAGGATCCTAAGAACTTCCTTCAAGAATCTCAAACCTCATCATGATGTCTCAGGTCTCACCAGCAAAGAAGCTCTGATATGTCTAGAGTCCCAGTTCTTGGCAGTTCCTGAGTGTCACAGGAGCAGAGATGCATGCACATACCTCTGGAAACACACTTCCCCTGCCCTTTTCCTCCAAATATATTTTTTTTAAGTACAAGTCACCAATATTTCTCTCTTAAATACAATTCCAGTTCACAAGCTATAACCTTGACCCACTAGACTATAAACTTTGTGAGGATGAGTGAGGACCTTATTTATTTTATTTATTGCTGTATCATCAAAAATGAGACTCCAGACAAACACCAACAAGGCAAATATTCTGTGTGAGAGGATTTTATGTGCTATTAGAGACTATTCTATATTGGAAGACCTGATTTTAAAATCTCAGATGAAGGTTATTCTTTAGGCTTTACTGGCCAAAGGAAAACACCAGACAACCTCTAAGACACTCTCTTAGTCCATTTTTGTGCTGCTGTACCAGAATACCAGATACTGGGTAACTTACGAAACAAAAAATATAATATTTGGCCTATGGCTCTGGAGGCTGGGAAGTCCAAGGTTGAGAGGTCACATCTTGTGAGGACCTTCTTGCTGCATGAGAACAAGAGTTCAAACTGGCAACTGCCAGTCCTTTTATACTTGGCATAAATCCATTCCTGAGGGTGGAGCCCTCATGATCTAAACACCTCCCATTAAGACTTACCTCCTGACTCTGTTACATTTGGGATTAAGTTCCTAATACATGCTCTTTTGGGAGACACATTTTCTAATAAGTCTGAATTTGTACAATGATCCCTGTCCCTTCTCTGATGCAAGATTCCAAGCAACCTAGTGCCTAATTCACCAATTTCATGCTGCTCATCCTGGTGCTCTGGGTTTGTCCATGGTTTAGATCTATGCTACTGGCAAGCTTCAGCTATCTGTTCTCCTTTAGCTCCAGTTGATGCACTCTCAGCCCCTGGCAGGAGTGTATTTAATCATAGGCAAGGAATTGGGCACACCAGAAAAACCAGACATTAGACCAAATTTTAATTTTCTCACAGTTCATGACCTTTTATAAATCATTTCCTTTCTTGGGATCTCTGGCTTCAATTGCAAATGTAGAGATTATTTAATCATAAGTTTTTTGTTTGTTTTGTTTTCTGGGGCCTATTGGAAGGTGGAGGATGGGGGGAGGGAAAGGATTCAGGAAAATAATTAATGGGTACTAGGCTTAATACCTGGGTGATGAAATAATCTGTACAGCAAATCCCCATGACACAGGTTTATCTATATATTTAATAATAAACCCACACATGTACTGCTGAACTTAAAAGTAAAATTTTAAAAAGTTGTTTTCAGAACTAGATTTTATTTTTTATTCTGTCTGGGATCAACAAAGAAGGTTTGAAGGTGAGAATCAGGTAAAGCTTCACAAACAAACTTTTATATGATCCTTAAATTAAAAGCAGAATTGAAACTGGCCAAGACCAACAAACTAAACCAGGTAAAGGGAGAAACATTAGTGCAGACACTGAGGTAGAAAAACACAGGTCACCTGCAAACCAGTGCCACTCCTACAAATTTTTATCAATTAGTGTATTTTATGCATAAGGTTAAATGTATCAGTAATAAGATATTATGAAAGGGAAATTTATTCAATATAAAGAACTTTCCTTTATTCTATCTGCCTGTTTTGCAATTAAAAGATCCTTTTAAAAATGGGGCATCAATACTATCTTATGGAATATGTATTCTTTAAAATATCCTTGCACCTCAAAATTAAAAGTTGGAAACAATAAGGTGGTAGCCAGAATGTTTTCTAAAATTTTACTAGTTCAAAAAAATGTTTAAGTCTTGAGAGCATTTGCATAAACTGAATAGCAAAAAATTCTGATTGGAGCTCCAGCCTCTTTGGTGGAATATAAGATTAATAAAATATGGTTCGAAAACCATGAATGTCATAATTGGTGTTACTATTACCACCATTTTCTTAAAGAAAAAATAAAGGTTCTGGGAAGTAAAATTACTTTCCAAAAGTTTCATTTGTAGTTGAAAAATTGTATTTGTAATTTCAAAGCTTGTGTTTCTAATGACTTCAAAATAGAGAGTTGTCAAAAGCATTATCTTCTTACCCAGTGATTTTGGTGACAGCAGTATCATTGGAGTGGTGAGGGCAGAAACAATTTTGTCTAGCACTGGGGCATGAGCTATAGAAGGGTATTTAGAATAGAATGAATTTCAAAAACCTTTCTGTGAAGTGAGATAGCCTTAGTTGTAGATACATGTATGACATGGGTCAAATAAGAGCTATTTTTTTTTTATTTTGATGCCCGACTTTTCTTTTTATTAATGGGAAAAAAGTAGAAGTCTGAAATCAGTTTCAATGGGAAAAAAATCAGTCTGGTGGGGACAGGGCCACTCTTTCTCCAAAGGCTGTAAAAGAGAATTCATTGTTTCCTACTTTCAGCTTCTGGTAGCTACCAGCATTTCTTGACGTGTGGCTACATCACTTCAATCTCTACCTTAGTAGTTATATTGCCTTTTCTTCTTCTGTGCCAAATCTCCCTCTGTCTCCTTCTTATAAGGCACTCCAGGTTACATATAGGGCTCATCCAAATGATCCAGGAAAATTATTCCATCTCAATATCTTTAATTTAATCACACCCACAATCTACCCTCTGATCCCCAAAGATTTACATCTATCCTCCATTCAAAATGTATTCATCACATTCTGCCCAACCCTAAAATGACTCAACCATTTACAACATCAACTTGAAGTCCAAAATCTCATCTACATATCATCAGCTCAAAATTCTCAAATTTCATCATTTAAATCAGATATGGGGAACCTCTAGGTATGAGCCATCCTGGGGCAGAACTCCTTGACATTTTTAAAGTAAAACATTTGGCCCCATGCCTTGCATATAATAGGTGCCATAAAATGTTAGCCACCATCAGAATTATCCCCTTCATCTTTTTCCCTCATTACATGCTGAGACCAGCATGGTTGGGGAGACCCTAACCCAGCGGCGCTAGAGGAATTAAAGACACACAATGGAAATATAGAGGTGTGAAGCGGGAAATCAAGGGTCTCACAACCTTCAGAGCTGAGAGCCCAGAACAGAGATTTACCTACATATTTATTAAGAGCAAACCAGTCATTAGCATTGTTTCTATAGATATTAAATTAACTAAAAATATCTCTTACGGGAAACGAAGGGATGGGCCGAATTAAAGGAATAGGTTGGGCTAGTTAACTGCAGCAGGAACAGGCCCTTAAGGCATAAATCGCTC
Organism: Hylobates moloch; assembly: GCF_009828535.3. Classification (NCBI taxonomy): domain Eukaryota; kingdom Metazoa; phylum Chordata; class Mammalia; order Primates; family Hylobatidae; genus Hylobates; species Hylobates moloch. The sequence goes on from NW_026652290.1 coordinate 25,657,827, forward strand.
ATGCTATTGTTTGTGGCTTAAGAATGCTTTTAAGTGGTTTTCCGCCCGGGGCTGGCAAGGTGTTCCTTGCCCTCATTCCCGTAAAGCCACAACCTACCAGCTTGGGCATTAGGGCCATTATGAACATGTCACAGTGCTGCAGAGATTTTGTTTATGGCCAGTCTTGGGGCCAGTTTATGGCCAGATTTTTGGGGGCTTGCTCCCAACAATTACATCGTTTATTTTCGTTAGCTTGCCATGATTCTGCTGTAGCTATGTCTTTAAACATGGACCATTCAGATCCTTCTTGGAATAACATAAAAAGTTAATCATAAATGAAAAATAAAATGATTGACTGTTTAGAAAAAAGGATAATCAGAATTGGGACAATAAGGAGAGAATATCACTAAATAGGCTTCACATTCTCATAGCAGAGAAAAGACAAAGTGTAAGATGTGATGATGATGATGATGATGATGATGATGGTCATGGTGGTACCAGGAGTAGCAGTAGCAGTAACCCTTACTGAGAAATTATCTTGTAATGGAAGCTTTTCTAAGTGTTCTACCTGTGTTACCTCATTTAATCTTCACCACACTCTTGTGAGGTGGACATTTTATTATCCTCATGTTCAGAGGAGGAAACTGGGATAGAGAGTTTATGCAATTAGTAAGTGGCAAAGGCATGTTCTCCATGATGACTAATTGAAACAAAGTGTATCATGCACGTCTCCTATAATCCTGAAATTCATGAAATGCAATTTCAGAGAATTTCTGTTCTTTAGAAAATAACCTGCACAATGATATAGAGAAGAAAATAAAAATAGCTAAAGCAGTATGCTCTACAACAAAGTCAACAATGTCAAAAAATGTTAATAAGTAGCATACAAACTTTTAGTTACAGACATATTCCAGTTAATATATCAAATCTACCTCTTACCTGATGTATTAATTTGGTAAAATAATGTAAGAAATGTGAAAAATGAAAGTATATAAGAACTAGATGAAAACCTGAGTGAATTCCTCTTCAAACTTTCTTTGCAGGGAAAGGCTTTCTAACTATGAATCTAATTACGAATCTAACTAAGCCTCATTTACTTTCTTTTGGAAAAAAAAAAAAAAAACTTTACTTTTTATTTGGGAGATTACCTGTGACTTAGGTTGAATTCTCAAAGTACCTTGCCTTCTCTGGTCAAAACATGGATTTGTGACCAAAGCTACTCCAGTCTGCCTTTCTCCCCTAGAATTTAAATCAGTTTTAACATTTGTGTTTTATATTATTAAAGCATGAAATAAGAAGGGAGCCAGATACATATAAATTATTCAAACTCTTTTCTCCCTGAAAAGGCAGAAATTTAAAGAATTATCTTCACATTGAGAGACTATATCTGAACTCATGGGGACAAAAGTAAATTGTAAAGACATTTGCGTTTTGTAATTAACATGGTTTGGAACTTGAAGATTTGGAATTTGAATAAAGTGGTGAATTATTAAATAGTAACTGACAGAAACAGGAGTGGGCATGTATCGGAACATGGACAAATGATGAGTTCTTCATTGAGGATTTACATATTGAGGACAGGCCATTTGTACTGGCTTAACTATGTAAAATTGTACAGCATTAGCAGAAAAGAGCAGCAGTGGCATGACAGTGGAGATGCCAGGACAGATCTGGGCAGTGGATCTTATTCTTTCTGGACTCTTGGCATACTCTATATATAAAGAATGAAAAGTTGCATATGAGTTAAACAAAAATGAAAATATCTTAAAATTGAGAGCAGGAAGCTTAAATTTTACACTCTTTACTTGTTTAATTTTTAGGATCGTGTTATGGTTTCAGTGAAATAATTCACTATCCTGATCAAGTTCTATTGACAATTACGAAGCAAAGATTTTGTTTTAAGACTTTGCTTCCAAACTTCGTAACATTTGTTTCAAAACTTTAAACAAACAGTACATTTTCATTATTGCAAATTATGCAATTGTATGCATAATTCACCACATCTCACTAAAAAACAACATCTAACTTGTGGATAAATCTAGAAAAAGAAAAATGATACTGGCCATCTATGAGAAAAACAAAGGACTAAAGATGGAATGAAATAAAAAGATTAGAATTAATGAAAAAACTATAAGGCATGAAAAATTGAAAGTTTGTAATATCAGTGGATAAATATTGCAGTTTTATTTCATAGGTAGAACAGGTATTTGTGAGCACAAATGTTGAAAGGCAATCATATTTGTGTATACATAAAATCATATGAAAATAAACATCGTTTATGAGGTCCAGAGAATTCTCATTTGAATAATAAAGTCTCTCAAATTTATGGCAATAGCTGGGATATATAGGGAATCTGTGAACTAAGTTTTGGGACTAACTAAAACTTAGTTGGGAAGTGACAGTGGTGAGACATACTATTTGAGTTCTGTGTTGTATCCATGTTCCTTTCAGCATCCCCAGATTGTCATGGAGCAAATAAAGTTGCAACTCCACTTGCTAGGATTAGAAAAAAATGTGAAGACAGTGTAAGTCAGGCAACAGCTCTCAGAAGTAGCTATTCTCCCTGCGGTGCTTCTAAATAACACCAGACTGGTCTTTAAAGCCTGGTACAAAAGTGATCCTATTTACTCTTGTGGCATCTTTCAATGTTGTGTAAATTAAAGACCAATAAATCTTTTCTTATGAAGACAGTTAAGGTTTCAGAAGGATAAACATGCCATTCAAAAGAAATATTAATTTTATTAATAATAAGTGGATCCTCAAATAGTAAAAAACAAAAATAGGTTTTATATTGATGTGCCCAGTGGGGATTATGCTTCTGTCTGATAAAATGTAGATGCCCTTTGGCTCCTATGAAACACGCCTCGTGGTATTTTATTTTAAAATAGGATTTTGTTTTTCACTCTCATGGTACAGCCTGGTACCAGGGAAGGGGAAATGTAAGTTTAAACCACAGAAGAATTCAGGAGAGTTACCCTGTGAATTTCGTTAGTTGAATAACCTCTTATGAAAGAAATGAACCCTATGCATGGACGCTGCCAGGGGATGATTGGTTGGAAGAATTGAGAGACATTTTGAAGGACCTAGAGGCTGACAAGTAACACTTTATCACTCTAAAGTGAGTGGCTTAATTTCTCTACGGATTGAACTTCAGAATTGATGACTTTAGAATGGAGTATTGCATCAGAAGAGAAATTCACAATCTGTCAAGTAAAGGAAATTGGTATCTCTATGTTTCTCATTTCAAGAAGAGGCCTATTATTTTACCCCAGCATATAAAGTTCCAGTCAAAGTTCCATATACTCAGAATAATTCTGGGATTCTGGTTCCAGTTCTATGCAGTTAATAGGATGTACAGTATATTGTTTGAGAAGAAGCAATGTAAAAACACATAATTACCAAATATTTTTCTTCTTTCTTTAACACCTAGGAATTTATATGGGTACAGCTTTATCCAATTAAATCACTACCACCATTAAAGAATAAAATTAAGTTAATGCTACACAGGATGCTGATGGCAATTAAAAATGAGGGATTCTGTCTCTTCTGATAGAAAATTTTAGCTATCAAGTGACAGTAGCTCAGGGGACAAGAAGTCTAGAAATAGAGAGAGAAAATATTCACCAAATCATAATTTTTCCATAATGAGACCTAATCTTTTGAATAAAATTTTACCACTTATTAAGTTCCCAACACATGTATTAGTTTTTGTGTTGTGCCGGTGTCATTCAAACTAATGGGTTGAAACAGTCATATATGCAAATAAAATATGAGATGTTTACCAACACAAAATAACTAAATAGTTCAATGGCCTTTGCTCAAGTTGACTAGATAAGAGAGTCTGAGGCCAAAGATATAATGATGTCATATTACAGGTATTTGTATCCAAGGGAAACAAAAGCGAAGGATAAAGGTTAAGTGACACAGAGAAATAGAAAAAGCAAACACAAGAAGGAGCATTAGTTCTCACTAAGCACAGCTGATGGAGGGACATTCTCAGAAACCTAAATAAAACTACCATGTCTCAGGGAAATTTATCAAGGTAAACAGAGAAGATAATCTCTCTGCTAGCTCTATTTCAGTTTCCATTCCCCATTGGTAAAAGCATGTCCACAGCTCCTAATAGTTTGTATGTCAAAGATGTGTTACTTGTCGACTCTCGTAAGCATTTGGGGCGTGCCAGAGGCTCTGTGTATCCAGACTTGCTAATGCGCTGGTATAGCTGTCTCTACTTATCAGTCACCTTGCACATGTGAAATCATTATTCTGAAGTGTTGGCAACAGTTGCTGCAAAAATACGGGTTGAACCATCTCTAGGGCCATTATGGAGCAAATCAGTGTGCAAGTCTAAAGGTAAGAAAATAGGTAAATTGGAACATATCTTGGATAGTATATAACTTTGTTTAGTAAGGGCCATCTCTTGAACCATTCTTGTACAGTTGATCTATGTAGAAAAAAAAGCTTCACACACAGAAAAGTAGGTATCCAGTTCTTCAAGGGTACCACTAGGTAATATGTCCTAGAAAAAGTTAAATAAAAAGGCTAAGCAAAATACAGTATCAATTTTTATGTCACATCTATTTCTCCCCCATCTATGTAAGATTTCCCTCATAGTTGGCCATCACTTAGCTGAGTTGGGTTGCTTACATGGAAGAATAACCATTACTGAAACCACGGTGGTTTTTACACTTAGCTGCAATGTCTTCATGTTCTTGTGGATATTATTGTTGAAACTGACTATTTTCATATAAAGCTGAATGTTGAAGAACCAAGAGAAAACCTGATGAATCTTCTGGGTTAAACATATCCCCACAACTACCCTCAAAAAAAATCAGGGTGGATTATCACTAGAGTAACTCTTTCCTTTGCTTGCTAGTCCCCCACTATGAGGCTGAAAATGACAACATAGTAAATCCAGATTTTAGTATAGTGGATACTTGACTACAAGCCTGTCAAGACCCTAGCTTCACCTAGCCCCAGGAAGCAGTTAACAATTACCTGAAAGATCTTAAGATTTGTGAAATGAAAAGTTCAAATTTCAAAGTGCATAAAATAACTGGGAGTGATGATGGGAGCTGTTGATCCTACTTTTACTGCTTAGTTGCTAGATCAGTGTATTTTATTGAGGACACTGTATATGAAATAATTGATTCAGTGCATAAGTGGCACCCTGGGAGACAGTGCCCAATCTCATGAGGTTTTGTCAATTTGATGCCTCAATTAAGCCTTCAGCACTCCATTCCAATATCAGTCCTGTTCAATCAAGTTGGCTGATTTTTGATGGTTGAGTATGCGGTATGTACAGTGGAATTCCTATTTATTAACTTATTATCACTGTTCCTTTTCTATAAAAGTCTGAGCAATATTATGTGGGATACCATGTCAATACATTAGTCATTCTTTAAGTCTTCAGTTAGTGGTGCTGGTGACAGTACACAAACATGGAGAGCCAATTCAAGTATTGATTCCAATATGGTGAGTTTCTGTCTCTGCCAAAGTGGAAAGTTGTTGAATGTGATTGAACAGCCAATGTTTGAATGGCCTAAATATCTGAAGAATAAAGCCATATTAAAGCTTTGGCATTGGTTTCTGTTGTTGGCAGGTTGGATATTCAGCACTGGTGGTAGCTAGCGTATCTTTAGTGGACAGTCCCTGTATGGGGACTTAAGAATGTATTTCATTTTTTTCCTAATGATTATTCTGTCCTTAGGTACATGGCACAAGTACCAGAATAGTCTAAGAAATAGTTAGATTGACAATCACAAGATGAGTCATCCTATACATCCAGTTTTTAAGAGACTTGTTTGTAGTAGATACTATCTGTTGGCCATTAGTATAAGACAAAAAATGTCTGCAGCGTTTGTTCTAGATTGTATATATATGCATCTGGGCACCTACTCTCCTGGTGACCTTGTTCTGAATCTAGTAATCTTGTTCCTTCTAGGCCTCTGACCAAACAATGCAGCCATTCTCCACTGCCCGAGGTTCAGGGTACATCAATACCTTAGATATCCTCCCCCACCAAAAAAGTGGGTTTTACTTCATCACTGTGTCTTGTGCCACCCTTGAGATGAATTTTAATTCAGTAGAATATCTTTGCCAGCTAGTACCAACATACTGTACTGATATCTGTAAATTAGGTTTTTACTCTTTCCTCCTTCATGAAGGAATTGCATATAAACTACAAGCAGGGGTTAAGGGAAACATGCCAGGTCAGCTGAGGTAGGTGACATGGGAATCTGGACTTCTTCATCATGTAAATTATGTCTTCCTTTCGTACCTGCTCCAAGTCAATTTTGAATGATTAGTTACTATGAGAAAATAAATTACAACTATGCGCACTCCATCCTATGACTTGGCAAATTTGATAACACCCTGAGTATGTAGTCTTTTGCTATTTAAAGATCAGGTATTTTGTCTTTATTAAATCTAAACAGGGGAGTACCCAAAGTCAATGTAAATTGGTGTGTTCATTTAGTTGCTGAAAATAATTTTGATGAAGATTATTTTCAATATAAAGTTTTACTAGTACTCTATGGAACTTTCTGTATTCCAGATACAGAAACAGATAAGCAAAAGGCAAATAACAGAGGTGGTCAGATGGAAGGGCAAGCATCTCTATGTCTACAACTCTGCTATGTTGGGAACTCACTAATAAATATTGCAATATTTACCATTTTGATGTGAGCAATGGAAGAGAGGAGTTATATTTGATTATATTCAGTGCTATAATCTTATTAAAAGAGAAGATGTTCACAGCCATAATTTCCTTTTAGTGCTAAAGAAAAATCAATAATAAACCTAGTGTCTTTCATGCCAAAATGGATTAGTTTATATTATTGAAGATAACGTCTTCTGTATTCAAGTTTGTACTTAAATACGGTGCAACAGAAAAGACTGAATTGTCTAGATGAAATAGTTGTAACTGAGACAAGTCACAAATAGAATTAACAAATACTTCTGTAGTAAATCTTTACTTATTTGGAAATTGAGACTTGTTTTGGTACAAAAAAACCAAGGTTTATCGTATACTTTTAGAGGCAGAAAAACATAAATAATATATGCATAATATTCTTATAAAATGCTTTTATATACACTATTTTAATTGAATTGCTTGCGAGTATTATAGTGAGTTAACTAAATGTTAACAATGTCTTGCCACATGGAAATACTGTTAGATCTAGCTTAATAAAAAAGAAAGAATACTGTAATCTTTTTTATGGATACAGCTTGTATAAAACACATTTCTTATTAAACAGTTTCTCTCTCTCAATAAAATGAATCAATGTCCTACAAAATTTGGCTAATTTTAATTTGCATAAGATTTATTATTTAATACATGCTATAAAATATCAAATTAACATGATTTCACTAAAATCAAAAACCACTAAAATCAAAATCACAGAGTTTTTGCTTTTAGTGTATATGAGATAATATCAAGAAATATAAACTTTATGCTTTAATTATTCACGTCCAGTTTTTCCTGGCTTCTTTTTCAAGTGTTTAATGTATATTATGAAGCACATGTATGTGGAAAGACCTATGCCATAATTTATATAAGTGAATAGGCAAACCAGATTTTTTAAAGAGCAGAGAACTAACAGTGAGAGATGAACAAGCCATAGAAACAACCTTCTCCATGGAGCTCATTTACAGAACACAAAATCATAGGTATATTCTCATTCATAAACTCTTTGTATGAAAAGCCAAGGTCTCCCAGACCATTTCTGCCTCCTGAAATGTACTGACTACCTGAGGGTTTTTTCAGGCGGTAGAATTTTCAGCGCTAAGAACAAGACAGTCTTAGGAAACCAGGATAATTCGTCACAACAAGTACTAGACACTTTTACTTGGGGATAACAAATGGGGACAGTTTATGGGGCTTGTGGGAACATCCTCATAATCTCAAATTCCCTTTGTGATCCTTACAAGATGATCACCCCCAAAAAATTCCGAAACGCTTGCCTTGTTGAAAAAAAAAAACATAGAAAAACTTTCAGAAAAGAAAGAAACCATTCTGACTTACATCATCCTCACTGAATTACCAACAAATCTCAAGTTTTAATTTCCATTCTCACCTATTGGTTATCTACTATTGTATTGTCTAGCATTATTTTTTTTTAATGTTGAAGAATGTGAAAAGTAAACACACACACACACAAAGTAAATTAAACACATCATAACATCCACCACTACAAGCTTCATGATGTGTCCTAAACAATAAACTTCCCATATATGGCTAAATGTGATGTGCTGACACTTAACAAGAGTAATTCTACAGTATCACCCAATGGGCATCCCATACCCAAGTTTACCTAGTTTGAAACTGAAAATTGGATGTAAGAACCTGGGTGCCCATAGCATGCTAAACTCAATATTTCAAACACAAACACATTCTATTCACCTCCTTTCTACCAGAATGAGATCTGTTCTTTTTCTTCTGTTTCTCTGATCATTAATACCATGCTGAGGAAAGAGATTTTACTTGTTTGTGTTTGCTTTTATATAACCACCATACATATTTGGCTATTGGAAAGAATATATTTTGCAATTCTTAAAAAATTCAGAATTTCTTATTAATATTAACCCTATTGTTTTCTCTTAGAAATATTTTTAATTGGCCGGGCATGGTGGCTCATGCCTGTTATCCCATGACTTCGGGAGGCTGAGGCGGGCAGATCATTTGAGGTCCAGAGTTCGAGACCAGCCTGACCAACACGAAGAAGCCCCACCTCTACTAAAAATACAATATTAGCTGGGCATGATGGGGCAAGCCTGTAATCCTAGCTACTCAGGAGGCTGAGGCAGGAGGCTTGCTTGAACCTGGGAGGCAGAGGCTGCAGTGAGCCGACACTGTGCCATTGCACACCAGCCTGGGCAACAAGAGCGAAACTCCATCTCAAAAAAAAAAAAAGAAAGAAAAAGAAAAAGAAATAAAAATATTTTAAATCTTGGACTGTGTAATTTGGTCTCCATTTCTCTTAAGTTTTATACATTTTATGATTTAATTTTTTGTGTTAATTCAGGGCAAAGTTTTCAGCATTGTCTTTCTATTTACTAATACTGATCTACAAACTATCAGGTCTATTATTCTATGGCTCTATGTATGAATTTCAATGTGCCTAACTTGTTATTTTTCTTACTTCTGTGTTCTCTTTCATATATATTTTGCATATATGTATCATCCATATATATATGCATGATATATATATTATATATAGGTAACTAATACCTTATTATTTGCATTTATAATTTATCTGTCCTCTATTCATGTTATTGCAATGGATGTTGATATTATACTTATGTATCTGAGGAAATAAAATCTATTTATATCATATTACTGATTTGCATTTTTGCTGAGTATACGTATGTCCTCATTTTGGTAAATGTTGACTATCAATCTGAGTGATACTTTCAGTCATTTACTTTGAACTTGAAATTTTCATTCTCAGGTTCATTGTCAAAAGGATTAACAAACAATCTTTTGATGCTTGCCCATTCATATTTTGGATTTACAGTTGCCTTTCTGGGGCACCTACTGATATTGGGGCTAATTTAGTGGCGGCTTGGCCCATGTTTCTTTTTTCCTGGTTGTGCTTATTTCCTTCAGCCAACCATGGCAAGGAATTGTATGCAAACCTTAGGCAGCTAGGAGCCCAGGCTTCTGGTTTCACAAGATGAGCTAGACTTTGATCTTCAACAGCGCCTAAGGTACTTTTGGGCCCCGTTATCCAACAACCCTAACTCCAGACTCTCTCCTCACATATTCAGTCCTTGATCCCAGCAAGCACACAGCTGCAGCTCCTGCCTGCTACAGTGTGTTTCTATTCATATTCCAGCCCATGGACATCTTTTTCCTGCTTGTGGTTAAATTACTTTATTTCATTTTTATTTACTCTTACTTAGCACTTCCATTTTTGAAGGGAAGGGAATATGTAAATGCACAAACTATATTCTTATTGCGGCCAGAAGTCCCCCTGTTTCTTTTCAAGATTCCATCACAATTCCTTGTCTGCCTCAGCAAAATATATTCAACATGCTCTGCTGTTCCGTCACCGCTCATCCCCTTCCCAACAGCTTGCACTCTGTCCAATTTCTAACATTTTATAGGAACTATCTCAAAAAAGTCACTGATGATCTCTGCTTCCCACATAATAGTATGAACTTTTCCACCTTTAATCTCTGCAATGGTGGATATTTTCCAATGTCCTCTTGCTTTAAATTGCTTTTCCTCGTGTTATTTTCATATTTCATTAAAGTTGTGATATAGGCATAAGCATATGAATGCCAATTCAAAACAAACAGATGTAGGCTTTCTATGGTACTAATATAACCCTTTTTCTTACATAGAAGAGTCAAGTTTAATACCTTCAATTAAAACTTTTAAGTTAATCAATGGATTTCTACTAATTGTGCAGAACAAAATTAGTAACATATTCCATAGAGTCAGGCACAGTTTTGACATCACTGACCTTACTTCCCTGTATACATGGGAGTATAGAAGACAAATGGAAAAGCAAATATTTTCAAAACAAGCAATTCTCATTTGCGAGGTTATTTTAGGCTTATTTGTATGGAAGAACATTGAGTGCCCGATACTTTTATTTTATTTTGTTTCATGTGAAGCATAGTTGGTGTAAATGAAATCAGTGACTACATTTCTCAAGTCTCATTCTAGAGACAATATTAAAGTCTTAATGGCATAACATAATCATATACTGTTTTTCCTTGAAATGTTATTAAAGTGCTTGTAGATTCTTATGCAGTTGTTAGAAATAATAGAAAGATATTTATATACAATTCATCAGCTTCTCCAAGTATTAACATTTTTCAAAAGTATAGAATAACATCACAACCAGGATACTGGCATTAATACATCAACTGATCTTATTCAAATATCCTATGTTACTTCTACTCATAAAAACATGCGTGTGTTTAGTTCTATATTATTTTATCACTTGAGTAGGTTCTTATATCCATGACCATAGTCCAGATACTCAAAAGTTCCATCAATCCAATTAGAAAATGATAGAAAAAGATGAAAAGCATAACAAAGATGAAAAGTAAACAGACAACAAATGAGTACATTAAAATATTTTCAGCATTGTTAGCCATAAAGGAAATGCAATTTAAAATCACAATGAGATGTCACTACACACTTATCAGAATGGCTAAAATTAAAAATAGTGACAGTACCAAGTGTTTGGAAAGGATGTCAAGAAATTGGATCTCTCATGCACTGTTAGTAGAAATATAAAATGGTAGAGCCACTCTGGAAAGAAATTAGAAAAATTCTTGTCACTACAACTCTGCCTCCAGGTTCAAAACTTTTCTCCCTCATCTCCAATACTGGACAACAGGTGTCACCACCATCCTGCTAATTTTTAGTAGAAACAGGGTTTCACTATGTTGGCCAGTGTAGTCTAGAAATTCTGACCTCAAGTGATCTGCCCTCCTTGGCCTCCCAAAGTGCTAGGATTACAAGCGTGAGCTACCATGCCTGGCCAGAAATTTCTCATAAAATTAAATATGTCTTTATAAAATGACCCAGTAATTTTATTTTCTAGTTTTTATAGCAATGAAATAAAAACGTGTGTTCACACAAAAGCCTATGAAGAAATGTCTATACTCTCTTTATTCATAATAGTCCCCCAATAAAAACAACCTAGATATTGTTCAACAGGTGAATGTTTAAACAAACTGTAATAACATAGAATATTACTTACCAATAAAAAGAATGAACTATTGATATATGTTACAACTTCGCTGGATCACAAGGGAAATATTCTGATTGAAGAAGCTTCTCTCTTAAGATTGCATATTGTATGATTACATTTATATTGAAATGATAAAATTTTAGGAATGATTAACACATTAGTGATTTCCAGGTTTGAAACAGAGATGGGAGGGAGACAGGTATGTTTACAAAAGAACAACGCAAAGGATTTTAGTGATGATACACTATTCTATATTATTGTGACGCTCTTTGGGTAAGAAATTTAACAGTTTCTTGTAGATCTCATTTCACTGATCTTTATAATATTCTTAAGAATAAAAATACAATTTTCTGGAAGATAGTGATAAACATATATATATATAAACACACACATTTATACACACAATACAATATTTACAGTGTTATGCCATTGCAAATATGTATATACATGTGTGTGTGAGTATATATGTATGTGTATCTGTGTATGTATGTATGTATATATGTATGTATCTATTTATCTATCTATCTGTCTATCATCATCTATCTTTATCTATCTATCCATCAATCTAGAAGGAGAGACATTCCTTGTTTTAGTAGCAAACTTGAGTAAATAAATAAATGGGGAAAATAATAAACAGCAGACTACAAACTCTAGCTTATTCAACCAATTTCAACACAATAATTTTGTTGTTAGGAAAGATCTTATTTCAGAACGCTCAGATATTTGTCACAAAAATATAATGTGTCAAACTTCCAAAAGTCTTGCTACATTTATTCTAGTGATTTAGTAAGTTTTCATAGGAGACAGTCTTCAACATTTTCCAAGGATAACAATTCTCAGAAAGGCCACGAGATCTATTTAAGAAGACAAATGTTAATTATCTGCCACAAACTTTCATTCTGCTCTAGACTCACCTAATATTTACTGATGGACTACACCATTTAGGCCTGTGGGGAGATTTAGAATGAAATTTCCATTGACCGTACACCTGAGGTTTGGTGATAGCAAAATTAAGTACATGTTAAATAGATATATTCTTTCTTAGAGCAAAGGAAGGAATAATCAATTCTGACTTGTAAAATTGTGGTATTTAAACTGGATGTACACAAAAGAGAATTATAATAATAATAAAATATGGAATATGAGGTAAGTCATACCTCTCCAAAGCTGTACTCTTGTTCTCTATCTTTCATTCACATCCTTTATCTAGATGACCATCAAGTAGTACTTTGCATCTCCTTGGAACAAAGATGTCCCTGGCATATCTGAAGTGAGGCACATATAAAGATGGAGATATAGTGAGAGGTCAGTCCAGGGAAAATAATTAGGACAGATCCCAGATCATTGCAAAATAAGCTACAGATAGAACATTATTTCTTTTTATATTAGCCAGTGTAGAAAATATAGGTTTATTGGAAATTTCAAAAAATTTATGGAAATTATTATTGCAATTTATCAGGACTAGAAGATGAATCAGGTAATGTCAAAAATGTGAGATACTTGCTCTCTTTGTGTCATAGTTATCCTTTGCATAGTCACATGTTTCAGGACTCATTAAAAGACATGGTCATTAATTGTTCACCAGTAAGTTTGCTATGTTCAACTTTGAGGATAGGTAGTGCATTTTGCTTATTTCTTCAGTACTTATTACAGTTCCTGAAGAAATGAATGTTTACTGTAATTAGAAACAAATCCGCTCAAATATGAGTAGTTTTATACATGTAATGGTATGTTCTTGGGTAATTTCAAATACTACAGGTTCTTCTGGAGACTGGTATGCAAATATTAAGAACCTTTTAAATACACATCTACTTTCCTGCCAAAAATTTCATATGTAGATATTTTACCTAGAAAATAGCAAACGATAAACAAAAAAAAAGTATAAACACATGGTTACTCATCAAGTTTATAACTGAAAAAAGTGAACATATTAAAATATTTAACAGTGGGAAATGGTTAAATGATAGTATATACATAAAATGCTATAAAGAGCTATAAATATCATAATACTAAAATTACATAATCATATGGGCCATTTCTGGTATTCTGAGGAAAAATTATGGTCTAAAAATTATCAGAAACTATAGTTCTAATATTTAAAAATAATACACATGTAAAATGATAAAAGCTGTTATTTTCTCTGGCCGCTAGAATTAAAATTTTCATTTTTTCCTTTGTGCATCCTCTTTCAAAATACCAGTTACAAAAAAGTTTAAATAAATGCAAAATAGCCTCAGAGAAACATTACAATTTTTTAACATAATAGATTGTATTTCTCAGCCTGCCTTTACCGAGGGGTGTTCATGTGACTAATTTCTCAGCATAGGGACATTAGTTCATGCATGGTGAACAAATTTCATGGTTGAGTCCTAAGCCTATAGGTAAATGATCTTCCATCTTTCCTTTCCTTCCTTATTTGCTGGAGGATAGATGCATACATGGCTTACTTTCTTTTTTGTTGTTGTTGTTTTTTGTTTTTTGAGGGAGTCTCGCTCTGTTGCCAAGGCGCGATCTGGGCTCACTGCAAGCTCCGCCTCCTGGGTTCACGCCATTCTCCTGCCTCAGCCTCCCGAGTAGCTGGGACTACAGGCACGTGCCACCACGCCCGGCTAATTTTTTGGTATTTTTAATAGAGAAGGCATTTCACCTTGTTAGCCAGGATGGTCTCGATCTGTTGACCTTGTGATCCGCCCACCTCGGCCTCCCAAAGTGCTGATATTACAGGCGTGAGCCACCATGTCCGGCCCATGGCTTACTTTCAACAACAACCACAACAAAAAAATATGGGAGGAATTTGTCCTTGAAAAGCTGCCAGTGTGGAATCCTCAACTGAAACTCTTGTATGGATTGAAATAAACTTTGTGGAATCCATTGTATTTGGAGCTCTCTTTTTGCAATAACATAGACTCTTATGTATGTATTATAAGAATTGGTACCAAAATTGTTACTGTAATGAATTTAAAATATGCGACATACACTTAGGGATAGTAGGGTAGAGAAGGCACATTTGTTGCAGCTGAGTAACAGGTGACTCCTGTTATACTATAGCAAAATATATGGTAAAGATACACGATTGAGTGAACGAATATTGTTCAGATATCTGTTGCCTTGCTGGTTTGAAAAAGCCAGCTTCTTTTAGATTCCTAATGACAGAAAATAAATCTGTTACTCACAAACTCTTTGAAGGTCCTTTGTGATTGTCAACAACAACAACAAAAGGAAAGTTATTCTAAATAATCAAAGACATTGATTGCCTTCTCACCAAGCCTATTTGATTGATCTAGGTTGTTCTAAGGCAAGCACAATCAAAATTAGGAAAAGATGGATAGTTTGAAAATGGTAGGTAGGGTATAAAATTGGGTTTTAAAACTTTGCTTGCAAACACATAAAATTGTGTAGAAATAAACAGAACAAAAATCCGCTAAGTTTTTTAAGGAAGATATATTCATAAGTATTCCACAGGCCTGACATTAAGAGTGCATTTTTTGTTCTTATGTTCTTCCTTTCATGTTTTTTTTCTTTCATATTCTCTTACTCTTTTTTTCTTTTCCTTGTTTATTTTTGTTTTGGCTTTGTTTCTTAATTAGAGAATTCTGTAATTATATATAACAAAATTTTAGGTGTATAACCAGATTAAATTTGAGAAATATATACAGCCATGTAAATACAATAGCATGCCATGGTATATAACATTTGCCTCATCCCAAAATGTTATGTTTCTTTATCTTTACCACACTCTGGACCCTGGCAACCATTAATGTTCATTCCATCACTATAATTTTGTCTTTCATAAAATTTTATACAACTAGCATCAAACAGTATGTAGTATTTTGCATCTTTTTTTAACTTGACAGAATGTGTCTGAGACTCTCCAGGTTGTAACATATGTCAATGAGTCACTAATTTTATTGGTAAATATCATTACATCCTGTCAATCTACCACAGCTTGTTTATCTACTGAGCAGTTCATTAGTATTTAGTTATTATCTCTTCTTGGTAATGATAAACCTGCAAGGCTTTTTGTAGCCATTAACTTTTATTTCTTGAGTAAATACCTAGAAGTGGAATTAGTGGAATTACTGGATCACAGGGTAAAGATATACCTTATATTCTAAGAAATCATCAAATTGTTTTCCAAATTGGCTATGCCATTTTTATTCCCATCAGAAATATTTGAATGTCTCAATTACCTCACATATTTGCCAACACTTGGCATTGCTACATTTTTAGTTTTAGCCATTCTTGTTCACACATAGAGGTAATTCATTGCAGTGGTTTTAAAAATATATCCACAAATTTTTTGAAACTTCTCCATTCAAGAGGTGGAGATTTATTCTCTACCGTTTAAGTGTAGACTATACTTAGTGATTTGCATCTAACAAATAGAATAAAGCAGCAGGAGAGAGAGAGAGAGAGGGAGAGAGAGAGAGGAGATACTGTGTGTGTGTGTGTGTGTGTGTTTTCTCTGAAACTAGGTCCCAGCCATTGGAACTTCCTCATTACACTCTGCCTTAGATTACTTAATCTTGGAGGAAGGAAGCTGCCATTTGTGAGGATCTATTTGGAGAGGCCTGAGTGGCAAACACTTGAAGTCTCACACCAACAACCAACAAGAAACTAGGACTGCTAACAACTGCATGAGTGAGTGGGAAACTCATGAAATGACTGTAACTGGCTGATAGTTTGATTGCAACCCAAAATGACCCAGGTAAGTTGCTCTTAGATTCCTGACCCTCATAAACTGTGACATAATAAATGTTTATTTTTATGCTAAATTTTGGTGAAATATATTACTCAACAATAGTGAACATATTTATGGTATTGATTTTCAGTTCTGTAATGACATAATATTGAGAATCATTTCACGTATTTTTGACATAATATTTCTTTCTTTTTTTTTTTTGTCACCCAGGCTGGAGTGCAATGGTGCGGTCTGGGCTCACTGCAAGCTCCGCCTCCCGGATTCAAGCAATTCTCCTGCCTCAGCCCCTCAAGTAACTGAGATTACAGATGCCTGCCACCACACCCAGCTAGTTTTTGTATTTTTAGTAGAGACAGGGTTTCACCATGTTGGCCAGGCTGGTCTCGAATTCCTGACCTCATGATCCACCCGCCTCAGCCTCCCAAAGTGCTGGAATTACAGGTGTGAGCCACCACACCTGGCCCATATTTCTTTTGAGAAGTTTCTGTTTAAATCTTCAAACATTTTTTAATGGGTTATCCAGTTTCATTTTGAATTTACAGGTTTACATTTTGAACTATATTCTCCAAGTGCATGCTTATCATTTTATTATTTTAACGATATTTCTTGAGGAACAAATGTGGTTTTTTAATTTTAAAGATGTATAAATTATCTTTTTTATTTTACAGTTTGTTATTTTTGTATCTTTCTGAAAAAAAAATTAAGTCACGGATATTTTCTCCCATGCTTTGTAATAGAACTTTCATAGATTTTGCTATGGTATTTAGATCTTTTCTCCATTTTAAGTAAATTTTTGTATATGATAGTGGTCAAATATTATTTTGTTCTTTCTTTCATATAGTCAATTTTTTTCATTATTTTTTGAAAATATATTCCTTTCCTTACTGAATTGTTTTGGTTCCTTTGTAGACTCATTTGATCAATTATGTATTTGTGAATTTGTGGACCTGCTATGCTGTTCCATAGGTCCATATCTCATTCTCATAAGAAAAATGTACTGTCTTGAATACTAGCTTTATAATACCATGAGACCAGCTGGTATGCATCATCAAGCTTTGATTTTTAATTTTTTTTTTTTTTTTGCCTATTCTAGGTCATTGACATTTATATATAATTTTTAACACTCGTTTACCAATATTTTGCCAAAACCAAAAATGTGTTATGGTATTTTGAGTGGGATTACAGTAGATTTCAATCAATTTTAGGACAGAACTAATTTGAATTCCCGGTTAAATCTAACTTGGTCATAAAATATTATACATTTTAAATGTTGTCAGATTTGATGATACAATATTTAGAAATATTTTTATGTTTATAATTATCTTTTCTATGTCTGAAAATGTCAAAAAATAGGTAAATCAAAATAGGCATGCTGGACTTAATACCTAGGTGATGGGTTGATAGGTGCAGTAAACCATCATGGCACTCGTTTACCTATTTAACGAAACTGCACATCCTGCACAGGTACCCCGGAACTTAAAAGAAAAAGAAAAAGAAAAGAGAAAATAGACATTTTTATACAGACATTTTTTGCTAGCTATAGCATTCTGGATTGTCAGGTTTTTTGTTTTTTTTTAACTTTGTTGTTTCTTTGCCTTTGTCTTTAATTACAGTATTTTAAAGAAACCACCAACATTCTTTTGTTTTGCTTTGTTTCTGGTAAGATGTCTAATAGCATTGTCCTTTTCCCTCTGGGTTTTATTTATTTTTGACTGCTGTTATTACTTTTTTTCTTTATTGGTGATTCCAGCAATTTGATTATAATAGCCCTAGATGTGTGTGCTATTCTTTTCTGCTTTGTGTTTATTGAGTTTTCTAGATATGTAACATTATACTTTCATCGAATTTAGAAATATTCTAGCTATTATTTTTTCAAAAATCTTTGTTTTTTTCTCCCTTATTTTCTAAGTAAGGACTAAATTTACACTTATATTAGGTTGCCTGATATATATCTCATTAGTGTTCTATTTTTTTCTCAATCCTTTTTTATTACATTCACTTTTGGATAGTTTCTATTTCTGTGTTCAAGTTTACTAGTATTTTCTTCTGCAGTTTCTAGAATTAATCTTTTCCAGAATAATATGGAAATTTTATGTCTGATATTATGTTTTTTACAACTACAAGTTAATTTTATGTCTTTTTGATACCTCCCATTTTCTCCTCTTTTTTATTATACTTTACTTTTTGTGATGGGAAATAGCTCATCTTGTGATTAAATGTGTTCATGAACAATTACAAAAAGAAAAGCCATCAACCAAGTTAAATATTAAGTGCAAAGATATTTGTAGAAAAAATTATTTGTAAACTAATAACAGAACACTTCATCTCACTAACTATTGAGGGAATAACATTTAAATAATTGGTACACTTTTTTTTTTCCAAACTGTTTAAGAAAAAAGGAATTTCGAAGTTTGATAAAACTCAGTGTTTGTGAGCATATGGGTGGAAAAGACTCCTGCCATATTTGTGGAAATAAAAGTTGACATGTCTTTGGAATAAATTTTATAGTGTTTGCCATGTGAATTGGCAATTTTACTCTCAACAAATACATTCTGTGATTATAATAACATGTGTGCAAAGATATGGGCAAAAATTCTCATTGCATATTATTATTATTATTTGAGACAGAGTCTCGCTCTCTCATCCAGGCTGGAGTGCGGGGGCACAATCTCAGCTTACTGCAACCTCCGCCTCCCAGGTTCAAGCGATTCTTCTGCCTCAGCCTCCCGAATAGCTGGAACTGCAGGCACGCGCCATTATGCCAGGCTAATATTTGTATTTTTAGCAGAGACGAGGTTTCATCACATTGGCCAGGCTGGTCTTGAACTCCTGGACTCATGATCCACCCATCTCGGCCTCCCAAAGTGCTGGGATCACAGGTATGAGCCACTATGCCTGGCCTGAACATTATTTTTAAATACAAATGATTAGTGTTTCCAAATATCGACTGCATGTACATATACTTTCCTCCAAGTGGTTGGAAAATAGCATATATGAGAGAGAGAGAGGAGACAGAGAGGGAGAGAGCGAGATAGGGAGAGAGAAATTTGATGAGATACCCTTGTGGTCTGGATCCAGAGTTTTAGGTAGGAAGAAGGTACACTTAACAGATTTTATCATGCATCCCTTAGCAATATTGAAATTTTCCTACAAGGCTTTGTGGGTTTCATATTTTTAAGACATATAGCTAGTATGTAGGAATTTTTGGTTGTTGTTGTTCCGTTTTTGAATGCAGCACAGTTTTACATTTCCCTTTTTCTCCATCTGACAGTTCAGAACATTCTGGCTGTTTTCCTTTTGTTTCCTTTCCTGTCCTGAGATTTTCTCTTCTTTCTTGCCACAAATTTTGCCCTATTTTTTAATTTAGGCTTCACTCTTCAAGGAGGATATTGGACATGAACTTGTCTGAGGGGTAGTGCTACTCAGTAGACTTGATGGCTAAGACTGATCCTTTACTTGTGCATGGATGGGAAAGACTCTTGGATGGGACATGGAATTGGCCAGATATACATAGGATAATATTTGGGTAAAATTTATCCAATAAATGTTTACTATATCTGTAGGAATATTCAGTAAAACATTCATCCTATACTGTTAGTCTATATGCAGGTCATTAGTCAAGTCCAATACCGTATACAAAAAATTCTGTATGTCTCTTGTACTCTACAATTCTTCTCTCCAGTTTCCTTCTGATAAATGAATTAATGTTTATATTTCAGTGGACAAAATTGGGTTTAACTGATAGTTCAAGATGTTGGAAGAGTAACTATTCAGATTCAGGGTAATAAAACAACAACAACAATAATAATAATAAATATCATCTCAGTACAAGTGCCAGCATATTTTGGGGTTTTATGATTATTAAAAGATTATTAGGATGGATAGGTCATTATCTTGCCTGAGGATAAGAGCAGCATTTCTAGAACTCACGTACTGCTGCAGTAGTGGTTAATTATAACATCACTCTAAAACAATGAAACTAAATAAAGTTATTTTCTCACACTAAGCAATATTAGCATTTAACTTTACCCATGTTATATTTTGGTGTCTGTTTCTTATATGTTTAAGCCTAAGCCATGGATATTGATTGATTCTACCAAAATTTGAAGTGTTAATTTTTAATCCTTATACCACAGAAATTTTAGAAAGATAGAGGTATTTTATGTATGGATTAGCATGCAATAATCTTTACACATTACAAAAATTCTTTTAGTTTTTTTTAAGGTATGGCAAAACTTCATGGTGTGTGTGTGTGTGTGTGTGTGTGTGTGTGTGTGTGTGGTTATTTGCCCTTTAAAGTAATTTATTAGACACTTTTCTAGTCTTAGGCTAAAGAGGTGAACAGGCTAGATAAATGTTCTGTCTTCATGGAATTGATACACCAATGTAGGGAGGCAGATAATATAAACATGCCTACCTAAACAAGCAAACAAACAGGGCTACTTCACATAGTCATGACTGCAATAAAAGGGAAGAATGAAAATAAAGTAAGGACTCAAGGGATCCACAGCTGAAAAATTACGTCTTCTTGTAGAGGCAGAAGATGGGAGTAGTTGATTGAGCTAGGTTCTAAATGAAGAGAAGGAAGTAGAGAAGTGGAGGTTGAGGGTACAACATATTCCAAACGCCTAGCACACAGGTGTTTATTGAGCTAACTGAAATTTTGAGCTAGACTGAATGATACAACCAAATAATCAGGTAATATTATATAAGCGACATTAATTAACAACTCATTGTCAGAGCTAAAACAAACAATGGGGAAAAAAAGAACCCTTTTAAGAAGACACAACCCAAAACAGGCAAGATACCTTTTTTTTTTTTTTTTCTGGCAGTGTTTTTTTCTCTAGGTGTGCTGTGAATATAAAGGATCTGCATATATTGACTGACTTAAGTCTGTAAGATGTAGGCATTTATATTTTATTTGTGTTTGTGGTACAAATAATATATGTAGTGCCTAAGACAGATATTCAAAGAAAAGTGCCTATTTTTTTCTGACATGGAAATTCACATAGACTTTAGAATCAAGAAGAGTTTGTTTAGAATCTTTACTTTGCTTCTCATTGCCTCGTGACCTTTACCAATAGTTTAACCTAATTCCCCACTTTCTTATTTATTAAATTGGACTATTGACACATTACTCTAGATCTATTGGATGAAATGCATAAGACAAGGTATATAAAACACTTATATAAAATAATTATTGTTTTTGCAGAAGATAATAGAATATATAATTTGAAAGAGAAATCAATATTCGCTGCTGCTTCTGTAACAAATTGCTTTCCAAAAAAGAAAGAAGAAACAGTTTAAATTATTATCTACTGTCAGTGTCAATTTTAAGGCCATCAGATCAAATATACCTTGAGGTCAATAAAAAATTTTTCAAAATCGTAATAAAATGCTTTGTAACTGTGAAATTTTATAATAATAATTATATATGTATATTATAGATTGTGTTCATATTAATTCTTTTTATCATATGTACATTTCTTAAAGCTTGTAATTAAGCCTTTACTGTTATAATTTTTTATTCTCTACTGTTATATATATTCTACTCTAATATTGTTAGGCAATACTTAAATATGTAAGAAACTGATAAGATCTTTAGAAAGAACTCACAGAAAGAATTTTCCTCTACTTCCTTGAGCTGTTGTCTTTTTTCTCTTCCTGGTACTCTCAGGTGAGTGCCTGCAGGAACCAAGCAAATATCAATATTGGCAATCTAGCTGAGCTATCACATTTTTTGTTTTTGATACTAAGGATAAAAGTTCAGGATGTTTAAATGCCATAAAAATTCTGTATAAAATTAATATAGGTAAAAATATAACCGTTTACTAGTCTTATGAATTACCTACCAGTAGACAAGTTAGCTACCGTAATGCTCAGATATAAGCCCCTACATCTATAATGAGAATATTAGTGCATGTTTACATCCTTGCATGTTTACTAAAAGGGTTAATAATAATATGGCCGGGCGCGGTGGCTCACGCTTGTAATCCCAGCACTTTGGGAGGCCGAGGCGGGCGGATCACGAGGTCAGGAGATCGAGACCACGGTGAAACCCAGTCTCTACTAAAAAAATGCAAAAAATTAGCCGGGCGTAGTGGCGGGCACCTGTAGTCCCAGCTACTCGGGGAGGCTGAGGCAGGAGAATGACGTGAACCCGGGAGGCAGAGCTTGCAGTGAGCCGAGATTGCGCCACTGCACTCCAGCCTGGGCAACAGAGCGAGACTCCGTCTCAAAAAATAAATAAATAAATAAATAATAATATGTATTTTAAAACAACGATTACAATATTATTCGTCACTTGTTATACGTCCAATTTTTTGAAACAATGATTACAATATGATTCTTCACCCATTTTTATATATTCATTTTATTTGAAACAGAAAACAAAACATCACAAGGGCAGTACAATAAAGTAACAAATGACTTAGCTTCTGCTTTGCCAAGACTAGCAAGATCTTCCCTCTATGCACCAAAGCAATAGAATGCATTGCACTGACAGAGAAACTGAATTAGGAGAATTATCTAGGAAAAATATATCCAATGACATAATGAATTATATTGGGGTGGGACACCTCTAGATATAACTTCAAAATCTGATTAAATAATGGTATTCAAATTCCAACTAACACAAATGTTTTTCTCATAAGAATATTTTCAATTTAATATTACAACTTCTCTCTAAGTGTTTTGCTTACTTATTTGATAATTATTCATATCTAGCAGCTACAAGCCCAAGAAAATTTTTCCTCTAACCCTGGATCATTTAATTCATGAAAGTCCTACTACTTTACAGTGAACATCACCTATAATTCCATTGTAAGTACTGTTTTATTATTAGTGTAACATACACCCTTAGAAAACACCAAGTTTTAGACTTCCTTCCATGGAAGTAAGAGCTGGGTTTAGGAAAGAGCTTGGAATCAACACAAAGGCAGCAAATATGCTTAAAGAATCCATGATTTTCCAAATGAACAGTCATTTGATAGCAGCTTCCTTCTCTCAGATGTGGGTAGTCATTAAAAATCAATTAAAAAAGCAGCCTACATAGATTATAATTTTCATTTAGAACAGGAACTCACTATTCACTAAGAGGAAGCAAATATGAAGGCAAGGTGGGAAAGCTAAAGAATACATGAATATCCATGTAATAAGCATGGATATTCATTTAACTACTAATTATAGGTGGAATAGGATCAATAAACAAAAATCATGGGTTAGGGACTTAGATACACAAGTTTAAATCTCAGCTCTGTGTAAACCTGAAAAAGTATGTGAAGTCTCATTTGTATTTGAACACATATGAGGGTGTGAGGGACTGATTGCCATCTATGGCAAATAAATGCTCAAAAATTCTAAGCAGAGTGACCATGGTGATGATGGTAGTTGTGGTGATGGTAAAGAAAATGAGTTGGAGACTACCGAACCATTAATCTGCTCCCAAACAATTCTGTTCTCAAAGCTCAAAGTCATGACCAACACGACCTATCAGATTTTGATATCAGAATTCCACTTTGTCAATTCATTTAGCACCGCCATGATATGCCTCCCTGCCATTCTTGTTCATCTTATACAATGAACTTCTTTCTATAATATCTTATTGAACTCTCATTTTTATAACTATTTGTTTTTTCTTGTATCGTCCTCATACTCTTCCCCTCCAATATTTCAAATTTATTTTTGAAATGGTGACATCATATAAAACAAACTCAACTCATATTCTCAATCACATTCAGAATGCCCACTCCACTCTTGGCACCTCCAACTTACATAAAACTTAGCTTACACTTAAAACTAACTAGAGGGAAATATTTTAACCATGACAATTTTTTAAAGTGGAAGAAAGGGATAAATATTCAACATTTTTTCTTCGTGTAGAAGACTGAAAATTCTATAGCAAGCGGCCTGAACCATATATCTAAACATTTAGAATATCTGAGCAACACAAAGTGACTTTGTTACTAGACAAGTTATTTAGGGAGCATGAGATGATTGGCAAAGATTCGGGTAGATTATTCTGTGTAATGAAAGAGGGCATCACCTTAGGAGAAATAAAGGGAGTATCAATATATTGTGCAAAATGTTGAAAGAAACATACATATAGTTGCAGTAGGCAAAGCCTTATAGCATAGAGACATTTCGGATGATCTCTAGATTTGGAGTTGGCAGTTTCTCTGGGCTTCTGTTCCTCAAAAAACTGTGAATGCTTTGTCACATTTTCTCATAGGTGAGTAGAAATAGGCAAAATGTGGTAAGGAAACCTCCCTGGTTAGGAAAAAATGAAAGTCAGACCTGTGTACTACTAACAGGACTAACTTATCTAAAATCACGGGATGAATAACTTAAATGGCAATGTATCATGTAATGCCTAGAAATCTAAGAGAAGTGTTAAGAATTCAAGTGCTAGGAAAAAAAAAAAACTGAAAGAATACATTATTTCCTATTAGGCAAATACTAATCTTGAAAAAGATCTGATACTTTTTGAAAATATATTAGACTCATAATTCTGTTGATGACCCTTGGCAAAATAGGTAAATCATTGGATATAATTCAGGGTCCCGCCGGGCGCGGTGGCTCAAGCTTGTAATCCCAGCACTTTGGGAGGCCGAGGCGGGCGGATCACGAGGTCAGGAGATCGAGACAACGGTGAAACCCCGTCTCTACTAAAAATACAAAAAATTAGCCGGGCGTGGTGGCGGGCACCTGTAGTCCCAGCTACTCGGAGAGGCTGAGGCAGGAGAATGGCGTGAACCTGGGAGGGGGAGCTTGCAGTGAGCTGAGATTGCGCCACTGCACTCCAGCCTGGGCGACAGAGCAAGACTTCGTCTCAAAAAAAAAAAAAAAAAAAAAATTCAGGGTCCCTGGTATATAAAACAATATCTATATTTAATTAATTATGTTTTTATGTATGTATTTTGAGACTAAGTCTCACTCTGTTGCCCAGGCTGGAGTGCAGTAGCACAATCTCAGCTTACTACAACCTCTGTTCACTACAACCCCTACCTCCTAGGTTCAAGTGATTCTCCTACCTCAGCCTCCTGAGTAGCTGGTACTACAGGCATGCACCACCACACTCGGCTAATTTTTGTATTTGTTTTTAGTAGGGATGGAGTTTCACCATGTTGGTTCAGGCTGATCTCAAATTCCTGACCTCAGGTGATCTGCCCACCTCGGCCTCCAAAAGAGCTGGGATTACAGGTGGGAGCCACCACACCTGGCCCAAGATCTATATTTTGTTAACTTACCAAACTCAAAGTGTGTCCGGAATTGGTGGGTTCCTGGTCTCACTGACTTCAAGAATTAAGCCGCAAACCCTCGCGGTGAGTGTTATGGTTCTAAAGGCAGCGTGTCCGGAGTTTGTTCCTTCTGATGTTCAGATGTGTTCGGAGTTTCTTCTTTCTGGTGGGTTCGTGGTCTCGCTAGCTCAGGGGTGAAGCTGCAGACCTTCGTGGTGAGTGTTACAGCTCTTAAGGCGGCGCGTCTGGAGTTGTTCGTTCCTCCCGGTGGGTTCGTGGTCTTGCTGGCTTCAGCAGTGAAGCTGCAGACCTTCGCGGTGAGTGTTACAGCTCATAAAAGTAGTCTGGACCCAAAGCGTGAGCAGTAGCAAGATTTATTACAAAGAGCAAAAGAACAAAGCTTCCACACTGTGGAACGGGAGCCGAGCGGGTTACCACTGCTAGCTAGGGCAGCCTGCTTTTATTCTCTTATCTGGCGCCACCCAGCTCCTGCTGATTGGTAGAGCCCAGTGGTCTGTTTTGACAGGGTGCTGATTGGTGCGTTTACCATCCCTGAGCTAGACATAAAAGTTCTCCACGTCCCCATCAGATCAGTTAGATACAGAGTATGGACACAACGGTTCTCCAAGGCCCCACCAGAGCAGCCAGACACAGAGTGTCGATTGGTGCAACCACAAACCTCGAGCTAGACACAGGATGCTGATTGGTGTGTTTATAATCCTTTAGCTAGACATAAAGGTTCTCCACATCTCCACCAGACTCAGGAGCCCAGCTGGCTTCACCCAGTGGATCCCGCACGGGGGCTGCAGGTGGAGCTGCCTGCCAGTCCCGCGCCCTGCACTCACACTCCTCAGCCCTCGGGTCGATGGGACTGGGCGCCGTGGAGCAGGGGGTGGCGCTCGCCCGGGGAAGCTCGGGCTGCACAGGAGCCCATGGAGGGGGTGGGAGGCTCAGGCATGGCGGGCTGCAGGTCCCAAGCCCTGCCCCGCGGGAAGGCAGCTAAGCTCCGGTGAGAAATTGAGCGCAGTGTGGGTGGGTCAGCACTGCTGGGGGACACAGTACACCCTCCGCAGCCGCTGGCCTGGGTGCTAAGCCCCTCATTGCCCAGGGCCGGCAGGGCGGGCCGTCTGCTCCGAGTGCAGGGCCCGCCAAGCCCACGCCCACCCGGAACTCCAGCCTGCTCCTAAGCGCCGCGCGCAGCCCGGGTTCCCGCTCGCGCCTCTCCCTCCACACCTCCCTGCAAGCCGAGGGAGCCAGCTCCCACCTTGGCCAGCCCAGAAACGAGCTCCCAGAGTGCAGCGGTGGGCTGAAGGGCTCCCCAAGTGCCGCCAAAGTGGGAGCCCAGGCAGAGGAGGCCCCGAGAGCAAGCGAGGGCTGTGAGAACTGCCAGCATGCTGTCACCTCTCAAAAGTACAGCATTATCTAAACAAATCAGCTAGAAATATATAGTAATCTAAATGATAATCAGATCCTACTTACAATGCAGAAAAGTGCCCCTTTGTTACCTAAGCCATGCACTTGGACAGGTTAATATATTGGCACCTTTTGAGTAGTTAGCCTGAATGATATTTATACAAAAGGGGTAATTCTCTTAAATGAGCATTGTACAAAATGATACTACATTTAAAAGGTAATAATAATTTCATGGAATATTGCTTTCCAAAATACACAGAGAACCAACAATAATGTTTCAAGTGCACAAATTACCTAAGTTGTCTCCAGTTGCATTTTAGATACATTTGAAAAGAGGCATTTGTTTGCTTACAATATTAAATATCCTGTTAAATCAGCTGACACCTAGACAAATATTATCTTCAGAAGCAATGGTAAAAATTTTAGGAGATTATTTCCAACTGCCATGAGAGAAAAGCAGCAGAAAAACTGCTCTTTTTTTTTCCAAGAAGAAAATTAAAGTTACGAAAATCAAAGTAACTTGACTAAAAAGTATACTACCTGGAAGGTCTGACTTTGGAGTTTCCATTGTTTCTTAGCACCAGTTTTGTTATAGGTATATGGACAAATAGATTCCTTAGTCTAAAATAGCAAATGAAATCTGTCATATCTGTGGAGGTTCATGCTGATGCTTACCTAGAAAAAAAGTGGTCTTCTGAGAATAAGGTATTCAGAAGCCTGTCCACTCATCCATATATTTAGAATGAGGAGCCCCGGATAAGCAGGAAGAGCTAATCCTTTTCTTCTAGTGAAGACATAGACGGTTTCCCCAGGAGGATTTTATCAGTAAGGCATGGACTAAGGATAAGCAGTTATACTTCCACAAGAATTTTCTGACAGAACTTATCCCAGGAGAAACAAATGGTTCCTCTTGGAAGTAAAATCCTTAGCTATGGACTGTCATATATCAGTAGGAAAATAAATTTTTGCTAACTTTACTTTCAGTAGATTTCATTGTCAATGTATATTAAAGCCATAAAATACTATATTTAACTTCAATGTAAAAGTATTTGAAAAGTCACAAAATAAGTATATCATTTGGATAAAAGATACCACTCAGAGAATTTATCTAAGATGGTTAATAGTACATATACATATTTGTGCACAAGGATACTCACTGCAGCATAGTTTATATGAGAAAAATGTTAGAACTAACCAAAGTGGTCAACAAATGATGATTTGCTAAATACTTTATCATTAATAATTCTTGTTTAGATACACATTAATAGACACATGAAGTTTTTTCAGTATATACTTGGTTAAAGGAAGCAGTTCATAAAATATTATTAATGTGACCACTTTTACAGAAATATTCTTTTATATGCATAGAAAAAACTGCAATATTTAAAGCAAAAGTGTTTAAATCTGGATTTTCAGGTTGCAGACAATAAAGATTCTATTATCTTCATTATCTATTTTGATTGCAATAAAATATGTATTACTTGCAAAAATAAGAAAACATTTAATGAAAAAGATGAATCACATCAACTTCTTCAATATTAAATGAAAATTAATAATATCAGGACAAGAGATACAAGAATGTTCGAAATGAAATGCAAAGCAATGTAGGAAAGATACTCACCACATCTAAAAAATGCAAAATACTCATATATTGAATATTTAAATAACTCGAATAGCAGAGAGCATAATAGATAATGACAAGAAATTTCAATATCTTTTACATGCACACAAAATAAAACCATATATGAATAGTCAAAACACAAAATAAAAGTTGATGAACTCATGAGTTTTGTTTGAAATGCAAATTAAAATGACTAAAGGGGGTTTCCACTTTCTATATCAACATTAAACAAAACTACCATCAGATAAAAGTTCTAAACTCTGGAGAAATACATAGATATGAAAAAAGAAATATGAAAACACTAAAAACCAATGAAAAGCAGACATCACCAGGAGAGTAGCTGACAGGAAAGGGAACAACACAGGTGAATTTGTAATTTTTCTTGGTTTTTCATCAAGGACAGCCAATGCTAAACTGACTCAAACTTAGATACAAACAGGTAATATTACTGACCAAAGAATCAAAGGACAGAGTTTTAGAGGACAGCACAGATGCTGAAAACTTAAGAAATCTCAGAAAGGACAGACCCAAAGAAGGGAAGCTTCAAATTCTGCATATAAACTATGCAAATCAGTGGCTGATCTCCAAACTCCACATGAATGCGGCAGAATCCAAGAATGAAAAATCGGAATAAAGATTTCAGATGCTCCCCAGAGCAGGAAAGACAGAGTTTGGAGTTTTGCTGCAGCTGACTTAAGTGCCCATTAAAGCAAAAACGTAATACTTTTCAGAGTCATAACAGAATCCAAAATCACTAACACATAATTCATAATGTCCATGGTGCAATTCAAAACTATTAGACCTACAAAGGTATAAGAAAATGTAGTCATTGTATAAGAGAAAAATAAAACCATAAGAAGCAGCTTTTAGGTGAGTAAGATGTTTGAATTAGTACATACAGATTTTAAAGCAACAAATACATTCCTGTTCAAAGATATTATATATATATTATATATGTAATATATGTTATATATATATATATATATATATATATATATTTGCCAACCAAGAAATCTCAGCAGGGAGGGAAAAACTGTATAAATAAACCAAATGCAAATTCTAAAGCTGAAAATTACAGGGAAAAAAAGGTTAAAAAATAAATAGAGCCTTAGTGATGTGTGAGGCAATATCAAATGGTATAAGGTATGTGTAATGGGAGACCCACAAGGACAGTAGAGAGAGACTCAAAAAGAAAAAAAAAAAAAACTACTAATAATAAGGTGAAATTCTCTAAATTAATTGAATGACATACATTAACAAATTTAAAAATGCCAACAAACCCTAATCAGGAGAAATACAAAAACCAAAACAAACAAACAAACAAACAAAAAACCATGCCTAAAGTCATCATACTTAAACTGCTTGCAGACAAGAGGAGCAGCAGAAGGAGAAGGGCTTCTGGGATTTGGACAGTGGTTTATTTCTTGACCTGGGTGAAGTTATCTATTTACTTTATGTAAATTCAATGAGCTGTGACTTTATTTGGGGGTGTGTGTATTTATGTGTTTATGTATTTTATATTTTATTAAAATTTTAAAATAAAAAACTAGGTTTCTGCTTTATCTGTAACATTTAAAGAGCTTGGAGGTTGTTGTTCCTATCCTTACAAAAACAAGAAGCTAGACAAACTGAAAATCAAGATTTTTGTTCGGACCCATAGAGAATTATTGCCACAAGAAAACCACTACTTTGAGAAGTGGAGGGCCAAGAGCATCAAGAGAGATGGAGAGAGAGAGAGAAACATAGAGAGAGACACGGTCTCTCCTCTGTCACCCAGGCTGGAGTGCAGTGGCACCATCATAGCTTCCTGTAACTTCAAGCTCCTAAGCTCAAGTGATCCTCCTGCCTCAGCCTCCTAAATAGCTGGCACTACAGGCACATGTCACCCTGCCTGGCTAATTTTTAAAATTTTTTGTAGAGATGGTGTCTCACTGTATTATCCAGGCTTGTCTCGAACTCCTGGCCTCAAGTGATCCTCCGCCTTGGTCTCCAAAAGTGTTGGGATTACAGACATAAGAAACCATGCCTTCAATAATAATTTTGATGAATTATGGATGGTTGAGTACAAACAATAGTGAACATTTTTTTAAAAATGGCAGCTGAAAATATGTAGCTGGGATGAGTTGTGAGATGGGGTCACACTTCCCTGGGATTTTCTTTCAGGAACCCTATCTGGGTCTTACGGAGAAAGGGTTAAACAAAGGCTAATACTAAAACCTTATACCATACTGAGGTAGGGATTTCTATCTCATTCAAGATGTCCCCAGCCTTCCTCTTATACCTAAGGTAAAGAAACAATGGCAAGGCATTAAACAAATATATTGAGGTTGCTGCAGCTAGGAAAGTAAGCAGAGGGGAGTTCGTGAAGGAGGAGGCGTGTAGCTAGAAGAGGGACAGAACACTTGTGGAGGCTAAACTCCTGAGACAGATGCAACCCCACTAGAATACTAAGACATAATCAGAATATTATGGAATGGACCCTTCCCTCATACCCTACCACTGCACCAAAAGGGATGCAGAAAATTAAGGGTGGATTATAGCTAAAGGTGCCACAAGATACAGATTCACTCAGAGGAGAAGTACTTAGGGAAGCCTTAAGTCAAGAGGAGTGATGCAAAGAAAAAAAAAAAGGCAATAGAATAATTTGACATCTCTGGTACATACAGATAGAGCAAACATTAAACACAGCCCAACTCCTAGCCATACTAATGCAAATTCTCATAGTCAAGGCCTGTTTAACTCAGTTATATTGCTGATAGAACATGTTCAGCTTTCAACAACAAAAATAATTACAAATTATGAAGAAAATCCAGAACAAAGTCTGAAGAGACAAAGCACGCATCAGAACCAGATTTAAATATGATGCAGCCATGGGATTTTAAAAACCTATGACTAATATGTTAAGATTGCTGGTTGGGGATGGTGGCTCATGCCTGTAATCCCTTTGGGAGGCCGAGGTGGGAAGATCATGAGGTCAAGAGATGGAGACAATCCTGGCCAACATGGTGAAACCCCATCTCTACTAAAAATACAAAAATTAGGTGGGCGTGGTGGCACGTGTCTGTAGTCCCAGCTACTCGGGAGGCTGAGGCAGGAGAATCGCTTGAACCCAGGAGGCGGAGGTTGCATTGAGCTGAGATTATGCCACTGCACTCCAGTCTGGAGACAGAGCAAGACTCCACCTCAAAAAAGAAAAGAAAAGACTGATATTGGCAAAAATAGACAATATGCAAAACTAGACAACATGCAAAACTAGATGTGTAATGTCAGCAGAGATATGAAAACTGTGAGGAAAAAATTAAAAGGCAGTCCTGAGAAAGCACACTTACTGCTCAACAATAAGAAAATAAATAACTACATTTTAAAAGGGCTAAGGTATCTGAACAAATATTTCACCAAATAAGATATACTAATGAGAATAAGAATATTAAAAATTCAACATCATTTTCCATAAAAGAAATGCAAATTCCATAAAAATGAACTATCACTAAACACCTATTAGAATAGCTAATAACAAAAAATTGACAATACCAATTTCTGGCAGATGCTAAACAACATCTCATTTATTTCTGGTAAGAATGCAAAATGTATAGCCATTTTGGAGGACAGTCTAGCAATACCTCTTAAAACCAAACGTAGTCTTAATTATATAATCTATCAAGCACAATTGAAAGGTATTCACCTAATTTATTTGAAAACTTATATCCACACCGAAACTTGCACGCAAATAATGTTTATAACAACTTAATTCACAATCACCCAGAACTGTGGATAAACTGTGGTATGAATATGCAATAGAATACTATTCAGTGATAACAATGAGTGAACTATTAATCCACAAAACAACATGTATGGGTTTGAAATGCATATTACTAAGTGAAGCAAGCTAGACTGGAAATGCTATAAACTGTGTCTTTCCATTTATATGACATTATGGAGAAGAGGAAGAAGAGGGAGAAGAAGGAGACAGAGGAAGAAGAAAGCAGATTTATATTTGCATGAGGTGGAGGAAGAGAGGAGTGTTGAATAGCTAATGCACAGAAATATTGTTAGGGCAATAAAATTATTCTGTATGTTGCTGTAGTGGTGAATATATCACATTATTTAAGCCAAAGGCCACAGAACTCTATAGCACAAATGAGCCATACTGTATACAATTATTTTAAAAATTAGTGGGTCTGGTATCCCAGAATAGAATGCAGATTATAACAAAACAATATGACTGTATGACAAATGCATGACAACCTCACTGAATGTGTTGTGGACAAGAAGGCCTGACCTAAATAACTTTGAAAATGAGTAGAAGTATAAGACTAAAGGAAAAAGAAACTATCCATTAACACTGAACTTTAATTGGTAAATATTTATTTTTTCCTCTCGGTATGGGTTGTTTGGAAACTACTATACATTTTTAGTGGGTTTGGGCAAAAAAGTGAATGGATGGCATATGGCGAGACTTAGATTCTCACTCATTGGAGCAGGAGGTTAAAAGCAAATGAGAGAGAAAGTTGGAATTAACCATAAGATGTAAACTTAGAGCTGGAGATATAGATGGGTAAATATAGAAACAATTATAGAGGTCTTTGTATTGTATAAACAGATTAGTATACATGGATATATTTCCCCAGGCTCTGTCCAGTGAGAGAGCAAACATATTCCAATAACAATGAACACAACCAGCACCCAAAACTAGATTTCAAATTCTATTGACTAATAAAAGGAACAAGGTCTCCTTAGAGAAATGGCTGATTCTTGTCCTTGGGCAGTGAATACATGAAGTAAGCCTAGGTCATTTGCAGTTCCAAAAAGTAAGGAAATGTTCAATAAAGACAATAATGGGGATGCATCAAGGTGACAGAGGAGCCAAATAAAAGAACTCCCAATGGCAAAGCTGGAAACCATTAAAGCAACAAAATAATGTATTAAGAAAATTAGTGTAGTACTAGCTTATAATCCAAGTTATAAAATAAATAGCTATGCTTCTAAGTGAGTAAATAAATAAATGGAAAAGAATAGGCAAATCTCCCATACAAAAAAATAAAAATAATTTATGTAGATATTCTCCTTAAAAGGTAGTGGAACATAGCTTTCACACCTTGAATGTAATGTGAACATTGCAATTTCCTTCCAAAGACTACAGTAGGGAAAGAAGGGAAATGGAGCAATTTGAGGGTGGAATGACCCGATAAGCACTTCCTCAGAACAGGTGCTCAAGGTCAATATCAACAGTGATGAGTCACATTAATCATATGTACCCTAGACATGATGTGATGAGACTGGTCCTTTCTCTTTGCAGTCTTCCTCCTAAGAAACTATAGCTTAAGTCTCAGTAGCAGAAAAACATTAGCAAATCCATATTAAGAGACATTCCAAAACTGGATCAGTATTGCTCAAAACTGCCAAGGTCATCATAAAAAATAAAAGTCTGAGAAATTGTTTTAGCATAGAGGAGCATACCGAGATGCGATATAGCTAAATATAATGTGGCATCATGGATAGGATCCTGAAACAGAAAAGGAATACTATGGAAAAACAAAAGTAATTCAAACTAAGTAAAGACCTTATCTTAGTTAATAATATACCAACACTGGTTTAGTCAAGCGAGGTGGTATATGCCTACAGTCACAGCTACAATTTGGGAGGCTGAGGCAGAAGGATTATTTGAGGCCAGGAGTTTGAGGACAGCCTA
Organism: Hylobates moloch; assembly: GCF_009828535.3. Classification (NCBI taxonomy): domain Eukaryota; kingdom Metazoa; phylum Chordata; class Mammalia; order Primates; family Hylobatidae; genus Hylobates; species Hylobates moloch. The sequence goes on from NW_026652290.1 coordinate 25,692,187, forward strand.
GATAACATAGTGAGAACCCTGTCTTAAAGGAAAGAAAGAGAAGAAAGAAAGAAAGAAAGAAAGAAAGAAAGAAAGAAAGAAAGAAAGAAAGAAAGAAGAAAGAAAGAAAAAGAAAGAAAGGAGAAAGAAAGAAAGAGGAAAAGGAAAAAATTACTTTATTAATTGTGACAACTGTTTCCTATCAGTGTAATATGTAAATAAGGCAACTGGGGGTGAGGTACATTGAAACCTTCTGTACCCTTTGCAACTTCTGTGCAAATCTAAATCTACTCATAAAAAAGTCTATTTTAGAAAGTAAAAACAACAAACAGTATTCCATGACACATTCTAAAATATTCCACAATCAGATTTTCTTCATTATTTTATGCTTTAAGTTACACAATTATGTTTTTTTACTTGGGACAGTGATTATATTCATCGTCTGCTTCCTAGAACCCTTGAGTATAAGGTGCATGGCTGAGTCTACTAGGTGACTGCTAACATGGGCTGAATCAGCTGGAAGCATGCACCTAGGAATCTATTCCTCATCATTTGCCAAGAATATCCGATACAATCATTTCTGCTGAGGCCATAAGGCTAACTTACTATTTTTTTTTTCCCAAAAGACACTATTTCAGGCAAAGAGTTCTAGCCAGGGCCTTAAAACATGAAGGAATAGCTGAAACCATCCACGATTCCAAGTCTGACTGTCTTGGATTAATTTATCACAGAAACTGGAATAATCAGAATGGGAGAAAGCTGAATCACTTATTTCATAAGGACTCAGTCAGTGATTTCCCAGAAGGCAAGAATGAATTTCAGACAGCAAAGGCATGAGATGAATTATCAGGGCTTACAATCTATCTTGCAAAGGTAAGGATAACCAGAAATAAAATCTCAGATTTAAAAAAAAAAAAATCTTAGAGAGAGAATAAATTTGTCCCTCATCCCTGTTCCCATTCATATTGATTGTTTCACTTCATTCCATCCCCTTATCCCTAGAGGTATATACGTTTATTTGTTATTTGTGTATCCTTTTAGTGTCTGTGAAAATACAAAAAAATGAAAATAAAAACACATATATATTTCCCCATTTTTTTTTTTTTTTTTTTTTTTTGAGACGGAGTCTCGCTCTGTCGCCCAGGTTGGAGTGCAGTGGCGCAGTCTCGGCTCACTGCAAGCTCCGCCTCCCGGGTTCACGCCATTCTCCTGCCTCAGCCTCTCCGAGTAGCTGGGACTACAGGCGCCCGCCACCACGCCCGGCTATTTTTTTTTTTGTATTTTTAGTAGAGACGGGGTTTCACCGTGGTCTCGATCTCCTGACCTTGTGATCCGCCTGCCTCGGCCTCCCAAAGTGCTGGGATTACAAGCGTGAGCCACCGCACCCGGCCATATATTTCCCCATTTAATGCACAAAGATAGCATATAATATGCACTCATCTGTATCTCGGTTTTTTTTTTTATTTCTGATAATGACTGAAGAGCCCTATGCAAATCAGAATCTGTTCATTTCTATTGCTATTGCCTTGCCTTCAGTGTAGCTACTTCCTGCCCTTGCTTCTTCAGACTATCTTCTATATCATCTTCCATGTCCACTGCTAGCACTAACTTTCTTCTGCTTTGTGTCACCCTTTTAAATTTCTGAATACAGAACATGCGGCTAATTTAAGGAATTGCCATTGTCTGGGTTTTAATTGAGCTTTTATACTCAACCACCTAACTTAAGGAGTTTTCTTCTCCTTAAGTTAGCTGTAGGCAGTTGATCGAGGTCAAGTGCAAGGAGCTTGGTCATCCTTACAAGAATATAATCAGCCAGCGCTGATCCCTGAATAGAGGCTGTGGGCTTCCCTGTTTCTCTAAGAAGGGAGTGGTGAACATGAGAGAGAATTTGATTGGCCAGCCTTTACATCTAGCTTAGTTGTCTCTTATTTATGTTACCTGTCAAATAAAAAACGGATGATTAACATACTGTTCTAGATTTTTTTTTTTTTGGAACTGGCTTATTCTACTTTTTATTTCTCACTACTCTCAAAATTCAAACCTCATATGTATAACAAATCACATTCCCTTCAGAGATTCAACTTTTCTTTTCCTTTTCCCTGGTTTTTCCTTCCATGTAAATTATCCTGACAATGTCTTTCCTCATCTCCTAAATCAAAGTTACTTGTTCCTTTATCTGCAAACCTAAATTACTGTGTTTTCATTTCTGCTTTGTATTAACTAAAAGAAATTAATCAGCAAAGAATGATAGAAAGAATATGTAATCATGACATGTATAAAGGAACAACTTGGTCCTGTGAATGCATTAGAGTTTCTAAGTGCTGCTGATCTCTTGCTTCTCTCACTGACACTGGCTAAAACAGCACAGGAAATAAATTGAGTGAGTATATATTTTTAATGATTTGCTTATTTTTTCATTGGTATTGTTGCCAGGAAGAAATCATGGAAAGGACGGGGACAAAAATGAGCTACGTCATTATTGCCCTGAGTAGTTTAGCTAGGGCTTCTGTCAGCTGTGTACGTTAGAGCTCTCTGTCCTTTCTATCTTTCAGGAGGTTTGAAACCAAGAGGAAAAATCAGTGGAAAATAGAGTCAACAAAACACCTGGCAAAAACAGTGTTTTCTCTTTATTTCCCTCTAAGCATAAAAGGGACAGATATTTATGCAAATAAGTCACCAAAAGCACCTCTACTTACAGATGACATTCATTTAGACATGACTACAGCTCCACAGTTCCACCTTGAGAACCAATTTTCAGTTCACTTTGCAGTTACTGACCACAAAATTATTTAATTTTTCAAGAAACTAAAAAAAGAAATCCATGTACTCTGGTTGTATGGCCTACGAATGTGTCATTTGTGAGTATATTAATTGCTAATGATAGGTCCAAGTTTAAAATTGTAAAGAAAATTAATTAGAGCATGTATTTAGGGATGATATCTAACTTCTAAGGGGTTAATGCAATTATTTTCGCTTTTAAAAAATATGCACTCTGAATATCATGCATTCGTCTAAAACAGTTATGCTCAATGAATTAAGGAACTAACTGAAACTACTGAGCTAACAATGCTTTAATAAGTTCAGTCATTTATATCAAGCATAGCGCTACAAATACTACCCATTGCAGGGTAGAAATTCAGGGAGAGTTAACCAGACACTGACTCAATTTCAAAGATTGAACTGAGTTCTAGAAGCCTAAAGCCAACATAAGAACATAAAAAGCAGCCAGAAATGATTAAAGTGAAAATATGTAGATAGAGATATTGTTGCAGATACCAACATAGACATAGATAGCAAGGATGGGGCAATAGATAAGCTATGCTAATGAGTTCAACTACGCTAATACAAGGGGGTGGAGCCTATGCAACTGAGAGTAGAGCATAAATATTCTGAAAACAAAATGGAGGCTACAAGAAATGTGGGAATTTTGAACATCAATGCGTTTTTTTTTTTTTAGGTACATTTTCTTTGGGATGAGTTGATCTGACTGAAGCAGGGCATGAGAAAGCAAGAAAGATATATATTTTAAAGTTGTAAAGAAACAGAAGTACAAAATTCTACCTAGACAGAAACCAATTTTATGTCAATATTAACTGATGTCCATGCAGTTTCTTTTCTGGACCAGAATTTCTGATCTTTTTTACTGTTGATATTTCAGACTAGATAATTCTTTCCTACAGGTGGCTGTCATGCGAATTTTAGGAAGTTTGCCAGCATGCCAAGCGTCTACCCACTAGATGCCAGTAGCGCCCCCTCCTCAGTTATGATAATCAGAATTATCTCCAGACATTGTCAAATGTCCCCTCAGGAGCAAAACTGGCCCTCTGTTAAGAGCCACTGGTCTAGACCAGTTCAATAACTGAGAACCCACATAAATGCCCATTGGATTAATGGGCCTAAAGAGGATTATCTGTGGCGTTTGAGGAGTGATCCTTTAAACAGGAAATATTTATTATATAGACATTGTCAAGCATTAAAAGCTACAGATACTGGCAGTGCTGCTAGGCTTAAAGAAAGAGCAATAAACCTATAATATAGTATCATAGATAGGTGTAAGAGGGCAAAAACTTCCCATCAATTTCTCCTGGAGTCACATAGTGAAGTAGGAGGTGGGACTTGACTCTGAAGACAGGGCTTGGACGCCAGAACAAATTGAGGACTAGCTAAAACAAGGACCAGGTGAAAGCAGCCCTCCATAAGACATGCCTGCTAGTGTGCCATTGCAGTTTATCATTGCCATAGCAACACCCGGGAGTCATGGCTTCCATGGTAATGACCAATAACCCAAAAGTTACTCTCTCTTCCCTAGAAGTTTCTGCATAAACTTCCCCTTAATCTTCAAGTAATTAAAAGTAAGTATAAATATGACTGCAACACTGCCCTGAGCTGCTAATTTCAGCACACTGCCAATGGAGTAGCCCTGCTCTGTAGGAGCAGTCATGGAGCGTAACATTGCCTTTTCAATAAAGCTGCTTTGTTCTACACTACCACTGGCTCCCCCTTCAATTCTTTCCTTGGTGAAGACAAGAGCCCTCATTGGCTAAGCCCCACTTTGGGGCTTTCCCACCCCTGCATCAATAAGATTGGGATTCTGGGGATTCCTGATCTTGCTGTGGGCCTACTTGGGCTATATAAATTAGCAGCCAGACTGTACCATGTCAGAAACTGTGATAACACTGGCAAAGGTCAATAGTTTCTGGACCAAATAAGCAAGTTTCCACTCCTAATTTTTATATATATATATATATATATATATATATATATATACACACAACTATATATATATATATATACAACTATATATATACACAACTATATATATACAACTATATATATACACAACTATATATATATAGTTATTGTTTGTTTGTTTGCTTGCTTGCTTGCTTGTTTTTTGAGATAGAGTCTCGCTTTGTCGCCCAGGCTGGAGTGCAGTGGTGTGATCTTAGCTCATTGCAACCTCTGCCTCCTAGGTTCAGATGATTCTCCTGCCTCTGCCTCTTAAGTAGCTGGGATTACAGGCATGAGCCACTACCCCCAGCTAATTTTTCTACTTTTAGTAGAGACGAGGTTTCACCATGTTGACCAGGCTGGGCTTGAACTCCTAGCCTCAAGTGATCCACCCACCTCGGCCTCCCAAAGTGCTGGGATTACAGGCGTGAGCTACCGCACCTGGCCTCACTTCTAATTTTTAGACAACTTTCTACTCCTGATTTGTAGCTAAGAACAGAAGAGACTTTCACTTTTATCTTTCCCCTCCTTACAACTAGCAAAGGGAACAAAGATATTTTTTAAATTTATAAAGAAGGAAAAGATAACATGTTATATTAAAGATGAAAGAAAATCTGAGAAGTAGTCATAAAAGAGTGACTGAGAGAATTTACCTGGTGCCTAGGCAGCTTTAGCCTAGACCATATTAAGTAGTTTACTGAATAGAACTGTATATTTATGAGTCAGTGTTTCTAGAAAAGTTGGAATTAATAAATGGGTTTTGGTGTTGACAAAAAAGAAAGAGTCAACTTTATTGGAATCCATTTGTTTCTTCCTTTGATAAATGCAAACAAAACATCTGCTTACTAAATGCTCTATAATTTTGCAAGAATCAATATCAACACAGCCCTGCTGTGTTTTGCTCAACTCTCATGTAGATAAAAACACTGAATGTACTTGCTAGCAAACATAAAAATATATCCACCAAGCACATATATAAGTATACACATTAAGACCAAAATGAGGATGGTTTCAAACAGAAAAAAACAAAAAACAAAAAACAAAAAAACAGAAAGACTTCATACCAAAAGGAAAAAAAAAAAAAAAAAAGAGAGAGAGAGCAAGAGAATGAATTAATGACAGCCATCTTCCTTTTTTTTGTTTTTTGTTTTTTTTTGGTGAAGAATAATTATTTGCTATCATGTCTGGCCCAGATCTTTTACAACTTTTTTTTTTTTACATTTGTTTGGTGTGCCTATTCCTGGGCCATTATTTTGGCTAATAGTTCACACACGCAATTTTCTTTAAAGTGATGCACTTGAGCTGATTGAAGTCAATTTTCTTTAAAGTAATGCACTTGAGCTGATTGAAGTCACCGGATGTAGTGGATGTGCTGATGTCTAGAGGTCCCGCACCCCAAGCTTTTCATGTCAATAAGTGACCAAAATTGCAATGATATATGCAGACCGACTCCGTTGACTCTAAATAGGAAAGATTCTGTGGCACAATTCATGTTCTGGAGCTCACAGTGGGATCAGATTGAAGTTAGACTTCACCGCTGATCGCTATCTCTCGCAGTTCTTTCCTCTTCTGCTTCCCTCATGCCCTTACTCGGTACTCCTAAAAATACTCAAAAAATCTCAAGCACACAAATCTTGTCTCAGGTTCAGCTTCTAGGAATACAGCCTAAGACACTAGTGTGTATCCTAAGTTCCTGACATTTTTGAAAAAATATTGATTTTTTGTCCTCAATAACAAATAGTAACCACCAAAATGTGAACATTCTTGTGAATTCATGAAGTTATGATTTAGTAAAAAGCTCTAACTATAGGCAGAATGCTTGTTTCAAATTATGTCCAGTTAACAAGGAATGTGTAAACATACTCAAAATAAATAAGCATTTGACTCTTTAACACTTTGGATTTTTCCTTGATATATTTTTAAGGTTTTTCATAGACGTAGTAGAAAGTCAACAACATGGTATCATTCGAAAGATACCTTCAAGGCCACCGCCCAAACATTCTCCTCTGCCACTAAATCTTCTTCATTATCATATTACAGTTTGAATAACCCATCATAATAGATTCAATTACTCTTAATTAAATTATTGCCTTATCTAAAATTTAAGAATTTTCATTGAGAAAAAAAAAAAAAAAACCCTGATCAATGATTGAAGATGTGTAGGTTTGCTGCATGCCCAAGTTGTGATAGACTAAAAATCATGATCATTTTAAGTTGTTCTTTGCTATTTTGAAAGAAAGAAAAATTGTTGCTGAAAATATTTTTGCAGGCACCTTCTTCTATAAGGAAATATTCAAAATAATAAGATGAATGTGTCAACATTTCTCTCAAAGGAAGAATTTAGTTTTAGCTTTTAATCAACTACATAAGCATTTCCTATATACCCATATTTAGTCATTACTTAAAATATATCAACATTATTTGCAAGGTACACATGAAATTTACTTTCTTCGTCTTTCTTTCTAGGTATATTTATCCCAGTGGTGGGCATGTTTGCTTCATAATGTGTGCTCGGCTTTTAAACGCTGCTTTTGTACATAAGAATGCCACAGCCAAAAATACCTTTTTTCTCTAGTGAACAATTGTAAAGCATCTATGTCAATGCACACAATGAAAGACTTTATTTTTCAGACTGTGAACGTGCAAAACAAGAAAAACTAGTTCTGATATGGAAACAATCTCAACTGATACATACACTTTTATGTTTAATTTTACTGAAATATCAAACATCATATCCTCACTATGAACTGTGACAAACAGTAGTTTTGCAAAGATGAGAGATGAATCACTAAGATCTTGACAATTGAATTTTTTACTTTTTTTCTTTAACCACCTGCAGGACAAATGGGTAGGAAGAAATGGAAGTAACAACGAAGGGAGGGATGGAGGAAGAGAGGGAAGAGACTCATTCTTTCCAATAGGAAAAACCAAAACAGAAATATGTTTTCTTATAGCCTACAATGTTCATGTACTACTTTTTTTCAGAGAATAAGGTTCTTGAAATATATGTATAAAACTAATTTGAACTGCCATTTTTATGTGCTTGGTGCTGGGATTCAATAAGAAATTATTAGAATTTTCAGTATGTTAGTTATAAATTTGAAATAAGTATCTATAGAGATGCTCATTTAAAAAAATATTTTCAAAGATGTTTCCTTAATTACCATATATTAGTTTCCATGTTTTAATTAGCTACCCTTCAGATGAGTAGCATATTCATGTATACCTTCATTCATTTGGTCTTAATGTTTCTTTTTCTATTTTATTATTCTCTGAGAGTTGGCTTAAAAATTTTAAAAAGTGCAATTTTAATGTAGAGGGAAAGGAATCAATATTTGAGCAGGAGACACTTTCAGAGAATATGACCCCAAACTTCCTATGTAGTATTCTTTTTAAAATAGGCAAATTATAAAACTTCTGGGATGGAGTTGGAGGAAGAGGAAGGAATCTGCCCTTGAATTGTTTATTCTATGCTGACAGCACCAAGAAAACTGTGTATATTACATTGCAAATTGCTTAGGTTACACTGTTTACCTGGAGACAGACCACAAATTTTATTTAATCTTCTTTTTAAATGTTTTTATTTATAGAAATTTATGGAGTAGAAGTGTAGCTTTGTTACATGAATAGATTGCATCCTCCTTTTTATCCATTGTGACCCAAAGTATATGTTAGATTCTTAGCTCATGTTATCTTGTTTATTCCTTGAATTAATCCCACAAGGTAAACATTTATTTTCACGTAATACAGAAAAACAAACTGAATCTCTGATGAGCAATAAAACGTGTCTGAAATTACTTCCAGTCATAGACTGATGGGATTACGTGAATGGAGGAAAAATAGAGCAGGAAGATGAAGCCCTATGGATAAAATAGGGAATTCCCTCTTGAGAACAGAGTCCCAAGGTAGGATATGGCACAAAAGCAATCTTTTGAGTCTATTAAAATAATTAATTATCACAGGAATTTTAATTTTTATCTCATGTACGTTATAGAAATATTTACACATTTCTAATCAGAGGTCAATATGATTAAAACAGCAAATGAAAGGTAAAAAGCATTGGAAAAATGATTGCTTTTCTTCCTAGACTAATAGGAAATACATACATAAAGTTTACTTTTTCATGTCTAAGCAGTTATAAAGGTGAAGCAATGTTGCAGAGGCAAGAAGTCCTGTTACGGAAACATAAAAGAAGAGGAGAAAATATAGCAAGGTATATCTGAAGTCTCCGTAGCTTTCTATGGATTATCTAAACTGCTATCATAAATGTATTTTTTATATATTAAATGCAACACCTTACTTCAAAATATGTTTCTTTTCCAACATTAATCTAAAAAATATTTTGTGAATGCTACCATAATCGCAAGCAACCAGGATTAAACTCTGGATTTATCTTTGACTGAATTACTTCTCTTTTTTTGATCTCCAGTCACCAAGGTTTTTTTTCCCCCATTTTTCACTTCTTCTATCATCTTTTCAAAACCTGGACTAATCACTGCATTCTTGCCAATTTCATGATTTCCCATATAGTCTGTGTGGTTTTCCATTCCAATCTGTACCCCATAATCTTTCTGTTCTGACCTCTAAAACCCCTATTTCCTTAGTTATTTCCTTTCCTCAAAACTATAGTATCACAATGACACACCGAAAAAATTTCGAATTATTCCGGGTCTCAGAAAAATTTAATCTAATTATGATAAAGTCACTAGATTTGATTACCAATTTTCAGGAAACACAGGAATAGATGAACATGTTACAGACACACACAGAGTCATGAAGTGGCAGTAGGCAAAGCCCAGACTGAGAAACTACAGGACAAACAACTAATTTTATTCAAAAATTCCAATTCAAAATATAAGAGAAAGAGAAAGATATAGAATTAAAAACAGAGAAATGGATAAAGATAATAGAGATAGAGACAGAAATAGTGATAAGGATAGAGATAGAGATAGAGATAGTGGAGAGAGAACCAGAAATAGTAATAACAACACAGAGTTAGAGAAAAGGAGAGAGAGATGAATGCCCATGAGGGAAGGAAGGAACCATAAACTAAATATCTATAATGAACATATTCAACCAATTTCAGTACAGAGACTTTATATGGATTCTTTCTCAAACAAATACACTTAAAATATGTGAAATCATGTGAACACTGACTGGATATTTACTGATATTCACAATGTATTGTTAATTGTATTAGGTTTCATGCTGAAATATTTATGGCAGAAAGCAAAAGATGTATAAAGATGGCTAAGATATGCATCAAATTAAAAGTTAATCTAGCAGGAGAAAGGCATCTGTCCAAGTCTAGATCAATGGTTTTCAAGCAATACTGTGCATTAGAATCAACTGTAGGACTTGTTAAAATGCAAATTGATAGGTTTCACCCTCAGAGTTTATGATTGAGGAGGTCTAAGATAGAGCCTGAAGATTTGCATTTCAGACTGGTTCCTGTATGTTGTTGATGTTGCTGGTACAAGGACCACATTTTTGAGAATCACTTGATGGATGAAACGACATCATTCATAAGCTGATAATTCTTGAAACTGGGAGGGATGTATACTGAAGCTGGGGGTTCATTAAGTCATGCTATCTACTTTTACATGTGTTCGATATTTTCTGTATTTGTTGAAAAGTTTAAAAATATATTTAAATTATATTTATAGTATTAGAATTCAGCATACTATTTAATTAAGAAGGAGAAAGAAGTGAGGGCTTAGGAAAAGACACATCAGGAACTTCTGGATACGATTATGTTTTATGTCTTAACCTAGGAAGTGTTAACATGTGTGTGTTCACTTTGTGATAATTCACAGAAGACTAGATTATAATCTGTGTATTATTTCTTGAGTTTAACCCTAATCTTTTTATAAAACATCTTTAAAAATAAATACATCTTTCATCTCTATTATATTTCATGTAAGATGGATAGATACATAGGTAGATAGTAGATAGATGTATACAGTTTTACATGCGCTGGACAGCTGGTGTTCCCAAACACCTGTGAAAGTCTGGCAGCCAATATGGACTGTGTGGCATCCGAAGAGCTTATGTGTTCATTTTCTAAATAGGCTAAACTTCTTTAAGAGGAAATGGAACTGGAGTTGTGAGATGCCTTTTTTGGAAAGCAGATCCCCCCTGTGGGTTAAACTCTGGCTCCAGGACTTCCATCCACGTGTTAATTGGGGAATCGTGCCTTGTCTTCTTGAACTGACACTGACTTTGCAAATTTCTCCATTAACGTCTATCCCTTCACCTATGTCATGGGATTCTGAAAAATTCTTGTTCTTACTCTATTACATAAGAAGTAGCTAATAATAACTCACTTTGCCACCTGATATGGTTTGGCTATGTCCCCAGCCAAATCTTGTCTTGAATTCCCATGTGCTGTGGGAGGGACCTGGTGAGAATCATGGGGCAAGTCTTTCCCATGCTGTTCTCATAATAGTGAGTAAGTCTCATGATATCTGATGGTTATTAGAAGGAGGAGTTTTCCTTCACAGCCTCTCTTTGTTTGCTGCCATCCATGTAAGTTGTGACTTGCTCCTCCTTGCCCTCCACCATAATTGTGAGGCTTCCCCAGCCAGAAACTGTAATTCCATTAAATCTTTCTTTTGGAAATTGCCCAGTCTTGGGTATGTCTTTATCAGCAGCATGAAAATGGACTAATACACCAGCTAAGGGATGAAGGGACCCATCTTACGAGACAATTGTCAATTCTACTTTCAAAATATATTTCAAATCTATGGATTCTATCTTGGCTGATATGTATAAAACTACTACCACCATCTTACTGGACTGTTGCAAAGGTAGAAATCAGCTTTTTCTCTCAGAAATAGGTCAGTGCTTTCAATCTGAGAGGTATTTTTAAAATGTAAGAACATTTTATGTCACTCCTCTTTTAAAATCTCATAATGTCCTTTTACACTTAATAAAATCCAAACTTCCTGCTATAGCCTAAGAAAACTATAATTTGGCCATTACCTACATCCCCAATATCTTCTTAGTTCACCTCCTCTTGTACTCTGCATTCAGCCTTGGCTTTTAAGAAGTTCCTAAAGTAAGCCAAGTGTTGTTTTTTGGAGATTCTGGTTTTTATTGCTATGTGACAAACTACCCCAAACTGTATTATATCTCAGGAATTATTCCGCTATGAATTTGAAAGGCCCTTTGATAGTTTTCAGCTGGTGGCCAGTCCAGTGTGGAGGGTCCAAGGTGGCTTTACTCAGGTGTCTGGTTCCTCGGTTCCTTGGTATGCAGGGCTAAAAGTCTGGACTCAGGTGGGCCCCTCTTTCTTTTCGTGTAATATTAGAGCCTCTCCATTTGGTCTCCCATGCTAGGTTGTGTGAGTTTTTACCTGGCAACTCAGGGCTCCAAGAGACGGTGTATCAAAAGGCAGGAAGTACAATCTGTCAATCTCCTGAGCCTGATTGAAACACTGACTCCATCACTTCTACAATATATTGTTGATCAAAGTTGTCACAGAATCTGCCGAGATTCAAGAGTGGAAGACAAAGACCCTCTCTCTTATTGGGAATAGGGTTAAATCATTTGGGCCATTTTAATCTACCACATTGGAGTTCGTGTTTCTGACCGTTTTGCCTAGAGCCCACTCATGATGTTTCCCTCATCACTTCCTTCTAACTTACCTAAATTGTCAACACCTGAAGTTATAATTTCATGTTTTACCTATCAAAAATAAAATTTTCAAAAACTATTCATTATGGTAATATCCTATTTATTGACTTAGATATTTTATTTTATTTTATTTTATTTTATTTATTTATTTTTTTTGAGATGGAGTCTTGCTCTGTTGCCCAGGCTGGAGTGCAGTGGCACAATCTCGGCTCACTGCAAACTCCACCTCCCAGGTTCACGCCATTCTCCTGCCTCAGCCTCTCCGAGTAGCTGGGACTACAGGCGCCCGCCACCACGCCCGGCTAATTTTTTGTATTTTTTAGTAGAGACGGGGTTTCACTGTGGTCTCGATCTCCTGACCTCGTGATCTGCCCGCCTCGGCCTCCCAAAGTGCTGGGATTACAAGCGTGAGCCACCGCGCCCGGCCTATTGACTTAGATATTTTAGCACATTCTAAATTATTTTTTGTTTCTACTTTTATTATTCACGTTCTCCTTTACGAAATGTAATTGCTAAAATAAAATTTAATCTGTCTTCTTCACTATTCTTTTCTCTAGCTCCTAGTACTTTACTCAGGGCACTCAATTTTCTGTTTGGTGTTTTTTTTTTTTTTTTGGATGATAAAGACAGTGAGGCTAAGAATGTGAAATGTTTTCCTGAGTATATGAGACTATATAGTAGCAGGTTCAAGACAACAGCTCTCCAAAAAAAAAAAAAGAAAAGAAAAAGAAAAGAAAACTAGCACTGGACAAGTTAATAGGCAGAAAAGACTTTATTCAAGACTCTTGCAATAGGACAGAGAGATCGACTCAACTTTGCTAAAAGGAAAGGCAGGTAGGGTGTGATGGCTCATGCCTGTAATCCCAGCACTTTGAGAGGCTGATGTGGGTGGATCACCTGAGGTCAGGTGTTTGAGATCAGCCTTGTCAACATGGTGAAACCCTGTCTCTAATAAAAATACAAATGTTAGCTGGGAGTGGTGGCGGATGCCTATAATACCAGCTTCTCAGTAGGCTGAGGCATGAGAATTACTTGAGCCCAGGAGGCAGAGGTTGCAGTGACCCGAGTTTGCGCCACTGCACTCCAGCCTGGGCGACAGAGGAAGACTTGGTCAAAAAAAAAAAAAAAAAAATAGAAAAGGCAAAGAGGTTTTTGTTTTGTTTTGTTTTGAGACAGGGTCTCACTCTGTCACCCAAGTTGAGTGCAGTGGTGCGATCACAGCCCAATGCAGCCTTGAACTCTCAGGCTCAAGCAAACCTCCCACCTCAGCTTCCCCAGTAGCTGGGACTACAGGTATGTGCACAACCACGCTCAGCTAATTTCTGTATTTTTGAAGAGACAGGGTTTTGCCATGTTGCTCAGACTGGTCTTGAACTCCTAAGCTCAAGCGATCCACTCACCTCGGCCTCCCAAAGTGCTGGGATTACAGACGTGAGCCACCGCGCCTGGCTGGCAGAGCTTTTAAGTGATAGGATGAGATAGTAGAAAAGTAGTGGAGGATATTAAGGAGGAGTTTGGTCACTGTGATTGGGTCATGTGAATGTGCTAAGTGCTGCTTATCTATGTTTTTACTTTCTCAAAGAACCAAAAGGTTGGGGTTCTATCTTTGTTAATGACTACATTTCAAAAAGATGGCACACAAGTCCTTCAGAAAGATATTTCCTGAGTTTTAAAACTGGTGAGAGGCTGGGAGAAGGCTTAATCTTAAAATGACAGAGACAGAATTTGCAATTACAAGTTTTCTAAAGTAAATGCTCTAAGAAAAGGGAGGTCATAGACTTTAGTCAACAAAAAGTCTAAAATTTAGTCATGCTGGGGGAAGCTTAAGACTTGGTCACACTCTAGGACTTTCAATCCCTGACACGATGTGCAGTCTACCTACACAACTGTTTGGCATCTGCTCAAAAAAAGGAATTAAGGACCATAAACACAGAAAATACACAGTGAAGTAATATTAATTTATGTTACTGTTTTAATATATATAATGTATAATACATGTATAATGTATAATATATGTATGTATGCATTGTTTTAATACATGTATAATCCAATATATGTAATAGTATAATACATACTAGCAAATATAGAACCATGAATTTGAACAGAGTTTCCTTCTGTAAAATGGAACACAAATCATGAGAAATAAATTTGGCAAAGAAGTGGTAGAAAACCTCACCACATTTTAAAGAGTTGCTGAAAGGCATCTATGTAGACCTCAAAATAATGCCACATTTTTCAGCCAAGAATAAGCATCTAAGTGAATGTAAATTAAGGAGAGGGAGAGATTTGTGTATGAAGAGAGATGTCACAATATTTCCATCTATTACGCTGTTGTTTAAATTCAATCTGACTCTTAATTTTGGAGATAGGTTATTGGATTTAAAAAAAAATTAGAAAGGATATGAGGAGTATCAGCGCTAGTAATATTCAGATGCTATATATACTTAACAGAAGGATCTAACTTAATCCAATGATATCAAGCACAATTTACCTTAAGAAGTATATTTTCATTCATTCATGCATTCAACAAATGTCTATTTAACTATTACTTTATGCTAGGAACTGTTCTAACTTTTATAGATAAAACAACGAATAAAGCATTCAATTGTCTTGCTCTAATGAAGCTTATATTTTAGTTGGAGAACACAGATGGTAAGCAACATACATAATATGAGAGGCAATAACAATGAAAGAAATTAAACCTGTTTAGTACTTGAAGGGAGAGTATAAAGAAATTAAGCAAAATAACAGTAGATGTGAATAGTGTTTCAGTTAGAGGCTACCATTATGTGCTTAGTAAAAACCAGTATGCTAATTTCAAGGAAAGTTGTGGCTAGATAAATACCCCAAGATGAGGAGTATTATACAAGGAAGTTGAAAAAGAAGATAAGGCCTATATGATTCAAATCTGTGGAGGCAATTGAATGGATTTCTCACTTTATCATAATAAAATTGAAAGCTATTAGAAAAACAGTAACTACAAAAATATATATGAGCTTCTGGATGCAGAGACTACTATTATATTTTGATCTGAGGGGATAAAGAAGAGCGTGATTAAGCAATTATATTTGTTTCTTGGTTTGGTATCAGAAAATAGGATAAATTCTTCCTCTACAAAGTATGCATTCTGTTAATAATGGTTCGAGAAGGTATAAAGGCTGGTGAGAAGGACATTAGAAAATATATGACTTATTTTTTTCTTTTTAATAATTTCTATTCTTGCTGTTTAATTGATGAATCTTGTACTGGTAAAAGGTTGAGAGCTAGGTCCATTTGTGTTTTCTCTTCTTTGAAAGAGTTACAGTTATTTTCCTGAGGATAACCCTGAGATATTCATTTTTTTGTCAGGGTGAATCATTATAGGCTCTAATTATTTTTTTATCTCTGTAGGGTGTATTGTTTCAGAAACTTAAAGAGCACCACGAATTTCCAACTATGTGGCAAAACCAGAAATATGATATGTATTCACTATATAGGCAGTATGCATGTATATGATATTTATTCACTATATAGGCAGAGTTTCACATCTAAAAAATGTCTTTGTTTAAATAAGCAAAGTAATAGAAAAAAAACCTGGGAGAGGTGTATTTGCTTGTGCATTAGTCAGAGTTCTCTAAAGGAACAGAACTAATTATATACGTGTGTGTGTGTGTGTGTGTGTGTGTGTGTGTATGAGAGTTTATTAAGTAGTACTAAATCACACAATCACAAGGTCCCACAATAAGTTGTCTGCAAGCTGAGGAACAAGGAAGCAAGTCCGGGTCCCAAAGCTGAAGAACTTGAAGTCCAATATTCGAGGGCAGGAAGCATCCAGCATGAGAGAAAGATGTAGAGTGGGAGGCTAAGCCACTCTAGCCTTTTCACGTTTTTCTGCCTGCTTTATATCCTGGCCATGCTGGCAGCCTATTAGATTAAGGAAAGTTGTGTGCCTACTCAGATTAAGGGTGGGTGTGCCTTTCCCAGCCCACTGACTGAAATGTTAATTTCCTTTGGCCACACTGTCACAGACACATCCAGGATCAATACTGCGCATTCTTCAATCCAATCAAGTTGACACTCAGTATTAACCATCACAAGTTTATGTGTTGTTAACTTGAACCATGTACATCTCCTGAGATCATACATAATCTTCAAATAAAGACAATAATGAGGCTGGGTGTGGTGGCTCATGCCTGTAATCCCAGCACTTTGGGAGGCTGAGTTAGGCGGATCACCTGAGGTCAGGAATTCAAGACTAGCCTGGCCAACATGGTGAAAACCTGTCTCTACTAAAAACATAAAAATTAGCTGGGCATGGTGGTGAGCACCTGTAATCTCTGCTACTCAAGAGGCTGAGGCAGAATTGCTTGAACCCAGGAGACAGAGGTTGCAGTAAGCTGAGATGGTGCCACTGCACTCCAGCCTGGGTGACAGAATGAGACTCCATCTCAAAAAAAAAAAAGACAATAATGAGATCTTAATTATGCCTAACATAATACAACTATCCTTTGTACAACTGGAAACTCCCCAATACCCAACCCAAATGCTATTACGTAAAGTTAACAATACTTAAATGCTGATACGAAGTCAATAAAACTTATGTCATGATAAAAGGAAAGAAAATGAAGATATTTTCTTAGTACAAGTTTATACATGCACAAACATGTTTTGTAACAAAAGAAGGAGGAAATACTCATTACAATTACAGTCTTCGTTTCTGCAACTGGTCATGTGTCATAGCTGGTATTAATGACTACCTTCTTCTACTACCCATTCTGTATTCCTTTTACCTTCAGCAAGCACTTCAGCAGGTCATGTTTCTTTTTTCCTGGTGGAGCAAACCAAAATTTCATTCCTGAAGGGTCTGGGACATTTGTAGTCCTGCATGGATTGGGCAGTTGTAGTTTCCCATTGACCTTAATTACAGGGCCCTAATGGATCTCCTGTATTCCATGCATACTCTTCCTTACCTCTGTTGTAGAGTAGTAGACTGATTTCATTTTGACAATCCAGGTCAATCACCCCAGCCATCACTGTAACTCTCTTCTTAGCCTGTTGACTTAAAGGTAGGAGGAGCCCAGAGTGTCCAGGTGGCAATCTTAACTTCCAGTTTAATGGAATCATTGTTGTGCCTCCTGGTGGCAGCATTCCTCCCTCTGGAACTAAGACATCTAGGCCAGCAGAACGTAAAGCTGCAGAAACATGGAGCAAAAATTTTGCTATTGGATCACTAGGGGTGATGGTGAGTGGTGCCACTTTCACTTTCACCCCTTGATTCCTGGACCGGCCCTGTGAATCCTGGCTATGGGAGAAACAGTACCATATATTGGATGCTGATTCAGAGCATATGTGGCCTTCTGGAGACTTTTCCCCAGCCCTGCAATGTATTGTCACCTAGTTGGCACTGTAATTGTGATTTCAAAAGGCCATTCTACTGTTCTATCACTCCAGCTGCTTCAGAATGATGAGGAACATGGTAAGACTAGTGAAGTCCATGAACATGAGCCCACTGCTGTGCTTTTTTAGCTGTAAAGTGAGTGCCTCAGTCAGAGGCAATGCTGTGTGGAATAGCATGATGGTGGGCATTCCGTGAGTCCATGGATGGTAGTCTTGGCAGAAGCATTGCATGAAAGATACACAAACCCATATCTGGAGTGAGTGTCTATTCCAGTGAGGACAAACCTCTTCCCTTTCCATGATAGAAGAGGTCTAATATAATCAACTTGCCACCAGGTGGCTGGCTGATTGCCCCAAGGAATGGGGCTATATCAAAGGCTCAGTCTTGGTCTCTGCTGCTGGCTAATTAGGCACTCAGCAGTGGTCATAGCCAGGTCAGCCTTGGTGAGCAGAAGTCCATGTTTCTGAGCCCAGGTATACCCTGAATCCCTGCCACCATGGCCACTTTGTTCATGGGCCCATTAGTGATGACAAGAGTGGCTAGGGAAAGAAGCTGGGTGGTGTCCACAGAACGGGTCATTCTATCCACTTGATTATTAAAATCTTCCTCTGCTGAGGTGACCTGTTTGTGAACACTCACATGGAATACAAATGTCTTCACAGATATTCATCCACATATCTCTTCCACAAATTTGTCACCAATTTTTTTCCAATCAGGCTATTTTCAAGTCCCTGACCATCCAGCCAAACCATTGGCTACAGCCCATGAATCAATATATAATCACACATCTGGCCATTTCTCGTTCCATGCAAAGTGCACAACCAGGTGCATCACTTGAAGTTCTGCCCACTGGGAAGATTTCCCTTCACCGCTGTCCTTCAGGGATGTCCTATAAAGGGGCTGTAGTTCTGCAGCTGTCCACTTTCGGGTGGTACCTGCATATCATGCAGAACCATCTGTGAACCAGGCGCTAGTCTTCTCTTCCTCTGTCAATTGATCATAGGGAACTCCTCATGAAGCCATCAGTGCAGGCTGAGTGAGAGAAGGCAGGGTGGAAGGAGTGGAGACCATGGGCATTTGAGCCATTTCCTCATGTAACTTACTTGTGACTTCAGGACCTGCTTGAGTCCGATCACATACGTACCACTTCCATTTGATGATGGAATGCTGCTGTGCATGACCCATTTCAGAAAGCACCCAGTTCATGATAGGCAGTTCAGGTCGCATGGTGACTTGATGATCCATAGTCAAACATGCAGTATAATATCACAACTTGTTAATTAATTAGTTGTTTGTGTGTTGTTTATTGTTATTTTGTCAAAGATGAGAGAGTGATTTGAAAACAAACAGACAAACCACACACACAGAATTTTGTTGCATGGGATAAAGTCAAGATCAGGAGAAGAAAGAAACAAACTTGAGATAGTAAAAAATTTTCCTCCAAACTGACACTGACATTTCCTTTCAATCTACCCACCCGTTCATATACCCAAACTATTTCTAAAGTATCATTCATGGGACTTCTAACTTTTATTTTCTAGGGAGAAAGCATTTATCTTTCAATCAACAGCATCAGTCTCCCTTATGATTAACAGGATAAAGGACTGTCCCTTCTTGGCAGAGGCTGAATTTATTTCCCTGATTTTACATCCCTTCTTTAGGAAATATTAAAATGAAAACAAACAACAACTGTAATTCCAGTATTTCCTAATAATGCACTGCTTGATTTATTGTGTCAATAGAATCATATGGGATTTGTACTACAAAGTAAGGGAACTCATTTACATGTTAAGAACCCATTTTTGGCATACATAAAAGCCATGAGATTTACTTTACCATGTGCCAGGCCATTTATGATAAGAGTCAATTTACAACTGCTACAATAACATTAGCAATAAACAGGCAAACTATGCCTATTGTTAGTCTTTAAAACTATTGCTACTAGAAATATTCCCCAGCCTCTAATCCCTACATATATCAAACTGGATTTTTTTTTTGCTTTTTTCTCTTTTTAAAAAATAACCACTAGACTTTGTGTTTTGTTTTGTTTTTGAGATGGAGTCTCGCTCTGTTGCCCTGGCTGGAGTGCAGTGGCGTGATCTCAGCTCACTGCCAGCTCCGCCTCCCTGGTTCATGCCATTCTCCTGCCTCAGCCTCCCGATTAGCTGGGACTACAGGCACCCGCCACCACACCCGGCTAATTTTTTGTATTTTTAGTAGAGACGAGGTTTCACCATGTTAGCCAGGATGGTCTTGATCTCCTGACCTCATGATCTGCCCGCCTCGGCCTCTCAAAGTGCTGGGATTACAGGCATGAGCCACCACACCCAGCCTAGACTTTATTTTTTAGTATAGTTTTAGATTTACAGAATAATTGAGCAGATAATATATAGAGCTCCATATAACTCTACACCCCTACCCACAACTGCTTGAAGTTTCCTATATTATTTACATCTTGCATTGCTGTGGTACATTTGTTATAATTAATAAACTGACATTTATGCATTATTATTAACTCTAGCCTATAGTTGATATGAAGGTTCACTCTGTCTTGTACAGTCACTTGGTATTTTATCTACCACCTACTATTTTCAGACATGTACATGTTTTGGATCCCTCTGCAATATCAATTCTATCATTCATTCATTCAGAATTTATTTATTGAATGCCCATTATTTATGGCATTCAATCCAATAATCTATTTATGTACTGTGAATATGGCAGGACACAAAAAAGCAAAAATCTTGTCATTCTTTGGGTTTATATTTCAGAGTCACAGGCAGACAGTGAACATGATAAATAAATAATTAGATACAGTATGTTAGTAGATATACAGTCTAAGGAGGAAATAATTAAACATAAAAGGGGAATTGATGGTATCAGGGAGAAAGAAAATTTTTCAACAAGGTGGTTAGAGAGGTACTCACTGAGAAGATGAGAACGGAATGAGAGAACATGTCATTGTGAGGCTTAGGGAATGGCATATCAGATAGAGGACACAGCAAGTTCAAAATTCTGTAGGCAAGCAGGAGCTGGAGTTTTCGAGCAGCAACAATAAACCCAGTATGCAGAGTGAATAAGTAAGAAAATAAAGTAGATAAAATCAGAGAGGCAGTTGCAGGAGTTAGAGGGAGGGAGATCAAGGAAGAGATTTTAGATCAGAGCAGAAATACCCATTTTTGTTTTTTTAGTGGAATGGGAAAACAGAAAATATTTTGAACAGAAAAATGATATAATCTGACTCATGTTTCCAAAGGATTCTGCTCTGCTGGGAAGAGACAGCAAAAGAGAGAAGGAGAGAAGGGGCCTAGTTGGAACGCTGTTGCAAAGATTGAGGTCTGAGATGAAGGTGTACTGGGTCATAATGGTAACAGCATTAAGTGGTAAAAAGAGGTCACATTGGGGGTATATTCTAACAGTAGATCCGATAGGATTTGATGATGAGTTGGGTGTAGGGTGTCAAAGAAGAAAGGGAGTCAAGAATAAGATCAAAGTTTTGACCTGGACAAACAGAAGCATCTTTTCTTATTTCTTAACCTGTTGTTAAACAATTCAGTTCTCATATCCCATGACCATTAAAACAGTATCTGATTGCCAACTCAAGTGACAATAGCTCCATTTGACCCCATACTGCTTATTGCCTCTCCTCTTCTTTTAGAACATTTGAAATCTTAAACTGAATCTATCTAACTCGAGCCGTGTTGTTTTATTCTCCCCATTAGAAATGCAGCCTGTTCATTTGACCTCTATTTTCATCCTGGTCTCTATTTCTTTGGCCAAGTAGCATTCAGTGCAGCTGTTTGATATAGTGATCTAATTTTAATCAGTCCTTCAGCCTCTGCACCGAGCTTCCAACATGCCCATTTTTATCAGTGAGCATAGAAGTAGGATGAAACAGTGAAGGAAAGGTACAAGAATTAGACATTTTTTTCATCCTCTTTTGGGTGATTGTTAAGTCTGACAGAGTCCCATGGCCAAAATGAGATGGCTCTTCCTGTGACACATAAAAAATAAGGAATAGTAATAGTATCCTTGCAATCCAGACTGCTTTATTTTATGTTTACCACACACAGAAAAAATGAAGAAGTTCTTTGGACATTCTCTCTTCATTGCTTCTGCTACATTCCCCTCTGCTTTTGTGCAAGTACTGAACATCCTGCAAAGTTCAGCTCAGGCCCACTGCTTTCATCAGGAAGGTTCCTCTAAATGCTGAGTATTATATATATACATATTTAAGATCTACAGAACTCTTCCTCTAGAGAGCTTCTTTGGAACTCTCTTACACTGATAAATATTAGTTAGTTGTCAATATGCATTTATGCCTGGCTTTTGCATATTTAATATTATGATCTATGAGAGCATGGACTTCAATTTATCCATGATGCAGTGCATAAAGCCAATAAATATGGATTTAACTGTTTCATTCCTTTGTCTCACCAACTTCTGTTAGTTGGACTTGTTTTTATTTGGTTCGAGGTTGTTGTCCTTCTCTCCTGAAAATGAGCAATGCCTTGCCTGTGGCTTCCCTTCCCTGTGCCCTGCGAATGAAGTCCTCATTGTAGTTGCTCCACCCAGCTGGAAGTCCATCTAATAAGATTTGATCAAATAATGGAATAAATAAATATTAAAATGAGATTCACCTTAGAGACTAGATCTCTCACTCAATGTGGAAAACTTTTAACTGCACTGTCCAATTCAGTAGTCACTAAGCCCATGACTAATCCACATTTCAATGGTAACTGAAATTCACATGGAATTTCCAATGCTTATATAAAAATATAAAATAGCTCATTTTTATATTTATTATAGTTTAATGATAACATTTTGTATATTTTGAATTGTCAAATGTAACATGTCATTCATTTTAACTTCTATTCTTTTTATAATGATAAAGAAAAATTTTACAATAAGAAACAAAATTTATAATTACATTATGTGGCTCATATTTTTGGTTCACACTTTGGGTTTTTTTTTTGTTTTGGACACTGTTTTTCTTTAATATGTATTGTAGGCTGAATACTTACAGTGACAAAGAACCCACTCCTTACCTCGGCAACAATACATTTCCTTCCCCAAACATAGTTAGGCAACTCACGGATGTCTAAACCTTAAATACCTCTTCTCTACTGTGAACCAAATCTGATTTCTTATAATTCAGTTCCATAGATTCTAATGATGCTTGTTTTTTTTTAATAAATAACCCGATAAACTTTTCAAATACTTCAACTTCATTCAATTATATAACATATTCATTTAGTCTGCACCAATGCAATAAGCCTGCCAGGTATTAGATTTATATTTTACTATATCTTGCTTCAGTCGAACACAGTAAACTTTGTTTAAATTTCTGGGACATTTTTAGGCTAATATTGGTGTTTCTCTTTGTTAGATTAACCTTGGAGTCTCTGCCAAATTATAGCTTGTGAGCAAGAGTCACTACTTTTCTACCCGTGAAGTTACCCTGTAGTCTTCATTCTGACTTCTCCAAGCATCTATTATTCCTCTCATATTCGCCTGTTTACCCTGTTGAAATCCTCGTGATGCCTTTTTGTATTAGGCAAAGGTTAAAAAAAAAACACAGCCTTTGCTAATGTTTCTTCTGCATGATAAATTCACTTGATTATGGGGGATGTAACAAAGGTACTATAGAAGAACAAGGGAGAAGATCAATTCAATTGATAATACTAAAAAGAAATCAACAGCTCAAATTAAACCAACAGGGGTGGTTTCTTCTAACTCTGTTCCATCACACTAAACCCCTTGAAAATCACTACTCAAGGTGTCTGGAGTGTATATCTACTTTAGTTATTTTTTTCCAATTTAAAAGTGATTTAGTAATATCATAAACTCTAAGGAACTGTGTGCCCATCCTGTGTGCTTTTATGAAGACATAATTGCTTGCTAAAGTCTGGATCTAAAAGTCACAATGCATCTTGGTTATAAACCTGAAATATGCAAACTTGACAAATTTTAAGTTGCTGCTAATATGGAGATGAAACAAGATGTGAGAGATACTTATTTCTCTGCAATTAAGGGTAATTACGTGTTTTGGCCTGATCGTTCCCTTTATGGTCAGAACAATGCTAGGTCCTTCTCTAATCCAGAGGGAAGTTTAGTCTCCCTCAGTAATTATCCCAACCATCTGGTGTGAAGAGTAGGCCCAAACTCAACCTAGTAAATAAATTATATAATATAAGCAGTGATGTAAGACTAAGTATAGTAGAAATGAGAATTAAAGAAATTGACAATCCTATTCATTTGATTCTTTTAAACTAATATTGTGCTTCTCTGTATATAATTTCTAGCGTCCTTCTCAGTTATTGTTACAGAACATTTATGTATTATCATTAATATTATTATATGGAATCATAATGATTTAAGGATCCAACCACAAATGAAATGATAGTAGGAAAAAGTTAACAAAGTTAATGTGTGGTGGAACTGGGATGTAGTGGGTTGTCTTTTAGGTTGTATAAGTCTGACTTATGGGACCTACTTATATTTCAGTTTATTAATTTTCAATGAAATATGCATAGATTATAAAGATAGTACAGCGATGAAAATAAAAGGTAGTTCTCTCTGGTGAACATAACTAGGATTTACTAGGTTATCTGCCAAATTCAAAAAAAAGAACTTAAATTGAAGAGAATAAAACTGAGAACAGGTAAATATTGTGATGGCATTGGTTGAGGGGCTGTGATAGGAGGATATGAGGTCATTTACTGTCTGAGAGAGTGTCAAGACATGGAAAAACAGAAGTGCGATTCAACAGATATCAGTGTGGCTGAGAGTTAAATCTTGTTAAAACATGTCAAGTTAGACAGGAATATTTTCAATCAAATGCAGGGTAAAAGAAGTATTGTTTTTAGAGGAGGGGTTACTTTCATGAGATTTTTGAGAACTGAGATCTATGTCATTCAGTAGCTCAGACATTGTAGGCAAAACACTTCTCTATTTGTTTCACTGACGTAATATGACAAATCACAATGATTGATGTGGAATGAAAGTATGTGAAAGTAGTTGGGCAAAATATTTTAACAAAGGGGTCAGTTTCCATCATAACTAAGATATTTTAAGGCCACTTCAATTGGTGCAACAGTTTAAATTCAAAGTTTATCAGTTCACATTTTGCTCAAACTGATAGGAAACAAAAACAGGTGAGTTATTTTTGAAACTGGTTTTCTATAAACAATGACTATGCCAAGTCAATAGTTGCTCATCTGATAAGTGCTTCCTATAGCAAGTAGTCTAATGTGACTGAAGACTTTGGAGCTGAAACCCCTGACGTAAAGAGAAGACAATGCACACACTTCCAAAGAAAGAACAGGCACTGTTGCCTTTAAGAAGTACCATCGTGGCAAATTCTAGCTACTATACCATCACCAGAAATCCTTGTGATTCAGTTAAAGAAATTGAAAGCAAAGAAACATTTACTGTTATCTGTGTAAAGCTAAAACTATTTAAAGAAGCCAGTGCTGTCATAAAAATTATACCTGGAGCCTGGCAGATAGTGTCATTGCTTTCAATCTGCTAGTATTTAGAGCAAATCAACAGGGAAATGCTAATGAGTGTGCGGGTATGCACAGCACCATCTGACACCAATCACAGGCAACACGAATAAAAACAGGTATTGAGAACAAAACAAAGAGCAGGACAGATTCCCAAAGGGAACTGTGTCAGGATGGGATCCACAGTTATCTTAGACTCCATAAGGCCAGGTGCAGATTACTGTATGCCTCCTTCTCTCACTCCTTGTTAGCGATATTCCTAATAAGCCAAACCTGCTATACATTGATCATATCAGCCATGCGCATTTAACTAAGAGATTACGCTAGCAAATAGTGAAGTCAAACCCTGTCTCTAGATCATGTTACTCCAAAACCCCATACTTATTATTTTTCTTTTTAATCCATACCGTCAGTGAGAAATGTCTTCCTAAAATGTTTACCCCATCTCTTGATGGAAGGCAATTATGAGAGGAGTCTCATTTTCCACTTGGTGGTAGAGGAAGTGGAAAGCTAAGATACTGGATTATTTATCAAATATTTGCCATAGATTATCTTTATCAGAAGCTGCCCACACCAGAAAGTAGTCTACATTCCTACAAAATTGGTTCCTGCTGCAAGGCCCAAGTTACAAATTTCCTGAGCTCTAGGGATCCCCATACTTACTGCCAAGTAGATTATTATCTGAGAAAAGGGAACAATTCAGGTCATCAGACATTTTCTAATATATCACCTGTCTGGATTGGGACTTCCAACTTACATTTTGCTCCATTCTGCTTTATTTATTAAGTGCTTATATTTCAATCACAATTTTATGCCCTAAAGACCAGGCAAGGACTAAACAAGAAATGTCTCTTCCTTGACAAACCTTATGTTCTGGTGAGAGAGATGGAAGCAAAACAGACATATATGTAAAAATATTCAGACTGCTAAGTGCTATGAAGAAAATGAAGGAAGGCAAGAGTTCAACTTTGACTGGGGTACAGAAGTTTTCTTGAGCAAAGACCAGAAACAGGAGAAAATGAGCAATAGAAGGCAAAGACGACACCAAGAGCAACTTCCTGGATGGGAACAAGTGTAGCCAGAAACAGCCAGTGGGGCTGGAGTCAGACAAGCAAGGAAGAGATTGTTAGAGGAGAAATTCAGAAAGGCATGCTAGAGCCAGGTCATGTAGGAAAATGGCTTTCTACTCCGGAGAGCCATAAAAAAGTGAATGCTCAAGTCTTTTCCCTAGAGAATATAATTTGACTGTTCTGGTCAGGCTCTGGGCACAGTTATGTTTTTAAAGCAGTCTGGATTTATCTTAATGCAAAATCCAGATTTGATAACAATTAAAGCAGGATGTATAGGCTGCCTTTTCCTCCGACACCTCTTACTCCTCTCCCTTCTCCTTCTTCTTTTCCTAAATGTGATGAGAAGATCCTTTTGGGTGTTAAGTAGGGGAGTGGAAACATCTTATTTATCTCTTTAATGTAAAATTTTGGAAAACGTGCAAGGATTAAAAAGATAATCTTGAGAAAAATATTGGGAAAATCGTTGAATTTATTCTTCAAGTTTTCACCACATATATTCTTCAGAATGGAGAAAACAAGAAAATAATTATACCATAAGCTATTGTATTTGTTGTGTTTGATGGAAGAGTGGGCAGCAGAACATGTTTTGTTTGTTTGTTTGTTTTTTGAGGCAGAGTTTTGCTCTTATTGCTTAGGCTGGAGTGCAATGGTGCGATCTCAGCTCACCGCAACATTTGCCTCCCAGGTTCAAGCGATTCTCCTGCCTCAGCCTCCCAAGTAGCTCCGAGTAGCTGGGATTACAGGCATGCACCACCATACCCGGCCAATTTTGTATTTTTAGTAGAGAGAGGGTTTCTACATGTTGGTCAGGCTGGTCTCAAACTCCTGACCTCAGGTGATCCACCCACCTTGGCCTCCCAAAGTGCTGGGATTACAGGTATAAGCCACCGTGCCCAGGCTTAAACATGTTTTTTAAAATGTAGACTGATAATGACATTTATTCTATCTTTCTCAGCTTAGAATTAAATAAAAATTATCTATTTCTTTTACACTTGATGTAATTATCATTGCTATAGGCATTATTTGCACTTTATTTTATTTTATCTTATTATTATTACACTTTAAGTTTTAGGGTACGTGTGCACAATGTGCAGGTTTGTTACATATGTATACATGTGCCATGTTGGTTTGCTGCACCCATTAACTTGTCATTTAGCATTAGGTGTAACTCCTAATGCTAACCCCCCGACTCCCCCATCCCACAACAGTCCCCGGAGTGTGATGTTCCCCTTCCTGTGTATATGAGTTCTCATTGTTCAATTCCCACCTATGAGTGAGAACATGCAGTGTTTGGCTTTTGTCCTTGCGATAGTTTACTGAGAATGATGATTTCCAGTTTCATCCATGTCCCTACAAAGGACATGAACTCATCATTTTTTATGGCTGCATAGTATTCCATGGCATATATGTGCCACATTTTCTTAATCCAGTCAATCATCGTTGGACATTTGGGTTGGTTCCAAGTCTTTGCTATTGTGAATAGTGCCACAATAAATATATGTGTGCATGTGTCTTTACAGCAGCATGATTTATAAACCTTTGGGTATATACCCAGTAATGGGATGGCTGGGTCAAATGGTATTTCTAGTTCTAGATCCCTGAGGAATCACCACACTGACTTCCACAATGGTTGAACTAGTTTACAGTCCCACCAACAGTGTAAAAGTGTTCCTATTTCTCCACATCCTCTCCAGCACCTGTTGTTTCCTTTTTAATGATCGCCATTCTAACTGGTGTGAGATGGTATCTCAAGAATTATAATTCAGGCATTAATTTGTTTTTAAGTAATTACATATTCATTCATACTGGCATCATTCAAAACCATTAATGCATGTGTTCACCAGATATCAACAACCTTGGAGATGTATGATAAATAAAAGTTTGCTCTCATATTTTATATATAAATAGTTACAGTATTATGAAATATGTACTGTCATCAAGGCATGTGAAAAAATGGAGAGCATATAGCATAAGGACAAAGATCATTCCACTAAAAATATTTAACTTTTAAAAATGCATAAAGATGGTGTGTGCACACACACATACACCCTAGTTTTAGTCGAATGGCCAGAAACTGCTATAGATCCGGGAAGAGCCTGTGCCTCAATTCAAAAGCCATCAGCCATCAAGAGCAGAACTCTCTCTTCTTTGGGGCAAGGTCAGCCTTTTTTTCTGTTCAGGCCTTTGGCTTGTTGAGGCCCACCCACATCATGGAAGGCCATCTGCTTTACTCCATCTATCAATTTGAATGTTAACCTCATCCAAAAACATCCTCACAGAAAGATCCAGAATTATGCTTAACCATATACCTGGGCACTATGTGACTCAGTCAAGCTGACACATAAAATTAACTATCGTAAGAACTTTAAGCAATTACTTACGTTTTCTCACTTATTTCTTAAAAAAATATAACAGAGAAACCTGAAACTAAAATAACTAACTATCTAGGGAAACAATAAAATACCCAATTTTAAGTTCAGTGATTTTCCTTCATTTTCAAGGCAAGAGTTGTCTGAACTCAAGAAAGTTCTGAATGGCTGCAGCACTGGTGGCCAGGCTCAGCACAAAATAGCATCTTGGTGTTCTAAGGTATCAGATTCAGACCACCAAACACTGCACAGATTAAGAGCAGCAGGCATTCGTAGCATCCATTTCTGCTATACATCACACGATTATACATTTATGCTATTTCTTTCTCTCTCAATCTTAATTTCTTCTTTTTTATCTCTCTGTATATATACACACATACATACATATATACATACATACATACAATATGTGTGTGTACATACATACATATATGTGTGTGTGTATATATATGTGTGTGTGTATAGTGTGTGTGTGTGTGTGTGTGTGTGTGTGTATATATATATATATATATATATATTCCCCCAAATCATCATACCAAATGTTTCTAGACATTCTCAAATGCCCCTGGGATGCAAAATAGCTGCAGTTGAAAACCCTTGGCCCAGATGGCTGTCTGAACATACAGTGTGTTGTGTTACAGAGAACATGGAACCGAGGGAACCCACTGCTTTACAGCAACCTGGTAACGAGCCTGCTTTTTTCTGTGGAGAGACCTTACCTCATTCCTCAAAGTTACTCACAGCAAATGCAATGGATAAAGAGCAAACTGGGATATATTCTTCCAGCATACATAGCAAGACAGTTTAGAGAAAAAGAAAAAAATATATAGAGAAGTGTGTCTCAATAGCCACGCAGTTGACTATAAATTTTCATTCATCAATAAATAGTAAGAAAATAAGCCCCGAATATGCTCCCTTCAAATTTGCATTGAAGTTCCCAAATATAATGTTCAAGATTCTCTGTTCTCAATTTTTAGATCCTTTGCTCTGACAAAAGAGCCTTATTTAGATTTAATCTGGATTACTTCATCACTACAGAATCCTGGGATTCCTTCCAGTGTAGTAGGTTGAGCCAGCTCAGCGCTCCTAAGTACTTAGATTGCGTAGTAGATAATCAATAGAGTATAACTAATAAATGTGTTTTAATCATTATTTTCTGATGTGATTTGCACAGCTCACCACCATATATGATAGTTGTCATGAGAAGAGAGTATTTCCTTGAAGGATATGGTTGATAGTGATGTCTTCTAATGGTAGGTACACGTGATCAAGAATGAACAATGCAATACATCTAGTTCATTTGAGTTTTCACGTACTGGGTTTCTTGAAGATGGGAACAGAAAGCAGTGGGTCACCTTACTAGCGACACAAAACCTACAAGACCTACATTGCTTTGTTTGGCCAGTACCAAGGCAGAGACTTAGCTGCTGTTGGCAGAAAGAAAGAAAGCAGAGGCATGGAGAACTTGTCACACATCTATTTGGTTTTTGTTTGTTTGTTTGTTTTGTTTTGTTTGAAATGGAGTCTCACTCTGTTGCCCAGGCTGGAATGCAGGAGCATGATCTTGGCTCACTGCAACCTCCGCCTCCTGGTTTAAAACAATTCTCCTGCCTCAGCCTCCCGAGTAGCTGAGATTACAGGCGTGTGCCACCACACCCAGCTGATTTTTGTATTTTTAGTAGAGACGGGGTTTCACCATGTTAGCCAGGCTGGTCTCAAACTCCTGACCTTGTGATCTGCCTGCCTCAGCCTCTCAAAGTGCTAGGATTACAGGCATGAGCCACTGTGCCTGGCCTACTTGGTCTTACTAACTCCTCTCAGTGAAGGTATTCTAAATGCTTCTTTCTTCCTGTGAATTCATAAATTTAGACATTTGCAAGATTGGAAGCACTGGTCTCTGGATTCTAACTGCAGTTATTATATTTTTACAAATGTCTCTGCTAAACCTTTAAAACCTTTAAAATTTTATCTTTCATTTGATCCTTATTTTTTTGTGCAAGGTGCTCAAATGAACATGAGCTTGGGGCAGAATATGATCTGTCCCCTGGGGGTTCTTAAAATTACACCTGTAATTTCTCTACACTGATCCCTGCCAAATCTGCCCATATCTTATTCAGCTACCCAATACAACTATCAGAGACTTCACGGTATGTTTCTTTTTTAATTTATATATGTTTTTATCTTTAAACAAATTTAATGGATTTGGATCTGATAACTGTTTGTGAATATCCTGTACATTCATTCTTTTAATTATAATTTGGTTATTATTATCCTGTAAAATAAAGACCTATCCTTTACTCCTCCCAATCTTCATCCATTAGGGCTGCTATAACAAAATGTCGTAGACGTTTTGTTTACAAATGGGCAGTTTATAAATTTATTGGTCACAGTTCTAGAAGCTGGAAAGTCCAAGACTAAGGCTCTGGCAGATTTGGTGTCTAATGAGGGCTTGTTTCTTGGTTCATAAAAGGCTGTCTCCTCACATGGTGGAAAGAATGAGCTTGCACTCTGGAGTCTCTTTTATAGGAGCACTATTTCCAGTCAATAGAAGACCCCCCTCATGACCTAATCATATCCCAAAGTCCAACCTCCTAATAATATCACCTTCAGGGTGAGAATTTCAACATATGAATTTGAGGGGTGGATATAACCATTCAGACCCTAGCACCCTCCTCACCACTGCCTCCCAATTTTAAATGCTTTTTTACTCAAGATTCAGACTATTTTTCCAAGGCAAACTTTGTTCGTGTTCCTGATTTATCCAACTTGCTCCTTTGTGTCCAGGACTAAATCAGAACCTCAGGGAACAGAAGAATGCTTCAGGACCATATCATACTGACTATCCTTATTTTCTATCTTTCATCTTTATTAATTCCTATTCCTTTCAATTTCCTGAATTTAGAATTTATCCCTCTTAGGTCCCCACCTCTCCCATTTTTCCCATAATAAGAAAGCACTCCCAACTGTTAATAATAACAAGTTAGGTTCAATTGATTCTACCTTGTGTCTGAGACTTTTTTTTTTTTATTTTGCAGCCTCAGGCATCTGCTAAACATCATTTGCTTTTATTATCTGTGTAGTTTCTGATGGCTCAGCAAAGACAGGCAAATAAAAGGAAGGAGCTTCTACAATAGACTGAGATTTATGTTCCCTCAAAATATCTGAATTTAAATAAATATACCTTGCCAACACAATTGCTAATTTTGTTTCAAATTATTCCGTTCAATCTATTTGAGAGTTTTACATTTATTCTTGAGATACTACCATAACTGCATATTTTGTGAATTGCAACCTTGTCCTGATTAAGAATTCAGTCAACCTCTCCTCCTTGGTTTGCGCTTACTACCAAGTACTTTCACATCAACAAATAAGGGAGGGTTAGATGCAGAGATATAAAAGGCTTTTTGTATTTTTTCAACACTACAGGTAAGCAGTAATCGAGGTTCTCCTATATCAATCACAGCACTGCCATCATCACCTAAACCACTCCCACCCCCTACTCAAAACAACAGACAGAAATATCTGGAGCAGTATATCCCAAATCAGAAATTAACTGAGAAAGCTGAGCATCCTAAATGTGGATCTATAATGTCTTCTCTACACTATAGCTCCTTCATTTCCCCCTCCTTCCTTTTCAGAACCTGATTGTAATCTCTCCCCTTCCCCTGAAAACTGAACTACAGACACAGTGGCATTTTTTTTTAGCAATACAGCTTGTGGCTGTAGTTGGTATGCAAATAGGAAGTGCTTCTTCTGGCTCTTTCTTTTTTGATGTCTTTTGCTAACATTCTACCCAGATTTTGCTAACATTCTACCCAAGACAAACCACACAATTTGCAGGGCCCACATAGTGAAAGTGCGAGGCTTCTTGTTCAAAATGGTTAAGCTTGTGGAGAGGAAGAAGACAAGAAACGAAACTAAGTGCTAGAGCCCTTCTGAAGGTGGGGTTCTTTGTGGACCTCAGAGACCACACACCCTCAGCCTGAATTCCGTCACCTTTCCTTCAAAGCTTTATCCATCTCTGCCATTCTCTGCTTCCTCTCTGCTCTCACTTCTTGCTTCCTTTCTCTCTCCTCTCTTCTTTCTCTTTTGTAAGTCATTTTATTACCCTCTTCCTCCTTATCCAATGTCAGAGAGTGATAATGAAGATGAAAACATTTTATGAATTTAGAAATGTTTTGTAATCTAAAAAAACAAATAATGGTGGCTAATATCGCAATATTTTTCTTCTCTACATCTATTACCCTCCGATTTCTTGTTCTTCATTGATTTTTTCTCTATCAATGTATGTGGTTCCCTTAGAGCCTCTCCCTTTCAATAGTGGCCTTCCTTTTCACTCTCCCTATGACTATCTTTTTCCAAAGGCCTTTTGTGACAGGAGACCTATAGTATGTAAATAAAGAATGGAAATAATGGAAGAATGACAGGATTGACAATGTTATCTTTTTATCTTTCTTTGGAAGTTCAGATGTCTAACAATACTTTGGTATATATAGTCTATGCACATCATATAAAGGCAACATTTCAAATGTCAACAAAATCAATGTAAGTACGAACTGAGCTCTCTTCTGAAAAATAAATGAAATCTATGTGGAATTGATTCTGAGATTTTGCATCTACAGCTTCTAAAACCGTGATGTCACGTCTTTCCCAGCAACTGCTTGCTATGCACATAATACACCAAAAAGGGAATTTAGTTTCATTAAAATATACTCTTCTGACTCAGGTCCCAGACCAATTATATCTGCATGAATATAGGAGGTTCCTGGAAGCCAAGAAAAGAAAGTATTTGTGTTTGGTATTTGTTTGTATTTATATATGCACGGCTGTATAGTTTAAGAACCGGGCTTTTAGAAAGAAATTGAAGTAGAAATAAATTTTAAAAACAGACAAAAGCCTTTGGTACATTATTGCACAGATAGTACTTTACTACACAAGTGGCATGTAACATGTCTTCTACTAGGTTATGCATGCATTTTAATAATTCCTTTAGAGCTATAGTGTGTCCGGGATTGGTTCCTTCCGGTGGGTTCTTGGTGGGGCTGACTTCAAGAATGTAGCCGCAGGCCTTTGCCGTGAGCGTTAGAACTCTTAAACATGGTGTGTCCAGAGTTTCCTCCTCCTGGTGGGTTCATGGTCTCCCTGACTTCATGAACAAAGCCACCACACCCTCACAGTGAGTGTTACAGCTCTTAAAGATAGTGTGTCCAGAGTTTGCACCTTCAGATGTTCAGATTTGTCCAGAGTTTCTGCCTTCTGGTGGGTTTGTGGTCTTTGCTGACTTCAGAGGTGAAGCCACAGACCTTTGCAGTGAGTGTCACAGCTCTTATAGGTGGCGCGTCCGGAGTCACTTGCTCCTCCCAGAAAGCTTGTGGTCTCACTGACTTCATGAACGAAGGTGCAAACCTCACGGTGACTGTTGCAGCTCATAAAAGTAGTGCAAACGCAAAAAGTCAACAGCAGTCAGATTTATTGTGAAGAGTGAAAGAACAAAGCTTCCACAGTCCAAAAGCAGACCCCAGCAGGTTGCCACTGCTAGCTGGGGGGTGGCTAGCTTTTATTCCCTTATTTGGCCCCACCCACATCCTGCTGATTGGTCCATTTTACAGAGTGCTGATTGGTCCAGTTTACAGAGCACTGATTGGTTCATTTTACAGAGTGCTGATTGGTGCGTTTTTACAGAGTGCTGACTGGTGTGTTTACAATCCTTTAGCTAGACACAGAGCGCTGATTGGTGCATTTACAATCCTTTAGCTAGACACAAAAGTTCTCCAAGTCCCCACGGACCCAGAAGCCCAGCTGGCTTCACCTCTCAATAACAGACTAGTGCAAAGGGAACAGACATCTTTACCCACTGGCCACTATCTGATAACTAGGTTAGGCCTGCATTTTAATAATTCCTTTAGAGCCATAGCACACTAGTGTGAAGAGAACAGACATCTTTACCCAGTGGCCACTATAATGATTCAAGAGAGTCTAAAACTCAAGTGTAAGATTTCAACTTCTGAGATGTAAACCTTCTATTTAAGAGTTCCAATCAAGTCATAATCAATGACTCTGGTCCCACCAGAAAGAAGCCTGGCATTTGAGCTCCAATAAGGCACTCAGATTAATTCTAAACAGGGGTGGGTTTTACTCATGCACACTGATAAGAATAAGCACTAAGCCTCCCCGCCCAAAGAGAAATACAGATGTAGCCCCGGTTTTTCAATGTCACCTTTGTATTGACATAAAGTATATATGTAATAAAGTGTACAGATTGGAAGTTCATAACTCAATGAATGCTCATAAATGCATATGCCTGGTCAGGCGTGGTGGCTCACACCTGTAATCCCAGCACTTTGGGAGGCTGAGGCAGGCAGATCACGAGGTCAGGAGTTCGAGACCAGCCTGGCCAATATGGTGAAACCCCATCTCTACTAAAAATACAAAAAAAATTAGCCAGGCATGGTGGTGCGCACCTGTATTCCCAGCTACTCAGGAGGCTGAGGCAGAAGAATGGCTTGAACCCAGGAGGCAGAGGTTGCAGTGAGCCGAGATGGTGCCATTGCACTCCAGGCTGGGTGACAGAGCAAGACTCCATCTTAAATAAATAAATAAATGCATATACCTATGAAGACTTCATTCAACTTCAGTTGCAGGAAAAAGTTAACATCCAGAAAATTTCTTTGTGCACCACCAAGTCAAGAATCCTCATTCAGAGTGAATGATTCTTCTCATTTTTATTAGCATGACTTTTTTTCTTTCTATTTTTGAATTAAGTATAAATAAATAAATGGAATGATACAGAATGTATTTTCTTTGTGTCTGGCTTTTGTGCCCACCATTAGACGATGTAGTTACCTATGTTATGGTACATAGCTGTACGTTGTTTTGATTACTATTTAAGGTCCCAGTACAATAATATAATATAATTATTCATTCACTGTACTGCTGATGAACCCTTGGGATTTTTTTCTAGTATGGGGCTATTGTAAATAAAGTTGTCATGGGCATTATTATACAAATCCTTTGTCTAGCTCTTAAAATTTAATGTTTAATACGTATTTATTATTAACTCATTTCCTTTTGATCTATGCTTAGTAAAAGAAATACTGAACATTTCTTATATTTTTAGCATTAACAGATAGCTACTAACAATTTTTCTAAGTGATTATACAGTTGATAAACTTATCTTCAAAGTATGGGTGTTCTAGCTGCTATAAACACTAGCTTACTCTTGATGTCATTAGTCTTTTCAGTCATGGTATCTCACTGTGTTTTAAATTTGCATTTCGGATGCATAATGATGGTGAGTCTCTTCCTTACCGTCATTGGTCATTTGAATTTCCTCTTTGGTAAAGTGGCTATTCAAGCCTTTTACCATTTTTTTTTTAATTGTGTGTGTGTGTCTGTGTGTGTGTGTGTGTGTGTGTGTGTGTGTGACTTTTTATTATAGATTTGTCAGAATACTTTATATTTTATGGAAATAAGTCTTTGCCACTTATTTGTATCATGAATATTGTCACTCACAATGATGTTTTTTGATGAACAGATGCTCACAATTTATCAACATTTATCAAAAATAAAAGTACATTTACCAATATTTTATGCACCTTCTTCAAAAAAATTGTTGTCTATTTTAAGCTGAGTTCACTAAGATACTTTTTTTTATATAGTTAGATACATTGTTTTTCTCTGTCTCCCAGGCTGGAGTGAAACGTTGTGATCATGGTCTAAGGCAGCCTAAAACTCCCCCTCAAGGGATCCTCTTGCTTCAGCCTCCTGAGTAGCTGGAATTACAGGCATGAGCCACCTTGCCAGGTACCTATGCTTTCTTTAGGCATTTTGTTATTTTACCTTTTACATTTTTTTTATTTTTAATTTTAAGTTCCAGGATACATGTGCAGAACGTGCAGGTTTGTTATATAGGTATACATGTGCCATGGTGGTTTGCTGCACCTATCAACCCGTCATCTAGGTTTTAAGCCCTGCATGCATTAGGTATTTGTCCTAATGCTTTCCCTCTCCTTGCCTCCCACTCCCCTATAGGCCCCAGTATGTGATGTTCCCATCCCTGTGTCCATGTGTTCTCATTGTTCAACTCACACTTATGAATGAGAACATGTGGTGTTTGGTTTTCTGTTCCTGTGTTAGTTTGCCGAGAATGATGGCTTCCAGCTTTATCCATGTCCCTGCAAAGGACATGATCTCATTCCTTTTTAGGGCTGCGTAGTATTCCATGGTGTATATGCACCACATTTTCTTTATCTATTTTATCATTAATGGGCATTTGGGTTAGTTCCAAGTCTTTACTATTCTAAATAGTGCTGCAATAAACATATGAGTGCATGTGTCTTTATAGTAGAATGATTTATAATCCTTTGGGTATATACCCAGTAACGGGATTGATGAGTTAAATCTTTACCTTTTACATTTAAAGTTATGATTCATCTCAAGCTAAGTTTTGTATATGGTAAGAAGAGAGATCATGTTTTGCTTTTTTGTTTTATCTTGACATGGTCTATAATTATAATATCATTCATTGCAAAGAAAAATACTGGTTTTTACTTTGTTTGCTTTTTTGGTGTAATAAGGTCATGCTTACTGTGTGCAATTCCAAAAGGACACAACTTGTTCCTCCACCTAACAGTTGATAGGGCATTGGGTCCTAACATAGTGTTCACGTTTTGTATTTTAACACTTTCTTATTGTCTTTATTTACTTAATTTCTTTTAAATTTAAATTTTATTTTATTTATTCATTTCTTTTTGAGACACGGTCTCACCCTGTTGCTCAGGCTGTAGTACAGTGGCACAATCATGGGTGACTGCAGACTCAAACTCCAGCTCAAGCTATCCTCCTGCTTCAGCATCCCGATTAGATGGGACTACAGGCATGTTCCACCATGCTGAGAGATGACAGAGTGCTGGCAGCTCTTGCAGCTCTCGCTCGCTCTCGGTGCCTCCTCGGCCTCAGCGCCCATTCTGGCTGTGCTTGCGGAGCACTTCAGCCTGCCGCTGCACTGTGGGAGCCCTTCTCTGGGCTGGCCGAGGCCAGAACCAGCTCCCTTGGCTTGCAGGGAGGTGTGGAGGGAGAGGTGCGGGCGGGAACCAGGGCTGCGCACGGTGCTTGTGGGCCAGCGTGAGTTCCGGGTGGGTGTGGGCTTGGCGGATCCCGCACTCGGAGCAGCCAGCTGGCCCGCAAGCCCCGGACAGTGAGGGGCTTAGCACCTGGGCTAGCAGCTGCTGTGCTCGATTTCTCGCCTGGCCGTAGCTGCCTTCCCACAGGGCAGGGCTTGGGACCTGCAGCCCACCATGCCTGAGCCTCCCCCCACTGCCGTGGGCTCCTGCACAGCCCAAGCCTCCCGGACGAGTGCCGCTCCCTGCTCCACGGTGCCCGGTCCCATCGACTGCCCAAGGGCTGAGGAGTGCGGGCGCACGGCGTGGGACTGGCAGGCAGCTCCACCTGTGGCCCTGGTGCAGGATCCACTGGGTGAAGCCAGCTGGGCTCCTGAGTCTGGTGGGGACTTGGAGAACCTTTATGTCTAGCTAAGGGATTGTAAATACACCAATCGGCACTCTGCATCTAGCTCAAGGTTTGTAAACACACCACTCAGCACCCTGTGTCTAGCTCAGGGTTTGCGAATGCACCAATAGACACTCTGTATCTAGCTACCCTGGTGGGGACTTGGAGAACTCTTGTGTCTAGCTCAGGGATTGTAAACGCACCAATCAACACCCTGTCAAAACGGAACAATCAGCTCTCTGTAAAACAGACCAATCGGTTCTCTGTAAAATGGACCAATCAGCAGGATGTGGGTGGGGCCAGATAAGAGAATAAAAGCAGGCTGCCAAAGTCAGCAGTGGCAATCCACTCGGGTCCCCTTCCACACTGTGGAAGCTTTGTTCTTTCACTCTTTGCAATAAATCTTGCTGCTGCTCACTCTTTGGGTTCACACTGCCTTGATGAGCTGTAACACTCACCGTGAAGGTCTGCAGCTTCACTCCTGAAGCCAGCGAGACCACGAACCCACCGGGAGGAATGAACTACTCCAGACGTGCCGCCTTAAGAGCTGTAACACTCACCGTGAAGGTCTGCAGCCTCACTCCTGAGGCAGTGAAACCATGAACCCACCAGAAAGAAGAAACTCCGAACACATCCGAACATCAGAAGGAACAAACTGTGGACACACTGCCTTTAAGAACTGTAACACTCACCACGAGGGTCTGCGACTTCATTCTTGAAGTCAGTGAGACCAAGAACCCACCAGTTCCAGAAACAATGCTTTGCTAATTTTTTCTTTTTATTTTTTGTAGAGACAGGATCCACTTTTTTGCCCAACTGTGTCTCAAGCTCCTGACCTCAAGTGATTCTCCCACCTTGGCCTCCCAAAGTGTTTAGACTATAGGCACAAGCCATTGTGCTTAACCTTAAGACATTCCTATATTGCTACAACTGAATTTTTTTTTTCCTATTCTATGCTACTTCTTTAATGCAAAGAGATATATTAATTTTTAAAAACTTTATGATATAGTCCAATAAAATAGGTAAGTGGGGAGGTCAAGGCTAGTTACTATAGTCTGATAAGAAAGTATTTTATTCTCAGCAGAAAATTGTATTTCTGGAGGAAAAATGCTACACAACTTTGTTAAACAAAGAATCTGTTCTCTCCTGAAATGTTAAAGCATGATTTAAAGAAGTAACTGGGTCTCTCTTGATTAGCTGGCACAGTAGCCAATAGTTCTAATCTGATGACTACAAATAAAATTACTGCAAGATTCAGTTTGTGTGATTTTCATGTTTTGAACTCTCCTTCCACAGCAGTTTGGTATCTAGCAAATGCAGTAGGCCTTTTAATTTTCTTAAGTACAAGCAGGAGTTATGTTACACATGAGAAAAGAACTATGTTGATTTGAAACTCATGGGCAGCATCAGAAGCAGAGACAAAGAAGCTGTATCTAAAGTGGACAAGAACAATGGAATAAAAAAGAGACCAGGCACGTGGCTCACGCCTGTAATCCCAGTACTTTGGGAGGCGGAAGTGGGAGGATTGCTTGAACTCTGGAGTTTGAGACCAGCCTGGGCAACATAACAAGGCATTGTATCCACAAAAATTAAAAAAAAAAAAAAATAGATAAGTGTTGTGGTGCATGCCTATAGTCCCAGCTACCAGGGAGGTTGGGGTGGGAAAATTCCTTGAGAGGCTGAGTTTGCAGTGAGACGTGATCACACCATAGCACTCCAGCCTGGGTGGCAGAGTAAGACACTGTCAAAAAAAAAAAAAAAAAAAGAGATAGACATATGCTGCTAAGTGAATTTTAAATAGCAATACTAAAATAATGTCTTTTCTTAAGTCTACCTGATTTTCTAAGAACTTTCTACTTAA
>NW_026652290.1:25732326-25896651 GCF_009828535.3 Hylobates moloch
ATGTCTTTTCTTAAGTCTACCTGATTTTCTAAGAACTTTCTACTTAATTACCTTTTTGGGGAGATCATATGCAGATTTGCTGGCTCTGCAAAAACTCTAGAAGATCATCTATAGTATTCTAAGCCACTACTGGCTACTGTTACTTGACCTAGAGTTATTTTATTATTTATTCTATTATAGCAATATTAGATCAAGGACAATGTAAAAGAAAAGTCCAAGGGAATAAAGTGGGAACCAGAAGTCAGACTATGAGGAAGGACATGCTACTCAGATGGTACTAAAATGTGTGGCCCACAACCAGCGAAATAAAGATAGGGAGAGGGAAGAGAGTATTGCAAAATATATTTTCCCAGAAATTTCCATTTTCCCATTGGAAGAAGACCATAACACACAACAATATGAAATATCTAATTCCTCTTTGACATCTCCCAGGGAACGTTTGAGCTTTTTGTAAAATTTAATTGGAGCAACAAAAACAACAAAAATACTCAACCAGAAAGGTAACACACTTGTGCACTAAAATGATACAACATTAATGAAAGAAATATTGAAAGACATTTCATAGATCCATGAGGGGGAGGGGGAAGGGATAGCATTAGGAGATAGACCTAATGTTAAATGACGAGTTAATGGGTGCAGCACACCAACATGGCACATGTATACATATGTAACTAACCTGCATGTTGTGCACATGTACCCTAAAAATTAAAGTATAATAAAAAATTAAAATAAATAAATAATATTATTAAAATGTCCATACTACTCAAAACAATCTATAGATTCAATGTGATCTCTATCAAAAGTCCAATGGCATTTTGTTACGGAAATAGAAACAGCAATTATAAACTAAATATGAAACCACAAAAATCCTCAAATAATCAGAACGATCTTGATCAATAAGAACAAAGATGGAGACATCAAACTTCCTAACTTCAAATTATTTTACAAAGGTGTAATAATCAAAACAGTATGGTACTAGCATAAGAACACACATATAGACCAATGGAACAGAATAGAGAGCCCAGAAATAAGCCCATGTAAATAAAAATCAACTAATATTTGACAAGGGCACCAAGATTACAAAATAGGAAACAAACCCTTCAATAAATGGTGTTAGAAAACTTCATATTCATAAGCAAAAGAATGAAAGCATAACCTTACCTTACTTACACAAAAAACAATTAAAAGTAGACCAAAGACTTAAACATAAACCTGAAAATGTAAAATCTCCTAGAAAAAAAAAGCAGAGCAGAAAAACTCCTTGGCATTGGTCTTGGCAATGATTTTTTGGACATGACACCAAAACACAGGCAATAAAGGCAAAAATAAACAAGTAGGACTACATCAAACTAAAAAAATTTTGTAGCGCACAGGAAACAATCAGCAGAATGAAAGGGAAACTTACAGAAACATTAAAAAATGTTCAAACCACATATCTAATAAGGAGTTAATTTTCACAGCATATAAGGAATTCATACAACTGTATATTAAATAACCACATAAAAAAATGAGGAAAGGACATAAATAAATACTTCTAAACAGAAGAAATTAAAATGGCCAAAAGATATATGAAAAGGTGGGAATGTAAATTTGTACAGCCATTATGGAAAAGAATATGGAGATTTTTTTAAAAAATTAAAAATAATACTACTAATAGTACAGCACACACACACTACTACAACACACACACACACACACACACACACAACTCAGTGTACATCAAAAGTATTGAAAATCAGGATCAGGAAGAAATACCTGCACCCTCATCCCTCACATTAATTGCAGCATTATTCACTATAGTCAAGTTATGGAATCAACCTGACAGTCCTCTGATGGATGAATGAAGAAAGAAAATCTGTTTATATACATATATAAATATATATGTGTATATATATATGTATATATAAATATATGTAAAATACACACACATATATACATATATGTGTATATATATGCACACATATATACGTGTATCTATAGCTATATCTATATATTTATATATACATGTATCTATATCTATATATAGATTTATATATGTAGATAGATAGAGACAGAGAGATATACTGCCTAAAAAAAGGAAAATCTTTCCATTTGCAGCAACATAGATGGAGCTGGAAGATGGAGCTGGAAGAAATAAGCAAAAGAAAGAAAGAAATATGGCATGATCTCACTTATATGTGAAATCCATAAAAGTCAAACTCAGTACAGCAGCAGAATGTTGGTAGCCACAGGTGGGAGGTGGGGAAAATGGAAAGATGTTGGTCAAAGTGTACAAAGTTTCAGTTATGCAAGACAAATAACTTCTGGAGATCTAATATACAGCATGGGGACGAAAGTTAAAAATACTGTATTACATACTTGGAATTTGCCAAGAGGATAGATCTTACATTTAATCTTTTCACCACATGCATGCACACACACAATGGTACCTATGTGAAGATAGATATGTTAGTTAGCTTGATTGTGGTAAGCATTTCACAATGTATACTTATATAAGAACATCAATTGTAAACCTTACATATCTATATGTATATACAATTTTATATGTTAGTATCTTAAAGCTGTTAGCAAAAGATGCCATTTATAAAGAAGGAATTTAATTGGAGAGGATAGAGACAATCTCTCCACCTCTTTCATGTTAAAAAACTAGCTCTGTTTAATGGAAGTAGGCACCTATTATCTGATCAGTTCTTCTCTTTATTTCATTAAAAAGATTTTTTATAAAGGAGATTTTTTTTCTGACTTAGACCAGTGAGATTGCATTAAACATACACATACAAACACACTCACAAAAGAGGACTTTCTAGCCAGATATGGTCTCATCATGTCGTGTTTCTAGCAAGATAATTATAGTGTAAAACATAGAGAAATGTGGATATGAAGAGCTTCATTTTCTGCCTAGCTTGCTGAAGGTCAAAGTTTGATAACCTGTGGAGGAAGCCTTCTAGTGTGAACCCATCATCACATCATGAATAGCAAATATAGCATCAGCTTCCCTCCTGAGCCTTGTGATTGTTCTGTGCTGGAAGGGGAAAATCAGTAGAGGACATCCTGAGGAAGTGAAAATCAGCTTTGCCTTACTTCATTTGTACCAGCTTTCAGAATAAGATGATATTGCCACTGACGAGTTTCTTTTAAATGGCTGTTTTCCCCAGCAGTATTTTATAAATGGTTGTTGCATTAAAGAGTAAATGAAACTTCCCTGAAGAACACACTCCACCATGCCTTTAGTGTCTTTACTGACACATCTGTGAAGACGGATGGACCCTAAAGAGCTAGCTGCAAACTAAGTGAATCACATTTGTCTCCCAGGAATGTTTTATATGCTGCAAAATGTGACAAAGGCCATTACGGAGATTATATTTCCCAGCAATGAATCCGCTGTCCATCCTCTGCTATTCCAAACATTCAGAAAATTGCTCAGGAATTACTGATGGCCCAGAAAGCAAGCAGTCATTGACTAGCTGCCCTAATATTTTCCCTGAAGATAGGGCAATGACAGTAAATTTCTTAAATTGAGAATGGATGTTGAAATATATGAAAAAAATAACTTTCTAAATTCTACTCATTCCAAGTTTTATATAAAAGTATTTTCCACAGTTTATGTTGATAATCAGGGGTATGTTACTATCAGCTAAACGAAAAATTTCAATATTGCAAAATATATATTCTTGACTTTCTTCTAAAATTTGTCATCTTTGCCACCTATTCATTTACAAATGTTAAATTGTTTAAGTCAACTAAATCCTTGTACTATTTACTGAGAATATTTAAGCTAGGAACACGGTCTCTGACCTTGAGAAGAGTATGAAAGTAAAATTAAATGATACATATGCAGCAAAAGTGCACAATTAAGAAGTAGACTATTTGATGCATATCTGGATACATTAGCAGTAGATACACTTACAGGATGCAATAGTTGTCAATGTTTCCAGGAAGCAAGTCCAATTCATGGTGGTCATTAAAGGATGAACTGTTAATTTGACAAGTCGAAATGTGGGATACACTTTTAAGACACTTACGGATTCAGTAAAAATGTATGTGTTGTGTATTAAAGCCACATCACATCCAGGCATGAAAGATGCTGTTTGGCCCAACACACCTATCAGCTCTGACTACTGTCTTTCATGCTGCTTTTGATTTATATCTTGTGCCTGGGTTCTCAAATGGCTCAGTTTCAGAGCTCTCTCGTAATCACAGCTTTTAGCCCTGGTTTTCAGCATTTCCACAGTTTTGCCCTTTGAAACTCCCAGTAACACCTTCGTAAGGCGTTTCACTTATATGCAAGGCTCTGTTTCTCAAATCATGCATAGGAACTCCTGATTTCTCTTCATTGGCCTCTAGAACTAACTTCTCGTGCTCCTGGAATAGGACCATGCTGTACTTGCTGGTGACAAATAGTAAACAGAATGCCAGGCAGAAATATAACAAAACAAAATAACAACAATAATGTATGTTTCTTTACCTGGGCATTAATTGTCCTGAAACTAATTGAGCATATCAGAATGACTTGTGAACCTCTTACCCATAACATTATCCATCATCTATAGTGTTATTATGTTTGTGTTTTTAGTCTATAACTGAAATCTAGCAGCTTCATCCTGCCTCTTGCCAAGAGAAGCTATAATGCTCAGTGAAGAACCTGATGTGGCCCCACAAATACAGTCTTGTGAAAACAATTAAATGTAGTGATTGAACCCACTTTCTGTCACCTCAGAAGGACAATCAACTTTTAGGACCATTCTTAAACATTTAAAGGACTTGGGGCAGATATAGCAGGTAAGAGAAAACATAAAAAGACCAAGACTTAATATAATATAGAATTGATCTTGCATAACTGTGAAACCTCTAGCTCCTGTACATTCCTTTATTACTGGAAAACTCTGAACTTATTGCTTTTATCTGGGCCCCAACTTACTTACTGCCATATTGAATAGTAGTCAGTTACTTA
Organism: Hylobates moloch; assembly: GCF_009828535.3. Taxonomy (NCBI): domain Eukaryota; kingdom Metazoa; phylum Chordata; class Mammalia; order Primates; family Hylobatidae; genus Hylobates; species Hylobates moloch. The sequence continues at coordinate 25,737,278 of NW_026652290.1, forward strand.
TAAACAATTAATATAGCTTATTGTAATGAATTTCTTCTTCACCCTTAAAAAAGTATGTGTGTGTGCATGCATTTGGGTGTGTAATAAAAGCATAGCATATAAATATATGTATTCATTTTTATTATACAGTTTCCAGTTCTAATAAGTTATCAAGAAGGAATTAATTATCAGGCCATGATATGAGAGGTGACGGAAAACCTACTTCTCAGCAGTCAGGTCAGCATCAAAGAGAAGCTGATTGAATTGACTTGGAACATAGCAGAAAATGGGAAGTAATGTCAGGAGCTCAGGAAGACATAGTAGAGCTGATAAATCAGTTCCGAACATGCAAATTCATTATCGTAAAAGGCAGTGAAAAGACCAAGAAGTGAGCATGGTAGAGCTGGATGAATCAGTGGTTAGCCAGGAGGCCTAAAGATCTGAAATTGTTAGTTGAGCCTTGAGTGTTACCTGCTTCTACACCTTTCTACTTCACTAGCCAAACCACTTTTAAAAAAAGGCAGAATGTCTCCTACTCTACAAGAATGTAGCAGAGAAAATCAAGACATGATTCTTCACGTATCATTTTTCATGTTATGTTTAGAAAAATGTATCCATATTTTATAATTAAATATATTTATAATATCAAATATATGTCCCTAATCTATCATTATAAATTATATAATCTTTATATATACAGACAGAGAAAAAAGAAGAGAGAGAGAAGTGGAGATTGGAGAACTCTTGAGACATTCTGAAATGGGCTTATATGAGAAATCCAAAGAATGAATGTATCCACAAATAAATGACTAAATCTAGAAGAGTTAAACAGGTACATATCACGGTAGGTGCCCGTATCTTCATCTAGGGTTAAGGAATAATGGACTATGTCTATGGAGATTGTCTCTACCTAGCATATTCTTATTAACCATATTTTTGTTAGTGTCACAAGTTAATAACTAAAATAAATCATAGCTATTCATTATTTCACACCACATGTGCCTACCATTATCCCAACAGGTGATTACCAAACAGCTTTCTAATTTAAATCCTTGTTGCTCATTATTCTTCCAAACTTTATGCTTAGGATTACTGAAATATTCCAGATGTAGCCTCATTTTCCAGTTTTTCCTCTGTATAATGGATTGTTTTGTGTTATACTAAGATGACTGCTGTGCCATCACCTGGTATATGTCAGCATATTATAACACTTTGAGTAATTTAATCTTACTTCATACATACTGCAACTCGTTACAAATGAATGCATAAAAATATGAAATACGTACCCGTACCAAATCATGATTACATAAAGGCACTCAATTTTGTTTTTCCATAGGAAATTTGGAAGTAACTTCTCTTAATAGGCAACATGCAGGTTTGAACCCTTAGCTCTGGGGTATCCACTGATGAGAACAGTTGGTGAAATAAAGATCCTGCTCCCAACAGTAGTTATTTTCAAGTAGTTCTACTTGGCAATTTGTTTTAGTTGTTCCTGTGGCTCTCTGTAAGAGAGAACCACCTCGAATTTCACTTAGAGTCTCTCTGGTGGAGGAGGAAAAACCTCTTCTTTTATTTAGCTTTTATATTATATTTATAGTTGTTTGCCAAGTTTAGCTCTGGAGTAGAAGTAATATACATTTTACTTCCAAAATGTAATTATAGAAAACAGTCATATATCTATAATTGTATAAAACTGTATGATTTTAGGTGTTCCTAAAGTTGTTGTGTTTTTGGAATCACACCTTATTCCTCTATCGTGAAATTCTGTTCCCTTCTAAGAGTCCACCATTATAAGGTGTTTTCCCTATAATTTAAGATTTAATTTCTTGCTAAAATAAAGTCATCTGGATTATATAACCACTTAAGTGTCCTTAGTTGCTTACACCATATATTATTTGAAAGATATGGACATCAATATTTATAGGAAGGTACAGATTTTTTTTTGTACTTAACATAGTAGTAAGGAGGAAATGGCCATTACTGCTTGTACATTTAGTCACATAAGTATACTATATGTGAAATTTCTATGTAAACTGCAAAGTAGATATTCAGAATGAGCAATTATTATACAAAGGTAACTGGTATTCTTTCCATTTAGCATGTTAAACCCTAGCCTCCAAGTGATAAATCAATCCATGGGTAATAATGTGCTATCACATATTAAAATAATTTTGTGTTCAGAGACACAGAAAGAATATAACTGTTAGACTTGACCAAATATGACTTGGAATCTTAGTTCTCACACTTACCTTTTTACCTTGAACAAATCACGTCACTTCTCTGAGTTACCTTCTCTTCAATTATAAAATATGAGGAATGATAGATAAGCCATAGGCCTGCTATAATTAGTTCTGCACATTCTATAATATGTGACAGGTGCTCAATGAAAGGTAATTATTGTTGGAAATATTGTAGTGTGGAAGCTCGGCAAATATTTGCTGATAGACAAGCAGAGGACCACACACTGTTGTAATTTAGCATGTTAAATGCAAAACTGCAGTTTCTGAATTGCCCCTCAGGAGACAAGAACTAGAAATTCCCTCTTTCTCCAGCTTCAATTAGAAAAAAAGTACTACACCTGGAGAATTCTTGTTAAAAATGAGATAATTTCACAGGTTCGGAGAAACCATGCAAGGTAACAAAATAGAGACTCAATCATTTGAGAATCAAGGCAATAACTCAATTGTTAAGATTCAGATATAAAATATTTTTACTCAATCACAAGAAACAAAATTTATATTATTATTACTACTACTACTACTATTATTATTATTATTAGCTGATACTTTAGAAAATGTACCCTAAGCTAGGCATCGTGTTAAAGAAATCTTTAATCTTTGATATCACAGAAATAAAGAGGTGGTCTTTCAGATGGATCATCTCTGTTGTACAAATGTGACCTTTGAGGCACAGTGTGCAGAACGGAAATCCACTGGATGTGTTAAATAAATAAATTACTAGGTAAATGAATTTATTGAATGACTATCCGTGTCAGAAACATAATCCAGTGCTATACAGTCTGAAGTTTGAAGGTACTTAAAACTAGGGTTCTATGTAGAAGTAGAAACAGCATTAATATTAACCTGGTTCAATTTTGTTGGCCAGTGTCATTGCTCAAATTAAAACTAAATCAACCCCAGTACCCACGCCTATATGTGCACAGTGAAAAGGAAGGATATGGGTTTAAAGACAAGGGCCATTAAGGTCTTTGCATCCAAGTGCATTCAGTTCCACAGAGATTAGAGACTGATAATTTGATACTAGTGTTCCTCTGGCCCACATTTGGAACATTTTAGACATACTGATGATTCCTGGCTCTACTTCAGTACCACCACAGCAGAATCTCAGGAGATTCAGCTATGCTTGATCAGCCAGAATTGAGAATAGCTGAAATACTTACCCTGCCTGGAGGATAAAGTGAAGGTTAAAGATTTTATCCTATCTGCCCTCATGCCTAGAGAACAGAATTCTACTGGATCCGTTGAATAAATGAATGTGTAGGTGAATTAATTAACTGAGTATGGCTGACAGACTTGACTTTCTAATTAACATTTGCACGTCTCATAACTAAGTTTAAAAGTACTCAGTGGCTTCCATCTCCTATAATAGCTCTGAATGTTTTTCTAATCTCTAACCGGGCCCAGCCTCATACTCGACCCCTGGGTGCTCAGTCTCCTAACTTCCTTCTCTTTAGTATCCCATGGGCAAGTAATAATACAAGGTACCATTCAATGATAATCACAATTATTTCAGCCATTTAAAAAACCAAATACAGTATGTTTTGCAATCTTGTTTCCCACTTATAACCAACACAGCTATAGTCTGTTGATACCAAAATATTCACCCACAGATGCACACTTCACAGTTCATACCCACAGCTTTGGCTCGTGTCGGTTCTTCTGTTAGCCTCCGGCTACTGTCTTGCAAGCTGAGGCTCTCTGGAACCATCATTATGGGACCAGTACATGGAAGCTAAAAAAATTTGGACTCATTGCCCTTAGTCTTTATCATAGTCATCTGCCATTCTGAGACCGCCGTTGACCACACACTAATGAAATGCTGTCTGCTGATGATAACACTCACATACTATGGTGAGCTCCCCAAATCACACCCGTAAAGAAACAGTACATAAGGGATATTTATTAGTTCTTCTTCCTGGGTTACTTATTCTTCCACTAAAGCAATACTATTTTAGGAATCTATTGTTCAGGGGGGAAATGTGACTTAAATTAGACATTTCTAAAGCCTCATCTCCAGCAGTATACACCTTTGAGATACTAGATTGTTTCTTCCTCTTTAATCATCGATTTTGAGAAACATAGCAAAGGCTCTATAGTTACATAAAAACAGTACAGCTTAAATTTTCTTTTATTGATTTTATTTAGTGCTTTTTTAATTTTTATTTTTTTTGAGAGGGTCTCACTCTGTCACCCAGGCTGGAGTGCAGTGATACAATAATGCCTCACCAAAGCATTGACCTCCTAGCCTCAGCCTCCCGAAGTAGCTGGGACTACAGGCATGTGTTGTCATGCCTGGCTATTTTTCAAATTTTTTCTAGAGATAGGGACTCACTACGTTGCTCAAGATGGTCTCAAACTCCTGGGCTCAAGTGATCCTCCCACCTCAGCATCACAAAGTGCTGGGATTACAGGCCTGAGCCACCATACCCAGCTGAAATTGTCTTTATACCAATTAGCAGAATACATATCACATTGGAGACAAAGTACAGGGCTAAATTAAGTTAGTATAATGCCTAAGTCCAGACATATTTCCAAAACACATTAGTTTGTGGGATAAAACATTGTTATAGTGATGATGATGATGATGATGATGATATTAATCACTATAATTTTTGGCTGTTGTACTAGGTTCTTTCTACTCGAATCCCAATATAATTATGCATTAAACAATTAATTTTATTTTCAAAAAGAAAAAATTACTAATACAAGTTAACTCATTTAATTATTATCACTTAGCTACTCAATAATGACTCCACAATTTGATTTAAAGACGTGATATGCCCAAAATAACCTACAATTGTATTTAATGCTCCACTATACTATGGCTAGAAATAATAGTGATCTATTAGTCTAGAAATGTCCATAGCTCCTCATCCTAAATAACTAGAAATTTATTACCATTTGATAATTAATTGATTCTAACATCTAGTTTAGTTACAAAGAAAATATTTCAAAAAACTATTTCTACTAAAAAAAAACAGAACTGGTGTCAAACATTAAGAATAATGGCTATACAGATATCCCCTGCAATGTCTTTGCAATAGTGAGATTCCTCATTCTTCCTTTCTTGTTTTGTTTTAAATCTTTATGTTCTGTAATTTAGACAGACTTCTTCCAAATATAATACAAAACTATAAAGTGTATTAAAAGGATCAAATAAAATAAGTGCCTTTAATGGAAAAAATACAAATGATTGTGCTCTAATTGTCTCAGAAATAAAAGAAATATAATCCTACAACAGTTCCTGGACTAATCAAAATAAAATAAGTGAAAAAGAGAATTTCACATTTGTTTTTCTTTTGTTAAATCAGGTGCTATAAATTACAGAAATATGAATGAAAATTCTTATTAGCCTAAAGTGTCAACTGTCATGTTTAATGTATTATGACAAATAAATTAGTTAAAAATTATACTTATATGTTCTGGATTGTCTTATTCAATTTTCGATTTAAATGTTTTTTCACTTAAATGGCTCAGTAATCTACCTACTTCTAGCAGGAATCCTCTAATGTAGATATAAGCAGGTTTAGTGGCATATGCAACTCTAACAAGGATGAAAACACTCATGTGGTCCTTACTACTTGAAGCTGAAATTGTTTAGTAGCTAAAAACATGAATTTTCACATTATGTAGATGAGTATAAATCCATATTTCCCTATAATGGGATCTTAGGCAAATAATTCAAACTCACTAAATCTTAATGGGGCACAGTAGCTCATGTCTGTAGTCTCAGTGCCTCAGAAGCTGAGGTGGGAGGAACTCTTGAGCCCCGGAGTTTAGTTAAACTTGGGTAACATAGCAAGACCTCATCTCTAAAAAACAAGCTTCAAAAAAGAAAGAAATACAAACAACTTACAAAATATCAATATCTCGTATGTTGAAAATGTGGATAATATCACTTTAAATATTTTTGTAAAAATTGAATAAGGTTATGGAATACCTGGCACATATTAAGCATTTCATAAATAGTATTTTATTAAAGGCTTTATCATGAATCAGTGTAAAAGGATATGTTCAACTTATATTTGTTATATACCTTCCATATACTGTTTTAGTTGTTGCATGTACAAATATTTTTTAAATTTCTATAATAGAAAATTATATTTCTATGATAGAATAGACATACATAAAAAGTAATAAGAACAATTTATAATGTGTTGGTTACTGATGAGTACTATGATGAAAATAAAAGTAGAGAGCCCCACCAGGCTTCAGTTAATAAATGGAATGTTTTGAAATTATAAATGAAGTGGATGGGCAAGGCTTCACTGAGAAGGAATATTTAAACATATGTATTTTTCTACATTTTGGTGTGTGTCAAAGCACATAAAATGCCTGACATACAGAATCCCCCACTCCATTTTGGTTTACATTTTGGCATAAAAAAATAGGTCCAATTGAAATTATTTGTGTACGTATTTCCGTACCACATTGGCTGTATTAGTGGAGACACACGCTTGCACTCAGAAACACACATATATATGTAAAATATATAAAAACTTTTATATATTTTATATATTTATAGTTTTAATGAATTTATGCATACTTCCACATATTTATACATATTTACATACCCTTATGTTGCATAATAAACTTCAAAGATATTTCAAATATCATTGAATGCTCCATTAGAAATGGACGAGCTGACATACATGATAAATTTCATGGAGATAGAGCTTGCTAGACTTAGTATCTGACAAAAGTTGCAGGTTGCAGTGAAGGAAGATGTCTGGAAAAATTCATGGGTTCTTAGTTGGGCAACAATATAAATGTTAGTGACACACAAGAAATAAAAGTGTAGAAAGAAAAATAAGCTTGAATGGAAAGATAACATGTTTCACATAAAATATCATAGAATATACTGAGGTTGAAAGATCTAGGGAACATTAGATATAGATAAATGTTACGAAGCAACTTGTTACCTAGGCTATCATGTGTAATAGCCACATCACTCTCACAGCAGAAAGGCTGATTAAAGTGATGTGATGCAAGTTAGCAGAGGAGAGAATTTCAAGAAGTTTTATGAGCAGGTCAAAAGATTATTGTATGTATCAATTATGAGGTCAAAGTTAGTGGGGGCGAGTGAAGATTTAGTGGAGTCCTGTATGTAGACGGGAGTTAGTAGCTTGAAAGCAAATGGGTTGTGAGATGAAGAGGTAGAGCTTGGTTTTGAAAGATATATTAAGTCTTCTGTTAAGTGCCTCCATCATCTCGGCAATTTTCCCTTTATGACTCTTCTACATACTGTGGTTATTTGTCTCATGTCTATATCTGTAGCCAGGGTGTGAGCTTGACGTGATACATTATTCTTCAGTGAGCCCACCAAAATAACACAATTTTGGCACATGGGTATTTCTCCAAAAATAACGTGTTTGAATGGATCAGTAATGAGAAAAATAGGTTAAGTTATTTTAGGGGTGCAAGGATTCCTTTTTTTTGTATTAAGTGTTAATGGATTTAAAGTGTATAAGTACGAAGTAGAAACAGAAATAAATGACAATATTGAAAATATAGAAGCATGATAGGTAGATAACACCAGTCTTGGTTGAAAGGATGTGTAAGGATTGTGGAGAAAGGAGAGGAGGGTAGGGAATAAAATGAAGAACAAAGTGGGAGGGATAATCCTTGAAGAACAGTAACAAACCTGCTCTGAGAGTTGAAGACAGTATAAGGATATAGTCACAGCTTCAGGCGTGGTAATGGAAAGCTAACTTTGATGTTTTCTATTTCTCTGTGAAATAGAAAATAAGGTCATATACTGGAGGTAGGAGGGTAGGCAGAATGAAACACATATTGATTTTGCTTTAGCTCTGAAGACTAAAAGCCACCTGTACTTAAACAGAAAATTCAGATTTATTATACCAATAGGGCTAGTCCTGGATCCTATTTAGCCAGAACTTTTATTTTTCTGACTGCAGTTTTCTTACTTTCTTTTTACAGTTGACCACAGTATAGCTAAATGCACATCTTGATTTTGCATTAAAATGTAAGACTGCCCTCTTTCTGCAATAATTCAAACTGCAGGATGTTTGCATATGATTAAATGTTGACACATTGTACTACCATTTTTCAACTGTATGCATAGTAGAGCTCTAGATTTCCTCCAATTATTTAATTTATATATTAAGTTTAAGTATAAACTTAATGTTTTGTGTGTGTGTGTGTGTGTGTGTGTGTGTGTGTGTGTGACTTTACTGAGAATTAATAGTTAAGAAAATCATACTTATTATTCTTCTAGAAATACAAGAGAAAGTGCAACTATAAATTGACATTCTCCTTTATTGTGAATCCACTGACAGGTTTAGCCCTAGGTCTGGTAAGTCTCCAAGCAGATATTCAGGAATATATTCCAAAATCCCATGTTTATTGTCTTCCATAAGCTTTGGTTTATATTATTTGTAGTCAGGGCCATGCACAGCTCATGTGTGACTTGCTAGGCTGGCAAACTGCTGATGTGGCCAATTAGTTGGCTCAATTTGGAAACATGAATATTATGCTTAGAAAATACTGTTGCTAAGTGAGTTTCTCTCACACTCTCTTATTTTTTAACTAATTGAACCAGAGGAATGGATTATACATATTTGTTGTTTTGCATATAAATTGGAAATTACTCCTTTCCCCTATCTGCAGTTGCAAATAATGTTTCCTCCACTTTTGTCTGAACAGCGATCTCCATTTTTAGATGAGCCCTGTCCAAATTATTGGAAAATTATAACATTTGCTGACAGCCTTCTTTAAAGTGATCAATCAAACTTCTCCAAGAGAAAATTATATTTTTAAAGGAAGCTTTATAACTTTAATGGCTTCAAAGGTCAAGTTATTTCTTTTCTTCAATTTAAGGACATGTTCTTGAGTCAATCAATATTAATTCAACATAAGACCTTAGTCCCCAATTTCACCTCTTATGTTAGCTAACATAATTAAACCTGTATTGCTGAGCAAAATGCCAAATACCCTCTTCTTAGGACAAAGTACTCTATCTGGGTTTTCTTTTTCAATTTTCATTAATTTAAAAGAGCAAATTTATTTTTATTGTATTGAGCATCAAATAAAAGCAATTACTCAGCTGCTTCTGGATTTGATAATGAATATTTTTTTCTGAATTTGATAATGAGGCTTTCCCCGTGCCCCCTCCCCATCTGTCAGGCATAGAATTGGTTGGACTGTGGTGAGCAGCCGTCACTTGGGATAGTGTTTGCTTAGTCCTATGTTCCAAACCCTCAGTAAAACTCATTTAAAAACTGACTGAGACAGAGCTCAATGCACTAAAAAGTCTTCTTGACTCTTTCTCAATCTCTCTTTTAATACCATGAGCATTGTCCTGAATTAGACTGACTATTCTATCTTGTTATTTAATTTCTGCATAATACTTTCCACATAATTCTCTGGAATTCTCAATGACTTTGTTCTAACTTTTCCTTAGATCTCTAGTAATTGCTTCAGATATATTTCTACCCCTCCATTTTATCAGTACTCAAAGCCCAGTGTAATGTGCTTTTCAAATAAGACCAATTTTAGCCCTCACTGAATCTACTGCACACACAATTACACATCTAGGATTTTCTAAATGCTAATGGGAAAATGTTGAGTCTTTTAGAGAACAAGTTTATTCAGAAAAAAAAACTGAGCTAAAATGTAAAATTAGATATTCCAATAAACTAAATGCCAATAATGTGTATTTTTCCAATATGCCATTCTGAAACAAAGCAGAGTATTCAGATAATTGTGATACTATTTGATATATTATTGTTTATTGGCCTCTCTCCTGACATTTAAAATAAGAAATGTTCATTTATTGCTTGAGTAAATATTATGAGACTGCTAATTGTACATCATTTCATTATGGATGTGTACACCCACACATATAAAATTATATATGTTAAAATATTTGGACTGGTGTGTGTGTATTTTGAGTAAAGTAAAAAAATGATGAAGAGGACCCAGATTAAAATGTGAAGTTAATGAAGCTGCTACTATACACCATGACTTTTACTTCAAAACACTTCAGCCTTGTCAATGTTACAGTATGTATTGGTTGGTTAGTTTAAGCTAAATAGTGTATGGTCAGTTTCTCTTGTTAGGGAATTCAGAAGCATTTAATTCAACATTACAACGCATTAATGATGACTTCCTATTTTTTATACTTCTGATGCTTTCTCATCTGAAGTCTTGCTGATCCTAGAGACACTGTCCAACAAGGCCTAGCCAATTCCTAGACACAGTAAAGGACTCACTGGCCTGCAAGGGTGACTTTCATATACAAACTAACCAACTAGCCCACATTCCCACCGCTTCCTTTTATCAGGCTTACACCCTCAGGGTCACTGTTCCCCTGCCCTAATCACCCAAGGGCCAGTACCAGGCAACAAGGGACAACCCTTGTGCTCCAAAACATATTGAAATTATTAAAATTATCAAATCTTGAACCTACTGAGACAGAAATCACAATAAAGCCTCTTGCCCACATTCCATATTTTTTTCTCACTTTTCTCTCTTTTTTCTCTTTTATTTATTTATTTATTTTTATTTTACTTTAAGTTCTAGGGTACATGTGCACAATGTGCAGGTTTATTACATATGTATACATGTGCCATGTTGGTGTGCTGCACCCGTTAACTCATCATTTACATTAGGTATATCTCCTAATGCTGTCCCTCCCCTTTCCACCCACCCCCCTGCAGGCCTCGGCGTGTGATGTTCCCCACCCTGTGTCCATGTGTTCTCATTGTTCAATTCCCACCTATGTTTCCAGCTTAGACTCCCACACAATAATAATGGGAGACTTTAACACTCCACTGTCAACATTAGACAGATCAACGAGACAGAAAGTTAGCAAGGATATCCAGGAATTAAACTTAGCTCAGCACCACGCAGACCTAATAGACATCTACAGAACTCTCCACCCCAAATCAACAGAATATACATTCTTCTCAGCACTTTTGTCTCTTGACTCACCTTGGTCACTGCATGTGGCTCTGCACGGCTTGGAATGCCCCTTCCTTTTGTCAACTGTGAGTACCAAATTATCTTTTTAAAGGCAGTCATCTCACAATCTGTTGTCCTAACCATACCTGATTAAAAATCAACACTCCCTATTTCACTCCAGGGTTATCATAAAATAAAAGCAAATACCCAGCATGCTTCTGCGTTTCATAACAAATTTCAAGGCCTTTGTTCATTGTTCCATCTATGAAGCATAAAATTGGATGGAATGTGGTGAGCAGTGGCCAGCTGGGCTGGTGACTGCTAGGGTGGTGAATACACAAGCTTCAGATAGACCTAATTCTTATCTAAACCAGATCTTTGCCAAATATTAAAATGGATTTTCATTGGTGAAAGTAGACACGTTTATAACTATTGTGGGTGACATATATAATCCCTCTTTAGTGAAATGAATGTCTTTCAAGACATGTAGATGAGCAAGAATAGTTTAGAGATACTCTGCTAGACTGAGTTGGATGTGCTGTAGTGAAATGGCCGTGTATCTGCTCGGATTTGGAAGTTTTAGATTGTCTACGTTTTCCATAGTATTAGCATATTTAATCCTATCTCTATAATAGTGTTGTGTTTTATTTTAATAAATGTTTAATGCCACATCAGAATATTTACAAGACAGAAAGCTGGTGTGTCATATAATTTAGAGGGCATGTTATATAATTGTGTTGGGAAGTTTTACAAATAATTATTTCTCTAATAAATGTGAGGGATATATTGTAGTTTGATATTAGATTTTATTACCTTAGAAGGATTAGAGTGTGGTGGATTAACTAACTACAATTTATCTTGAAGTATTCAGTGGCTCCAAAAGTCTACCAAAAAAATCCCTTATAATTTTGTATGGCCAAACTGGTTTAGGTCAGTTCCAATTCCCTGAAATACAGCATTTTTTTTTTAATTTCTTATCCTTTCTTCTTAATATGTTCCTGTAATGAATAGATCCATCTCATGCCATATACTACCTAGATCTTCTTCTGCTACTACCATGATTATGTGTGTGTTGGGGGAGGTTGAGTTTAATGATTTAATAATTTTAATTGAAGCAAACCTGGCTAACACTCAAAGTTTGTACCTGGTGGTTAGTTTATTCAGTTTTACGTAACTATTTTGCATGTTACTGATATTTCTGAAACTTATTTATAAGCTCTCTGTATATTTATGCTATTGTTTACTCTCTCAAAAACCCTAGCTAAATGCCCAAGTAGAATTTCAAATGTTTGCATCTTAGGGGTGTATTTCTAGGAACAATATTATTATTTCCTCTTGCAATGTTGAATTAAATGGTTATATCAATAAATAATTTTCTGGGTGCTTCCATGGGAGTTCCACATGTAACTCTAGGAATTCTCCATAGGCAAACTGTGACTATTCTCATGGTGTGTTTGAGAAAAATAATGTATTTTTATTTGCATAAACAATCATTTGCTAAATACTTAAAATATGCAAGGCATTATAATGGGTGCTGGGAAAAGAAAATGCAGTGTTAGCAAAGCAGCCCAGGCTTTCAACACATTTAAAATCAAATCTGGAGAGAAAATATATTTGTGAACAATTGTCTGTATCAGGTAGGGGTGAATGAAGGCCACCTTTCACAAGTGGACTTCACATGAATGGTGTTGTGTGCCAGCAAATATTTCTTCACCTACTGTCTTTTTACCAAGAAATTACTCCACCCTTCCCTTCTGTTTTGTACTCTTCTCTTTCTTTCTTCTTTCCTTTTCATTCTGTTCTTTCTTTTCCTTTTCTTTTTTGTTTGTTTATTTGTTTTTCATCACCTCACCTTAGAATCCTTTCCCTTTCTTTCCTGGCATTGTCCAGATTTACTTCTTTATATTTCATACCAGGACTAACCCGCCCCTCTGATAGGACATATTTTGAATAGTGTTATATTTTATGTGTGATAACATGCATACTTTAAAAATATTTTATATATGTAGTGTAACATAATATGTGTCTTGAAGTACTTAGCTTTATGATTGGTTTACACTCAGAGTGATAAGATCAGGTAATAACATTCCAGAAATCATATTCATCTTTCTTTATCTAAATATCCAAGTAGTTTTGTTAATTAATTATTAACATCAAAATGATATTTCTTGTGTGAGGTAAATAATGCCCAATTAGTGTGTTCGCTTTGAAACATAGTAAGGATCCCTCCACTTTTCATAACAGGTGTAATAATTTTGCAGGCACAATAACTTTTGACCACTAGGCAGTCACATTAGCTCTTCAGTCTTGGAGGACACACACAAACAAAACTTGCTATTCCCATCAGAATGCTGGGTTTTCTTGGAATAAGCACTTTAAGCTGTGTATTATCTTGAATGGGTAATTACATATTCCCTATGATAACAAGTGGCAGGATTTTTAGTGAACCCACTTGCCTATTTGCTGGATTTCGGAATAAGAATTGTTTTCATTGTTGCTTAGTCGCTAATAAGATTGGGAAAAAGGAGATTTATAATGTTCAGCTACCTATAAATGTGCTGTGCTGCCAATATTTATATACTTATTTTATTTATTTATTATTTATTTTTGAGACAGAGTCTCACTCTGTTGCTGGAGTGTAGTGTCGTGATCTCTGCTCACTGCAACCTCCACCTCCCAGGTTCAAGCAATTCTCCTGCCTTAGCCTATTGAGTAACTAGGACTACAGGGGCCTGCCACCATGCCCAGCTGATTTTTGTATTTTTAAGAGAGACAGGGTTTCACCATGTTGGCCAGGATTCTCTTGATCTCTTGACCTCGTGATCCGCCTGCCTCGGCCTCCCAAAGTGCTGGGATTTTATATTTTTTAATGGTCAGAGAAGCTTATAAACAGTTAACACCCCAACTTTTGATAAGATATTTTCCTGGATGTGATCTCTCTACCCTGAAGCAGAGGGGCTGTCCTGACACATTATCTTGGTCTGGACTTATATCAGTACCCCTTGCTTGGTTGTGGGAAAAAGTAGAATAAGTACTGTATAGAAATGTACTGTATAGAAACTTTTGAAGTGCCAATATAGAAAAGTTAATGAGAAATCATAGTCCTCTTCATAAACAAGTTTACTGGACCTGAGCCCTAAAGAATGAGTAGAGTTGCAATAAGAGTGATAGGAAAGATCATTCCAGGCAACAGGAACACCCAGAGGCAAGCAAGGCATGAAAGCCTGAAAGTACATGATAATTTCTAAGTTGTGATTGAGACAGGTTTAGATATATTTGAAGATATGTGTGGCATTTTGTTACATTAAGTAGACAGTTGCAGTGCTTGAACACTAATAAGCCAACACTTCCTTTTATTGATAAAACATTATATTAAGTAAAAATTGATGGAATAAATTTTTAAGTTTCTCCTCAGATACAAAGTCAGCATATAGGATTGAGAGGGACTGAACCAAGTTGAGAGAATCAATGTACTTCTAAATTGGCCAAAATGAAGGGACTAAAGGCCTCATGTAAGTCCAAAATCCAGTTGGGCATTTAAATATTAAAGCTCCAAAATGATCTCCTTTGACTCCATGCCTCACATCTGGGTCACACTAATGCAAGGAGTGGGCTCCCACAGCCTTAGGGAGCTCTGCCCCTGTGACTTCGCAGGGTACAGCCCCACTCCCAGCTGCTTTCACAGGCTGGCGTTGAGTGTCTGAGGCTTTTCCAGGTGCACAGTGCAAGCTGTCAGTGGATCTACCATTCTGGGGTCTGGAGGACAGTGGCCCTCTTCCCACAGCTCCTTCAGGCAGCACGCCAGTGGAGACTCTATGTGGGGGCTCCAACCCCACACTTCCCTTCCACACTGCCCTAACAGAAGTTCTCCATGAGGACTCTGTCCCTACAGCAAACTTCTGCCTGGACATCCAGGCATTTCGATGAATCCTCCAAAATCTAGGTGAACACATTTCCAAACGTCTTCTAACATCTAGGCAAAGGTTTACAAACCTCTATTTTTGAATTCTGTGCACCCACAGGCTCAATATCATGCGGAAATGGCCAAGCCTTGGGGCTTGCACCCTCTGAAGCCACGGCTCGAGCTGTACCTTGGCTCCTTTTAGCCATGGCTGGGATGCAGAGCACCAACTCCTGAGACTGCACAAAGCAGCAAGGCCCTGGGCCTAGCCCATGAAGCCAGTTTTACCTCCTAGGCCTCTGGGCCTGTAATAGGAGAGGCTGCTGTGAAAGACCTCTAACATCCCCTGGAGACATTTTCCCCATTGTCTTGGTGATAAACATTTAGCTCCTTGTTACTTATGCAGATTTCTGCAGCTGACTTGAATTTCTCCTCAGAATATGGGTATTTCTTTTCTATCACATAATTAAGCTTCAAATTTTCTGAACTTTCATGCTCTGCTTCCCTTGTAAACATAAGTTCCAATTCCAAACCATATATTTGTGAATACATAAAACTGAATGCTTTTAACAGCACCCAAGTCAAATTAGATACCCTAAATCATCTCTCTCAAAGTTCCACAGATCTCTAGGGCAGAGACAAAATGCCACTAGTCTCTTTGCTAAAACATAGCAAGAGTCATCTTTATTCCAGTTCCCAACAAGTTTCTCATCTCCACCTGAGACTACCTCAGCCTGGACTTCATTGTCCATATCACTATCAGCATTTTGGTCAAAACAATTTAACAAGTCTCTAAGAAATTCTAAACTTTCCCACACTCTTCCTGTCTTCTTCTGAGCCATCCAAACTGTTCCAACCTCTGCCCATTACCCAGTTCCAAAGTTGCTTCCACATTTTTGGGTATCTTCACAGCAGCACCCCTACTACCCAGAGCCAATTTACTACAGTAGTTCATTCTCAAACTGCTATGAATAAATACCTGAGACTAGGTCATTTATAAAGAAAAAAAATTTAACTGACTCACAGTTCAGCATGGCTGGGGAGGTCTCAGGAATCTTCAATTATAGTGGAAGGCACCTCTTCACAGGGTGACAGGAGAGAGAATGGGTGCCAGCAAGGGAAATGCCAGATGCTTATAAAACCATCAGGTCTTGTGAGAACTCACTCACTGTCACGAGAACAGCATGGGGGAAACCACCCCCAAGATTCAATTACCTCCCACTGGGCCCCTCCCATGACACATGGACATTATGGAATTACAGTTCAAGATGAGATTTGGATGGGGACACAAAGCCAAATCATATCAGTGACCTTTCTAATGTTGTTGTCATTGCCCTTCACATTACTTTTTCTAATATTTAAAGTATCACCTCTATACATAACATGCATTGTCACTTAAGAATTCAGAGAACACCGTATTTTTATGACTACACTACAGACTCTTAAAGAGATACGGGCAAGGATTCCTTTAAATACAACCTTGTAGCATATTAAGCCTTTATCAAATATTTGTTTAGTAACAATCATTACAGAGAATCTAGAAAGTAATATTATAGTTCTTAGTCCCTTGAATCTTTTGAATGTGGATAATTTCAAAATGCAATGACACATATAGCAAATAAATACAAATCAGCAGGAAACTAATTAGTACTCAATATTAGAAATCCATATATCTAGAGAGAATGGCACATTCTAAAACAGAGCCTGGTTTTATGCACCTTGTATAATGACCTTTCTAAAGCAAGAAAGTAGACTGAATATTATATATGGATTGCTAAACAATAAAAATGATTTCGAAGTAAAGTCTCAGTTAACCCAGCCTTTTGATTAATTACAACTCTCCACTTATTAAACTGTTCTTTTAATTAAAATGTTCCTATGTAAAAATTATGATACTTTATTATTTAGAAAAAAATAGTTAACATTGAGCTTTTACGCCATATCCCTTCCACAAATTTCCTGTTACAGATTCCGTTTTCTAAATAAAGGAGCATTTAAAAAATGCTAAACAGAACTTTCAGAAGGTATATCATAATTCTGTCTGCCTTTTTGATTGATACCATGATCAAGCAGTGTGAGTTTTATTTATTTCCTCGTGTGACAAAATTCAATACTACCTTGATATTAATCATAGTTGCTTAGCTTTTCCCTATTTTGATGGCTGGATAAGTTCATTTCTGAATAATGACTAGGCAAAGTTGTTAGGAGCATGTATTTATCCCTTCTAGAATTATTTGTCCAATACATATTTAGTGAATACCTACCAGGGAGAAGACACTATGCTATGTATGTGTGATACAAGGGAAAGTGAACGTGAGATAGTCACAGTCATACTAAAACTTCTTTCCTACCACTTGAGTATATTTTTCAACAACTCTCCCCTATACAATCCTACTTATCCAAAAATGTGCCCATACAGATTTAGAGAGGAAGAGTAAACTTACAAATTATTATTTTTGTACCAATTATGTATCCTTAAAGAAATTGTATACATGTAGCTTCTCCCATGTAACAATAGTATGCTTTATTTATTGTTGTTGTTGGTACTTCTACTGAGGTAGATATTGTTTGATCAGACCATTAATTGATATAGTATTATCAACTGAACTGTTCTATTTTAATGTACTTTTTGTCGTAACATAGAGAGTCACAGAATATTAGCACAGAAAGAGTCCTCAGAGTTCAAGTAGTGCAAATCCCAATTTTACTATAAACTTTGCCAAGAGAAGTAAAATTAATCATTAAATGTGACAAACTCAATTATTTATTACTAAAACTGGTCACTATGATGCATTACAATAGAATGTGAAAACTTACTGCATGCTTAGTATTCGAATGGCACAAGGTATCAGTTAATATGCCTGCCATTTTGTCACATGCTCCTCAAGTACCGTTTTGAGAAGCTTATCAAATCACTAAGAAGCATCAACGGCTTCTTAGTGATTTGCATTACATAAACACTAATTTTTTTAAAAAGTATTTAAGTTTGCAAGCAATAAGAAATTTAAAAATCATGTTTTAATTCTTCTGAATTATTTAAATATAGACTTTTGCAATGAACACCAGCATATTCCTCAAAATGAAAGGAAACCAACTTTCATTCTATGTGAATATATTTTCCTAGCATAACATAAAATAGATTATATAATTTCTGGCATCTATGGAGTCAGGATATTAAAAGAAGGTAACTCCTTCATGAGCCAGCTGTGATGTCACTATGAGATTTTTATTCTGTCTCATAAGAGGCATAACACACTGCTACTCCCCTCTAAAAATAACCAAGTCAGAGCTACCTCAACTTATTATTGTTCTCTCTGCTGTCGAGTCAACCCAAGAAGACCTTCTCAAAGACTTTTCTGTCTTGGCAGCTACTGCTAACCGGTCAATTTTGACAAATAAAATAAAATCTACTTAATTTTTTTTGATAAATTATAATCTTCACATTAAATCACTTCTCTTTTCTTTCTATTCAATTTTTCAGAAGCTAGCATTTAAGTTATGATTTAATAGTAAATCATGTGCCATTATTGTAGCCGCTGTCATGCAATATAATGCAGCAGTTGACTACCCATATTGATATAAAATATAGTTAACAAGTTTTTTGTTGTGCGTGTAGTATATTTCAAATGTTGCGTCCTTGTCTTAAGATCAGAGATTAGATTCTGAGGACAATATATGATTATGTAACTAAAATGCCAAAATGAATGTTAGGGTGTGTAAATTTAGTAAGAGTTCAAAGGCAGCAAAAATACTTTGAGTCTAGAAATTGCAAAGGACTTAATAGAAATTGTGGCATTTGAGTAAGACTTGAGAGGGTTAGTTTTTTGTTTTTTTGTTTTTTTCGACAGGGTCTTGTTCTGTCACCTAGGCTGGAATGCAGTGGTGCGATCACGGCTCACTGCAGCTTTGACCTCCTTGGACTCAAGCAATCCTCCCACCTCAGCATCCCAAGTAGCTGAGATTACAGACACATGCCACCATGCCCAGTTAATGTATTTTTATATTTTATTCTATTTTATTTTATTGTTTTGAGACAGGGTCTTTCTTCGTTACCCAGGGTGGAGTACAGTGACACGATCATGGCTCACTGCAGCCTCAACCTCCTGGGCCCAAGCAATCCTCCCACCTCAGCCTTCCAAAATAGTCTTCAGTTGGGTCTACAAGTGTACACTACCACACTCAGCTAATTTTTGTATTTTTTTGTAGGTATGGGGTTTCACCATGTTGCCCAGGCCAGTCTTGAACTCCTGGGCTCAAACGATCTGTGTGCCTCAGCCTCCCAAAGTGTTGGGATTACAGGTGTGAGCCAAGCCAGTCCTAATTTTTCATTATTATTTTTTATTCTATAGAGAAGGAGTTTCACTATGTTGCTCAGGCTGGTTTCCAACTCCTGGTTTCAAGTGACGCTCCCACCTTGGCCTCCCAAAGTGCTGGGACTACAAGTGTGAGCCACTGTACCCAGCCCAAATTTTAAATTTTCTACAAAGCAGATAGCAAAAGGTTTATGACTGAAAAAAAAAAGTACCAATATAAACCTACATTGTAGTAGGTGATGAAGCATATATATATATATAGCAACTTAATTCTTATAACAACAACAGGAGATAAAAGAAGGCATTTATTTCATAGTCCATTGGGGATCACTATTATAATTTGGTAGGTAGGGTTTACTTCATTTATAAAAGTTTTACAAGAAGTAAAACATAAGTGCTTTCTTGAGCATAAAGCAATTCACTCCTGTGTTATTCACTTCTGCATAATCTACGTGCACCTTGAAAATGTGGGTTATGAAAAACTAGTTTAATATGAATTTTAGCCTTGAATAATAAAAATTAAGTGTTTTAGATGATTACTCTTGGCGATATACTGTTAGGTAATTCATGCATTATCTCCATCGTCACAGTGGATGAAAAATTTGAAGATTAAAGATTAAATGACATGATTGTTATTACGTACCTAGTAATCGTTAAATCCTAGGCTGGAACTCATGTTTTAGTAATTATATGAGAATGACGTATTGAACTAAGGAGGTCTTCTTTTGTTATTGTTGTCCACCTTTGTCTTCTTTGGATGATGATCTGAAATGAACATCATCTTTGATTATCACTGGTCCTGTGAAGTGCCAGCTTTTTAAATTCAATTCTCAATTCATAATTCCCTCCATGAAAAGGATCTGGAAACATAATCTTTATTATAGCTAACTATCATCACCACTTAACATCCATGGGAATTATCACAAGTGAGGAAATAAAGAAGGCACTTCATTTTACTAGAATGGACCTAGGAACTATAGGGCTGTTATTCTTCTTTTACAAAGGAGATCCTGAGTCTTTGGCTATTGTGTCATGCTCCAAGCACATTACACGTTATAAAAAAGCTAAAACTTTCAAGCAAACTTTAAAAGCCATTAGCTTTAATAGAAATACTCTAGGGAAAATCAGTGTGACATCTGTTTCCTTATTATAAGCCTATTATGAAAGTTATATTTCTAAAGATTTTACTGTAAGACTGTGCTGATTTAGTTTATGCCCAAAGGAGAAGAAATTCAAATTCATATAAAATAACGAATTATGACAAAGGGCCAGTTAGGAGAATCTCAGTTTGGGAATTGCTTTCTAAGAGTACCAGGGAATATGTTGTGATGCTGTACTTGAGTTTATTAATCTCAGTCTCAAAATTAAGGAATAATCTCTCTAATTTATGATATTTAAAAAACGAAATTTGGTAAGGAGAAGAAGCCATTAAGAAAATACATTTTATCAGTATCTCCAAAATAATAAAAGTATTTTTAAATGTTTCAATGATTTCTTTTTTTTTGAGACGGAGTCTCGCTCTGTCGCCCAGGCTGGAGTGCAGTGGCGCAATCTCGGCTCACTGCAAGCTCCGCCTCCCGGGTTCACGCCATTCTCCTGCCTCAGCCTCTCCGAGTAGCTGGGACTACAGGCGCCCGCCACCACGCCCGGCTAATTTTTTGTATTTTTAGTAAAGACGGGGTTTCACCGTGGTCTCGATCTCCTGACCTTGTGATCCGCCCGCCTCGGCCTCCCAAAGTGCTGGGATTACAAGCGTGAGCCACCGTGCCCAGCCTCAATGATTTCTTATTTAAGACTTTTAAAAATAATTTCAGCCCTTATCACACCTTGAGTTGATGCATTCCTTAAGGCAACCCCGGTATGTAGATGTTTGTTTAGTTGAACTTTCAATCTTTAATGTGCTTCAGGTACAGGACTATTTAAGAGAATTTCTTCTGGTAGAACATGAAATCATGTTTAATTTAGTGAATGTCAAATGAATTTCAGAGTTGCTAAGACATATAAAATTCCAGAGGTTGAATATTGCCCAAAACTTTCATCTCAGCAATTTACAATGCCAACATAGGTCCTATTTACAAACTATTTCTTGTCCAAATGTTTATCCTTCAATTGAGGAGGCTTCAGAGCTTAACAAGATAAATAACTGGAATTATATAGATGAAATCGTTTCTATATAAATTTAAACACTAAATTTGAGATGTAGTGAGTAACACTACATAATAGCAAGTTTATGGCAAAACCTAGAACAATAATTCTAGTAGCTCCTATCCCGTTTTCCAAGGAAACTAAAAATTATTAATTATTTAGTTTGTGGTGAGACATTTATGCATATATTATTCTCTGCAGAACTTTGTTGAAACCAAGTGAGCAGACCTGAGTAACATTCACAATGTGAAGGCCCTGATATTTTCTCATTCCCTAGCCTTCTGCATAGCATATAATAGACATTTATTTGATCTGTACATTTGTACTTGAACAAAGGGCAGTACAACTTATTTGGTTGCATTGTCCTTTGTTCTATTTGAAGATGTAAAAAGAATTCGAATACAAGATTGTTTGGGAGTAACCTGCTCAGAAAACACTACACTGTTTTATCATAACAAAGTAGACTACTTCAGGCTGACAGGAGCTGTGATCCTATGAGAGAAAATGTCCTCTTAAAACTCTAAGATTAATTTTATTTGTTCAATTATAATTTAAAATAATCAATTCACAAGTGTGGCAGGTTTATTATATATTTTATTTTATAGTCCCAAGCACTACTTATTAAGCACTCCATTTTGTAGTGCCACTGAAAAATTCTTAAGTTAGATATGTACATAGTTGCTTTGTATTAAACTATGTTGATATTTTAAATCTATGGTTTGCGGTTAACATTGAATTAATTTAAATGATAGTTAATAAAAATTTAATAGTAATTTTCTTAAAATAAAAATGAACAAGAAAACAAACTCAAGCATTTTATTTTATCTCTTTCATGTATTCCCTGATAAAGTAAGTACGCAATCAGTAATTAATCACCTCTAGCCAACAATGAGGGTATGGTAATTCTGGAAAATAATGAATTCTCCTAAAATGGTTGGATAGCAACCAAGTGAGCTTAGCACAAACATTAGTATAATAGAAAAGAGATGATGAAAATATGCTGTGCTCTGCTGGAAAAGCCAAGACAAAGTAAATTAATATGCAAATATGCAAATAAGTGGAAGTGATTTCTGAACGCACATTAAAATGGAGCAAACTTTGCTGAAGTTTCATTTGCATTTCCACAGGGATGATCTCATTTGCCTTTACCTGTTACAGATTAATAAGTTGCCTAAAAATTTAATCTCAAAGGTATTTTGGATTCTAACACAACATAGGTTAAAAGAAAACAAAATTATGTGGATAACATTAAATAAATTGTGATTGATAGTGAATATTGTAGTAAGACAAAGCACAACCCCATATAATATAAAACGAATTGCCATTTTCTACCTACTAGGAAAAGATAGTTTCATTAACTTATGTCTATTCCCTTTTAGAAACAGCCAGGAAATAGCAAAAGAATAAGGGAATCCTATATCTAATACTTGTTTACCCATCTAATTATTATGTTATACAAATTACTAAGCCTGTCAAAATTTTGAGACACTCCACAATGTTTTTGTTTAGAGCAAATGTGGATATTTCTTAACCCTCGAGATATAGATAGGTGATAAATAGATAGAAAATAGATAGATACCTAGACAGATAGATTTATTTTCCTCATCTTCTTCTTCAATAATTCCCACTAAGTACCTTCCTGCCTACCTAATTGTCTTATGACAGTGCCTATAATTTTGGTAATTAGCATAAACTTTTTGAATTTGTATGGAAATTTTTTTCCACAATTATCTGAATTATTAATGGGTAATGATAATTTCTTAAGCTTCCTTATATCCTGACGATTATATATCCTTCCAGTCACATTTCCAGAAGTAATTAGGCAATGTTATAATTTCATAAGAAATATCAATTTTTATTGTTCACATTGTTAAATAGACAGGGTTTTTAATAAATGAATGTATTTAATGTAAGAGCAACAATTTTGAAATCTCCAAATAAACACAGACCTATCTCCTTTTTCTTTTGAAATATTGGCTTTCTCCTCCAGAAAGTTTGGTGCAAGAGAGAGGAAGAGAAGTTGGTATTGAGGTAATAAAATAAGTGGCATTATAATGAAATAAATCATTAGAATACTATATGAGAATTTGAAAAATGTTTTGAAAAAGTATGCAATGACTGACACTGACATAAGAGGCATCTGTGGTCTTTGCAATAAATGAAACTTGTGCTCATTTTGGTTCCTGAATTAAATTATTAAAGTTACTTTCACAGTTAAATGCAATCTGATAGCATTCAGTAGAAGTTTTATTTATCATATATTATTTAATCTGTGCTTGGAGCAAGGACAGAAAAAGTGTCAGAAGTTAGAGAAGGGAAGTCCTTGCTGGCCTTCACAAGCGCAGCCAGGTGTATTAACTCCCACAGTCGTGGTGAGACTCTCAGTTTGGTAGAAAGATCCCACCATCAAAGATGGACAGGTTTCAGGCCAAATGGTGGACTTGATCTCTCCAGTTTGTCCTTATACACCCAAACGTGTAAAATATTTTGGTAGAATTATCCAAAGAAGAATTCTGTACTTTAATATCAGGTTTTCATTTGAGAAGATAAATTTACTACAAAGTTGAAGGACAGATATGATGAGGATATGTGTTGTAACTGTTACTTTTTTTTTTTCTCATTTCTCACTTAAATTACATTGCATTGAAAGATTTCTATCCTAGGGCTTACTGGAGCTTGTTGGTCAGTGAAAGAGAAACAGGGTCTGACTTGGAATAAAGAGGCCATTGAATGTCTCTGAGTTTCCAAAGCAATGAAACAGACCTGAAATCCTTGAAATCCTGAGAAGAGAAAGTACATTTCCTCAATGTATTAAACTTCCATTTTACATATCAAAATCCACTCATGATGAGTGTTAATTCTACATACCCAGGTTATAAACCACAACTAACAGAAAATTGGATCTTCCATTCTCAGAGTATCAAAAGACAACTGAAAGGGGCCAAGTGCCATGCCTCATCCCTGTAACACCAGCACTTTGGGAGGCCAAGGTCGGCAGATTGCCTGAGGCCAAGAGTTCAAGACCAGCCTGCCCAATATGGCGAAACCCCATGTCCACTAAAAATACAAATATTAACCCGTTGTGGTGACACACCTGTAATTCCAGCTATGCAGGAGGCTGAGGTACGAGAATCACTTGAACCTGGGAGGCAGAGGTTGCAGTGAGCCGAGATGGCACCACTGCAGTTCAACCTGAGCAACAGAGAGAGACTCTGTCTCAAACAAACAAACAAAAACAAAACAAACAATGAAAAAGACAACTGAATGTGATGAAATGAGTCCTGATGATCCCTTCAGTACATAAGTTATCTTCAGTAGGGTTAAAGTAAAGCCATGAGCAGAGTATTTTTTGACATGCCTTGGTCTGAACCACATGGCAACTAACCATAGACCATGGGATTAGGCAGAGAAAAAACTCATATTTGAATGTTTAAGCCACATTGGCTCCTATGAATGTGAAATATATCAAGGAATGTCCAGGTGTCCTACAGCTGGGAGAAAAATGCAGAAAGAAGGCAAGATGAGTGGCTGGTGGGCCACTCAAGGGAGTTTATGGTGGGTGAGAATTGAACCTGTGTCCACGAGTGGCAGGACAGAGCTTGGACAGTAGATCGAAAGAGAGTGAATTTAGGCCTGAATGAGTACCTGATGCCCCTAGGTATTATTGTGAGACTGTCTTGGCACAAAATACCAAAGTTCCATTAGTGAGAAGAGATTATCTTCTTAAGATCATTGTGCTTAACCTGTGGCCAGAAAGGCCATCAGGATGACTGGCATCCAGAAGAAAAGGGGTTGACAATGATATCAAGACAAATATAGGATAGGACAATACTTACATCTGAAAGGAAAAAATTCCCTCCTCTTTGATTTGAGGTTCTGAAAGCGTTTTTTCTGCACATACTTAGACACGATCTGGGAGAGCAGTAGTGGATAAGAGAAAAGGTACGAAGGAATAGAAATTTATCAAAAACGTGAAGTATCTCAAATAATTGGAACAGAATGACAGTGGACTATTTTTCCCCCCGCGTTTTCTTTTTTTTTTTTTTTTTTTTTTGAGACAGAATCTCACTCTGTCGCCCAGGCTGGAGTGCAGTGGTGCAATCTTGGTTCCCTGCAACCTCTGCCCCCTGGGTTCAAGCGATTCCCCTGCCTCAGCCTCCCAAGTAGCTGAGATTACAGGCACCTGCCACCAAGCCGGGCTAATTTTTTTGTATTTTTAGTAGAGACGGGGTTTCACCGTGTTAGCCAGGATGGTCTTGATCTCCTGACCTCATGATCCACCCGCCTCAGCCTCCCAAAGTGCTGGGATTACAGGCATGAGCTACCGCTCCCAGCGCCCCCCTCCCCATCCCGAACATTTTCAAGCAGAGTGGAAGCTCGGATGAGCAGGTCACATGAAGTCAACAAATTTACCATTTTTTTACGTTGTGGCTAATACATTTGGGACTCATTGAACAAGTGTCTTGCCCAGGCTGTAGCTAAGTTGTCAATAGATTGGTGTAGAGTTAGGGCAAAGCACCCAGGGGATATCATCTTATGTTCCAGGCAGGAAAACCAACCCAAAGGTCATGGGGCTTTTATGGCAAGTTCATTGGTCAAATGCCTTTACACATATGGTAATGGTCACCAGGAGCTTTATGGTAAGTGATTTGAATTCTGTTCTCAATTGCAGTTGTATATAGGCTAACTGTAACAAAAGCCCTCTGTTTGACAAGTGCCCACTTATTTCTGAGATACGGTATTGCTCAGAAAATCTGTATATTTATTGGGAAAAGTTCCAGGAGTCAGTGATCAGTATGGATTTTGTCTATTAGAAGAGAGGTAGCATGATTTAGATTTGGCTGAACAAGAGGTGGCACAAGTTGAGGGGACTTTCAAAACATAGAAACCCAGCCTTACAGAAGCTAACCCAAAATCTACAAAGTCAGAAACTACTCTGTACAAGAGTAGGACACAAACAGAAAAATCTAGAGATCAGTTTTCTATTCAAGAAATAGATTTGCAGAATCATTTTTCTATTCTATCCTCAGAAAAGTATCTGGAATATTATAATTATGATGCTCCTACTTACATAAAAAATCTAATTGCTTAGCAACGCTTCCCTTTATTCATAATTAGATCACTCATAAAGCATACACCTTCATGCGGAGGAGAGATAGAAAAGAAAAAGAAACAAAGAGAAAGAAAAAAAGAGATTATTTCACTACTGTTTGGCAATTATGTTTCTGTATTTTAATCTAGTTCACGTAAGATAATTTTTTTTTTTTTTTTTTTTGAGTCAGAGTCTGGCTCTGTCCCCCAGGCTGGTGTGCAGTGGCACCATCTCGGCTCACTGCAAGCTCCGCCTCCTGGGTTCACACCATTCTCCTGCCTCAGCCTCCCGAGTAGCTGGGACTACAGGCGCCCGCCACCACGCCCTGCTAATTTTTTTGTATTTTTAGTAGAGACAGGCTTTCACTATGTTGGCCAGGATGGTCTCGAACTCCTGACCTCGTGATC
The DNA here is from genome assembly GCF_009828535.3 of Hylobates moloch. Taxonomy (NCBI): domain Eukaryota; kingdom Metazoa; phylum Chordata; class Mammalia; order Primates; family Hylobatidae; genus Hylobates; species Hylobates moloch. Next base: position 25,764,280 of record NW_026652290.1, read on the forward strand.
CGCCCACCTTGGCCTCCCAAAGTGCTAGGATTACAGGCTTGAGCCACCGCGCCCGGCCCACGTAAGATAATTTTTAAAAAGTTTCATGAAAATATCCATTTGTTTGCCCAGAATACTTATCAAATAAGTAGGAAACAATCTTGATTTTATTAGCATTATCTAATAAGTTTTATAGTAATATTTTTGAACATTTTCAATTATATTATCTCATTTTACACTGTGGCATAGCTGATGGTCCTGAATGTTTATTCTATTGGTTCCATATAGGAACCAATGTATGTTATTATCAATGCTTTCTGTGGATTAGATCAATGAATCCTCACGCTAAAGAGTTTGGATAGGTTATCATATTCACCTGCCAATATTGTAAAATAATACAGATGCAGTAGAAAATTTATCAAACGAGAAAAGTATTCCCAAGAGAGTGGAATATACTTAGATAGTCCTTTACCGACATTATGCAAACAGAGGTAAGGGCCAGGGGATTTCAGGTGTTATGGTATAAAGAAAAGCATTGTCTCCTAAGGAATGAGAATGTGTGCTTTGGAATTCAGTAAGCCTGAGTTCTAATTCTGGCTCTGCTACATTCTAGTTGTATGACTTTTCACAACCAACTTAATCTCCTTGAATCCCAATTTTACTATCTGAAAAACTGTGGTAATCATATCTATTCACTCAAGTCACTATGAAGTTTTGTAGAGAAATGTATGTCATGTGCTTAACTCAGTCCCTGACTTATAGCAAAGTGCTTTATAAATAGCTAGGTAATATTATTTTCCTTATTTTTTCCAGGGATGATGTTTTAACATGTAGATCTGGAAAACTAGGTAGATAGCCGTTGAATGGAAAAAGGGAAAGTCTGAGGGTTGTAGGAGAGAAGACTATTAGACACACTTAGAATAAACTTCACAGTGCTGCCTGGGTCTGCCTTTACCTGTAGGAACCCTAATTCTATCTTTTCTTTTTTTTTTTTCGAGACGGAGTCTCGCTCTTTCGCCCAGGCTGGAGTGCAGTGGCGCAATCTCGGCTCACTGCAAGCTCCGCCTCCCGGGTTCACGCCATTCTCCTGCCTCAGCCTCTCCGAGTAGCTGGGACTACAGGCGCCCGCCACCACGCCCCGCTAATTTTTTGTATTTTTTAGTAGAGACGGGGTTTCACCGTGGCCTCGATCTCCTGACCTCGTGATCTGCCTGCCTCGGCCTCCCAAAGTGCTGGGATTACAAGCGTGAGCCACCGCGCCCGGCCCCCAATTGTATCTTTTCAAAAAAATTACCTGGTGTCCTGATTCAATTCCAGTCATTTACCAGAAATATCTTTCTTCAGACTTTTAATATACAGATAATTAGAAATGAGATCAGCTGACTTCTGCATCCTTCTGTCCTAATAACCATGGTAAATGCACATAAAGATAGATGAAGGCAAAGGAAGGAAGGACAAAATAACGTGCTGTTTCCTACTCTGGCTTAATTCTACTCTAACCTGGCCTGTTTATCACCATAATTAGAATCATTGCTTTGTTTTCTTTTTTTTAAGTTATATAATTTTTATATATCAGAAAATCCATGTCACACAAACACAGATGTACAGTAAGTCCTCACTTAATGTTCAATTAGGTTCTTTAAAACTGCATTGTTAAATGAAACGATGTTGCTATATGCCATTCGAACATAACTCTTGTTTATATCAATTAAACTCTGGTAAAATTAGTTTTCCTAAACAATATGTTGCTTCTCTCAGTTTACAAGAACCTATCAACAACGTTAAGTGAGAACTTACTACCCATTTATATAACTTATATAGATGTGTGTGTGAGACACACATTTTTAAATAGCTACAGAGAGATTCATCTCAATGACAGAATCTCAAAATACTTACTACTAAGACAAAATTATAATAGCTATTAACAAATAAGAGAACAATTGCGAGCTTAATATACACTTAGCAATGTTCTACACTGGTTAGTGACATAGCACATTTATGCTGGTTAATGATACAGTGCATATAAGGAATATACAAGGTGAGTAGATACTTAGATACTGTAATCCAGTCGTGTCCAACCCTTGGAATGCAAGAACTTTTTTGCTTATCTTCTGTGGTGGAGGATATGACAAAAATTTTTCAAAACTTTTTTTTTTTTTTTTTTTGGAGACAGAGTTTCACTCTTGTTGCCCAGGCTGGAGTGCAATGGCGAAATCTCGGCAAACCGCAACCTCCGCCTCCCAGATTCAAGCAATTCTCCTGCCTCAGCCTCCCAAGTAGCTGGAATTACAGGAATGCGCCACCACGCCCAGCCAATTTTGTGTTTTCAGTAGAGACAGGGTTTCTCCATGTTGGTCAGGCTGGTCTGGTACTCCCGATCTCAGGTGATCCGAGCTCATCAGCTATCATTAGTGTTAGTGTATTTTATATGTGGCTGAAGACAATTCTTCTTCCAGTGTGGCCCAGGGAAGCCAAAATGTTGGAAACTCATGCTTAAAACTACATTATAATTTCAAAATTTGCACATATAGAGTTTAAATTACAAACGAGTTTATACTAAAACAGTAACATTTTGAAGTAAAATAACATTGCATTTTTTCATATTTAGGAAATGCTTATTGTTCTGATAAAATTGCTGAGTAAGAATTTTTGTAGAATTACATTTGCAACCTCCATAGGATTAAAAAAACACTAAACAGAAAAGATGCAACATCTGTCCCTGGTGTTCCTGGCATTTCTGAACTAAATCCCAGTATGTCCACTACTCACGTTACACATTTTGGACACGATACAAAAAGAATATTTGAAAAAAAACTTTGACATAGAGCTCCTCAATAACACAAATATTCCAATGTCTCCAAAAGCAATGGAACAGTAGTCAGATCATGCAGCACCTTATAAGCAATAAAGTGGACATTAGCTCTCCCTGTAAACTTAAAGGCAGATCACTAAAGCAAAAAGAGAATTCTTAGAAGATTTAACAGCATGGGACAGAAGATGCCCCTATTGGTGAACATGAGAAAAAATGCAGCTTTTTCAGAAATTATTTTCACTGGAGCAGAGCTTCCCAAACTACCTGTTTTATTTATTTATTTATTTATTTATTTATTTATTTATTTATTTATTTATTGAGATGGAGTCTAGCTCTGTCACCAGGCTGGAGTGCAGTGGCGTGATCTCGGCTCACTGCAACCTCCGCCTCCTATGTTCAAGTGATTCTCCTGCTTCAGCCTCCCGAGTAGCTAGGACTACAGGTGCGCACCACCATGCCCAGCTAATTTTTGCATTTTCAGTAGAGACAGTGTTTCACCATGTTGGTCAGGATGGTCTTGATCTCTTGACCTCGTGATCCACTCGCCCCAGCCTCCCAAAGTGCTTGGATTACAGGCGTGAGCCATTGCACCCAGCCCCAAACCACATTTTAAGGCCTGGCTTCCTTCTTGACCTTTGGTTCCCTTGCCTGTGTCCTCTGCTTCATTCACTCTCACCTACCTAGGGGTCTGGCTATGATCTTATGTATCTTCACATTGTAGGGTTCTTTTATTTGCTCCAGACAGGTGACCAGGTCTGGGTTAGAGATAGCAACACCCGGGGAGACCAGGTTTCTGTAGTTCTCCAACATCACATCTCTATACAAATTCTGCTGGGCAGGGTGCAGGCATTTCCACTCTTCTGGAGACAATTCTGTTGCCACATCCCTGAATGTTAAGAGTTCCATTTCCCCACTTCAGGGGTATCTGGGAGTCTTTGCTACGAATCATCCAATACCTGCAGGTCACAGAGCGAGGGAGGCTGAGGCTGTAGCCAAATCACTGAGGCCTCCCAGAACTGAGGACGCAGAGAGATGAAGCCCCTAACCCAATGCCTGGCAGGAGCCAGATGCCGCTTTGTTTTCAATGAAAGATTCTGTAGACAAGCCAATATTTCTTCTTCATTATTATGAATTTATATGTACAACCTCTGTGTCTAGTGTGGTTGTCTCTGACTATCTCCACCTCCATCCTAATTCCTCCACCAACATTTGGGGGTTGTCAAGGAAAGGACATTCTGTGAACACATAGTGTATGTTATACATTTCAATGTAAGAATTAAATTGATTCATATGTCAGCCTAAATGAGATCTTGCCTCCCTCTTGGTGAGTTTTTCTCTTGTGTAACTTGCAAAGTGTGGTCTGGGAGAGCTAGCTATTCCTGTTTGGAAAATATACCAACCTGAAAATGTCCAAAGTGAGCAGATTGGCTTTGATGCCTTTATAAAATTATGAGTCCTCCTATTGAATCATTTGCTCTCACTTCCTTCACTTAGTCTGTTCTTACTGTATGGTGGCAAGTTGCAGATTAAGATTAGGCCTTGGGCTAATTTAGAAGTCAAAGTTAGCACCTTGTCCTGCCTCTAAACTGGGTAGAATTGGTCCTCCCCATAACCTGCACAGATTTCAACTTGGCCAGCATATGACAGCCCCATAGGAGCTTTACAGAAAAACTCCTGTTTGTTGCTTCTATTCTACATAAGTCAATCAAATCAAAATTTACATGGAAGGAACTCAAGCATAAGTTTACTTTTATAAAACGATCTTTAAGTTATTTTAATATGTAACCAAGCTTGAGAATCCTTGCATTGAATCTTAATTCACTTATGGTGCACACTTAGATTTGGAGCTCAATCTGATTTAGGGCTCACATAATGCTCACTTTAGGCCTCTGTGCACATTTATTTGTGGTACTTTCAGAAGAGTAAAAGACAGTGACCTGTAGATAGGATTTGAGTATTCACATTCCTGAATTTTTATAATTTCTCTTTATATCTCACATGGTTTATCTATCAGTAGGTCTATATACTAAATACGTAAGTCATTTACATAGTTTAATATATGAATGTGAATATGTAATGTATAAATGTTTACTTATGTATACATTTATAATGTATAAAATTATATATACAAATATACATTATATATTTATTGATAGGAAATTGTGGGGGCTCACCGAGTAGTTGCATGGCTGTCCCTGCATCTAATGCTACAGCTTCAAGCCCACAGGCATGCAGAAAAGAACATGTGCAGCCTGGATTACAAAAGTATGAGAAGACACCTAACAAGATTGGTCTGAAGCCTGTGTCAATTCTTGTTTGCTTCTCACCTAGTGAAGTATCCTGTAGAAACTGGGTACCTTTCCCATGGTGCTGAACCCACACATACACACACACACACACACACACACACACACACACACACACACACACACACACCCCTAACTCAGGAATCATCAGGAATCATAGAAACTGAAGAAAGATCCAGAGAGAAAGTAGAGCAATTGCAGCTCCAGCTGCCACATCATAGCGACAAGGTGAATCTGTAGATCAACAGCAGCAAGGTAGGTATGTGGGTTTTAGAACGTAAAATATTCCACTGTTTTCTCTCCTGTTTGCATTCTCTCCTCTCTGCATCTCAGATAGAGGGTCTTAGACCCTTTTAAAAGAGATTCAACATAATTAAGTCTGGGGCAACAGACTTTTGATTACCTCAAAACCAACTGATAATGGAGTTTAATTACATCTGCAAAATCCCGAAACGGCACTTACACTAGTGTTTGATTGAATAACAAGGAGAAAGTGTGTGTACCGTACATAGTGGCTGCCGCCTTCCTCTGTCTGCCAACTCCAGTGAGACAATCTCCCTTGTAGTCTACTCTAAATAAAAATGACTAGAAAGGGAATTCTGGGGAATATATTTCAGCTCAGTCAAATTGACATATCATAAAGCTATCATACATGGCTTTCATGAATCAGCAGCAGTGTCCTAAACTTCTTCCGGTGTGAGGGAGACCTCAGGTTCAGATCAACAGCTACTCAAAATGTATCAGTCCATCAGAATACCTAAATTGTACAGCTGGTGTTTGAAAGCATTGCTTCAAATTTAGTGAGCGCCTCTCTTCTAAAGACAGGCACCTCAGATCAAAGCTTCACATCTTGCTTATCCCTTGCTTTCTTGTTTATGCTCTTTGTGTCTTCCAAGTTTTTTAGGGCTAATTAATAGAAGTATTGGACCTCAAAATGACCTCTTCAGTCTTCTCTTAGTTCTCCTTCCTTTATGCTTCTGTCACTAGAATAAGCAAATCAAAATGCTATTGATTTGTTAGAACATTTATACATGCATCCCAGAACTCTCATGATGTGCTTAACACCACTGATATGAGAAGCCTGGCTTTTTTGAAGTATGGTCAATTTTCTTGTGGGATTGCATTGATTGCACAATGATCTGTTCAATTGCTCACTCACTGAACTGTGAAGAATCAATCCAGTTAGTCACATAGATATGCCCGTGCTCTCACTAAACACTGTAAATGAATTCAGTTTTTATTTAAAGTAGTCATGAAGAGGGGAATTCAGAAAAAAAGACAAATTCAAGAGCTATTTGGGAGGAAATCACTCATCCTCTTGCATTCATATGATAGCTTAGGTTGCGATTACAACTGGCTAGTGAATGTGTTATAAAGATAGGGCTACTTGCATGTCCCCAGAATGAACTAATCCTAACCAAATTTATGAAATGGCTTTTTAGTTTTTTATTAGTGCACCAAGTCTGCCCTGTGGACAAATACTGGCAAAAAAAGAATAGTAACTCCAATACATTCTGTTGGGTAGTAGTTAATTATCCTCTACCACATTCTTTCTCTTCAAAACTCTTTTGAATATGGTATGAATATGTCCCATCTCAGCTTGAACACATTTAAAGCCTCATGTTCTGAAGAACCTATCATAAGGCGGACAAAGTACTTACCTGGATTAAATTAATAAAATTAAGTTTTAATAGTGGAATGTAAAGCATAATTAGCAAGTGAAAATAAACTCAAAAAACACAATTTGTAGGAAAGATACATTTAAATATTGCAAAGTTGGGACTGTAAGACTGCCTAGAATTTTTACAGTTGTTTCAAATGTATACATAAGTACTTGATGGGAGGTACACATCTCTAGATCTAGCAGACAGAGCAGTGAGACAGAAGTATCACTGGAAAAGTCATTTAAATGCAGCCCCATAGGAACATGACCTGTGATAATTTAATCTTAAACCCAAATACCTACATCTCTAAATTGAAGATATGACATTTTCTGTTCTTTTTTTGTTGTGGTTTACTTCACAGAATTTTCTTAGCCCCAAAAATCCAAATAAAATAATACATTGGAAAGAGCCATGGATATTACATTACATTGTATTTAGATGGGTTGATGTCACATTTAAATCTTTTTTACATTATAAGCAGGCAGGGGCATAAAATTCTTGAAGAGGCTGGGCGCGGTGGTTCATGCCTGTAATCCCAACACTTTGGGAGGCCACAGCAGGCAGATCACCTGAAGTCGGGAGTTCCAGACCAGCCTGACCAACATGAAGAAACCCTGTCTCTACTAAAAATACAAAATTAGCCAAGCACGGTGGTGCATGCCTGTGATTCCAGCTACTCAGGAGGCTCAGGCAGGAGAATCACTTGAACCTGGGACGCAGAGGTTGCAGTGAGCCAATATCACGCCATTGCACTCCAGCCTGGGCAACAAGAGCAAAACTCTGTCTCAAAAAGAAAAAAAAATTAAAGCCTTGAAGAATGTGTTCTAATATAATGTATTATTTAATTTACTCATTGTTCACTTGCTAAGTTTTGTATAATCAGTAAGAATGTTCTATTGATTATTGTCTTTAATGCAAATCTTTAAACTACAAACAGTATAGTATAAGTTCCAGTTAGGTTCTGTCTGCAATGTCTCAGAAGACATGGCAACTTGGCAGGACTTGAGTGTAGTGCAACACAAGCAGCTTAGCACCTGGTTTCTTACAACAACCAGCTGTATTGAGACTATATGCAGTTGCCATCCCTACAGAAAGTGGGCACACAATTTAAAAGAATGAAAATAATGTAACCTAAAGCCATACAAAACACTCCATCATAGTTGTGGACATGACCATGCAGATTCATCTTCTTTTTCTTCCATAGATATATGAAAATTATACTAAAAAAATTAAAAGGTATAAATCTGCCAAGATATGAAAAGAAGATAGAGGTCATCAGTTGCTAAGAGATTCAACAAACTTTCACAACAAGACAGAATAAATTACGCAGTATTTGCTAAAGCAAGGGATACTGCATCTTTGATCATGTGACATGAAGAATCAGAACGAATGGGTGGGGCACTCAGCCCAGCAGAAATCTGGGCAAACTGTCAAGTGCCAGATCCCAAGGAGATGAGCAGGAGACCTGGAGTTGAAAAGAGGGGGATTAATTGAATGTCTGCGTATGAAACAGTTGAACCTTAATCAATCCTTTTCTCAACCTGTGTGGGCTTCTCGACAAGTAAACCTCAGGTGAAATGTCCCACCCAGCAAGCTCTAGATACCACTGTCATCATTTAAGAGCTTCATGTGAAACACACACACATTCACATACGCACATACAAGGACACACATTCTCATACACATCCACTTGTAAAGCAAAACAACAGTTATTTTAAGAAATATGCAGAATAAAAACTAGAGATCATATACAACATAGATATGTATTGAAATACCACATTGTACCCCATAAATATAGACAATTACAATGTGTCAATTAAAAAATAAATTTAGAACCAAGTGTGGTGGTGTGCGCCTGTTGTCCCAGCTACTGGAAAGGCTGAGGCAGAAGGATCACTAGAGGCCAGGAGTTCCAGGCTGCAGTGAGCTATGATCATGACACTATCTTTCAGCCTGGGTGACAGATCAAAACCCCATCTTTAAAAAAATAATTAATTAATTTTTAAAATTTGTTATTAATCCCCCAAAATAGCTTGTTCTGAAGGAAAAAATTATTTGAGGGAATTTTATTTTAAAGTGATTCTAATACATAGTTTCAGAGAGAATTATGAAAATACCACATCCATATGAAAAAAGTAAAATTATTTAAAAAGGAAGGGCTACTGGAAATTTAAACCATGACATCCAAAGCAAAGAAAGTCAGAAGAGTCAAAACAAAGTTTATACATGAGCTACCAATATTTGGGAGCTATGGGAGAAGGGTAACTGGAGAATTCATTTTCTTAGTAGATAGCTTTTAGATATTATGAAAATGATTAAATAAACAGATAACATGTTGTTGACATTATAGCAATGAGAGTAATACCAAGAAAGACACCTGGAACTGAAAGTGTTGCTTTTCATTATAAGCCTTTTTGCATTATTCAATACTTTAAACAACAACAATGCATTGTTTTCATTTTAAAAATAAAAATCATGCACAAAACATAACATTTTTTATAAATCTATATAGCATATCACACTTTAGGTTTTCAGATAAGACATAATTGATGTGATGATTAATCTGTGTATGAACTCGAATTAACATTGTTTCATGTTTCTGTTATTTTTAGTACCTCTGAATCACTGTCATGACTTAAAAATAATATGCCTAAACCAGGTAACAGAATTTGTATTCACAGGATGCCACGGAAAATAATTATTATTATTAGAGTTGTTGAATACATCCTGTTTCTTTCTTCCTACCAGCATCGCTTTTAAAGCCACAGAATGATCTCTGTGTTATTGCAGTGATGTGTAGAGCTGAAAAAAAGGGGGACATTGTTAGTTCATGTATCCTCTGTCTCGGCAACAAGGCAGGGAAGTGCTTTTCCACTACATAACATAGTGAAGTTAATGAAACATCACACAGCTATAAGGAAGCCCTGCTAAAAAAGAGAACATGTTTTGCAGTCAAAACAAAGGGTAAATTTTTTATTCATTTTCACAAAGGAAAGAAGACAGCTGGCAAGAATTGTTCCCAATAAGCAAAGAAGACAGCTGCCAAATATGTTCTCGTTGGCTGAGAGCTTCTACATCAAGCCTGAGCTTAAATTGTTTTTTTCTCAGAAAATTATATTTCTAAACAAATACTATATATTATTGTTTTTCTTCACCAGTTTGCCGTTATATTTTAAAATACACTGGTGGGAAGTATTCCTGCACATCTAACAGGTAGTCAAAAAAAAAAAAAAAAAGATAAAATACATACTCAAAAGGCAATGACAGTAAGTTCACCTGAAATGTATTTTCAGTTTTTAATTTAAACATAATAATAAAAACCAGTGCTATGTGGATATCCTTGCCCAGAGGTTTCTGTATGAAAAGAAACTGAACAAAAAAGCCTATAAGAAGTACCACTAAGGTAAACAAAGCTATTAGATTTGTATCAAACTAAATACTGTAAAATAGACCGTTTGAACATGGGAGAGGAAATGTGGGATTTCGTTATTGTGGTTCTCTTCAAGAATCAGATAAATTTCCAGGTGAATATGATCTTTTGAAGACCAGTCCCATGGTCTTCACACTCTGACATCGTAGAATTGAGAAAACAGCTGGCAGAGGCTTCTTGAGGACCTATCTGATTGGATTTATTTTCTTATTTATTCATTTACTTATCTACTTTAACAAAAAATAGTTATATCAAGCATCCTCTATGCTAGGAGTTGTCCTAAGCAATGGAGAATAAAGAAAAGGGTGGATGTACTTAGTCCCCATTGACTGAGTGCTCTGCACTGCTTTTATCATGTGTGGGGAAGACAGAGGAAAAGAAGTATGCAGGTCCTCGAGCTTCCCGTTCAATTGGCAGTCCAGACAGATGCACTACAGCCAGTTAGTGTTGAGTGAACTCATATCAACAAATGCTTGTTTAGAGATCTCTCTACCTTAGACTTTGTGTCTAGGCCTGTAATATACCTAAAGATGGCCACTGGTAATATTCAAGATGTCTTTCATCTTGTCTTTCACAAATAGCTGTTTATCAGAAATATTTAAATGTATTCAAGTCTCCCCTATCTTCAAACAAGTATAAACCAGCAAAAGACGGCCAGGCACAGTGGCTCAAGCCTGTAATCCCAGCACTTTGGGAGGCCGAGGCTGGCGGATCACGAGGTCAGGAGATCGAGACCATCCTGACTAACACGGTGAACCCCGTCTCTACTAAAAATACAAAAAATTACCCGAGCGTGGTGGCAGGCCCCTGTAGTCCCAGCTACTCGAGAGGCTGAGACAGGAGAATGGCGTGAACCTGGGAGGCAGTGGTTGCAGTGAGCCGAGATCGCGTCACTGCGCTCCAGCCTGGGCAACACAGCAAAGACTCCATCTCAAAAACAAAACAAAACAAAACAAAACAGCAAAAGACAAAATAACAAATAAATTTGCCACTTGCTCTGCTCCTGTTAATTTTTCGGAGGGTGTGGGGGTAGGACTGGGGGTGTTACTGTTTTCTCTCCTTCTTTAAAAGCCAAACTTGCCAAAAAGTTATTCTTTCCTACATTCAGCTTTCATTATTTCACGTCCTATTTTCTCTTTAATTCAATGTATCATAATTCTCTTTGGCCCTAATTACGACAAACACAAGCATTCTTGCTAAAATTACTAATTACATGCTGCTGAACCCATGCGACGTATTTTGTCTTTTCTTAATTTTATTTTTCAATAATACATCAAATACTGCCATTATATACTGCTTAAAATTTCCATCCTTTGTCTTCCATAACTCTGTAGTCTCCTCTTGCTTTGGAAGCTCTTTCTTAGTCTCTTATATCTCATTATTCTCTACCAAGGCTTTGGATATTGGCATTTCTGAGGCTCATTTCTGGAATTCTCTCTTCTTTTCTGCCTCTGTGTTCTCCCTAGTATATCTTATCTATGTCTATGGTGCAGTTACTCAATTCTGATGATTTCTAAACTATTATTTCTCTCACAAACCTCTTAATGACCTAAAGAGTTAGGTACACAATCTGGCAAAATGTTCCACTCAGACATTTTGAAATTACATGAGAAGGAAGTGTCCCCAGACTGAACGCATGCTTTCCCTCGTGGTTTTCTCCATCTCTCTGTTCATCTCTGTAAGTGGCATTAACATTCATCCAATTGCCCAAGATAAAAACCTGAATTATCCTTGAAACTTCTTTTTCCCTCTCTTCTTACACACAACTTGTAACCTAGGCCTATTGCTTCTATCTCATAAAACTATTTTGAATGTGTCCACTTCTCTCTTTCTCCGTGAATACCCTTTTATATATGGTAATAAACATATTGATGGTCTCTTATCATCCAATTCCATGTCATTAAAACTTATTACTCATTTTATAGCCAGAGACGGCATATACATATGCATATTTTATTGTTAATCTCCTGCTTAAAACTCTTAAATTGTTTTTCAAATGCCTAAACAAGGCCTGCAATTTTGCTATGTAAACCTTGGTGATGATGGAGATTGTGCCCAAGATTAGTAGATTCTTGAGTTTATCATCTCTCTATTTGTTTCACCCATTCAATAAATAATTATTTAGTTCCTGATATATAAAAGGCATTGTGCTATGCACTAAAAATATACTGCTGAGAAAGAAAGATAGCATGGAAAACCTTCATAAAAATTGTGTTCTCAGGGAGAGGAGCGGTGGTGATGTAATTGTCTCATTTGTTATTCTGATAGAGCACACTCCCATAGGAAATACAATCACTTTACTTGCTCTCATAAGACATCAGCTCCAAGTAGTGGTGTGGTTCCCCAGAGCTAAGGATCACCGTAGAATGGCAGTTCCTCTTAGTCATAGATAAAAGAACACTTAAGTGACCTGGATAGATCCTTCATTTTTCTGGAACCAGTTTGGTTTTCCACATATAATACACTTCCCTGTGATACTGAGGATGCCTCAAGTCCATCTTTGCATACCATTCTCAAAGGCCAATGCAAATAAGGCAACATAACTGTAGAAAGTGTGAGTTCAGAAACCAGAATCTAAAATAAAGTAGGTATTCTCTCTGGACACAACAATTTTTAAGATTTTTTGTTCCTTTAACACTCAAACTCCGGCCCATAAAGTCCAATATTTTTCTAGTATTTGAATCATGTCAGAGCTCCTCCTTGGCAGAGATGAGGTGGTGTGTATGTGGGTAAAAGATCTATATTTCATATATAATATATACACTTAGAGAGAGGAGAGAGTAGTTAAATATTATATAAAAACATGAGAAAGATGAAAAGAGAATCATAATGAATACGTAGGTAAGCCCACTGATGGAAAATTAAAAAAACAAAACAAAACAAGAAACTCATATAATTGAAGTGGAGGAAAAGAGATTTTGTTGAAAATAAAGATTGATATGTACTTAGGGAACCAGATCATAATTATTCTGAGCAGCACATAAAGAAATATGGATTTAATTCAAAAGGTAATTAAGAGGTTTATAGATTTTTTATAAGAGAGTACAATAAGATAAAACCTAGGAAAACTGTTTAAAATTCAGAAAATTAATATTTGTACTAGACAGTCAATTGAGTATTTTATATTAAAAAAACGATTGGTTCCATTAGGGAAGCCTAGAGGCAAAATTTCAGACTAGAAGACAATTTTTGTGTGTAGAATAAATGTAAATAATAAAGCATCCTGTTGGGCTACTCTTGTCACAATTTCTAAATTTTACTGTTTGATTTAGCATCCTTCCTTCTCCAAGCAAATCCTGAAATGTAGTCATTAGTTTTACCACTCTTGCTTCATTATTCTTCTCAATCTCTGGACATATCCTGGTCATCTCTGTATTTGTATTTTAATCATTGAATTTGCCTCCTCCTAATTTTTGCTAATGAGTGAGTTTCTTCCAAGCCTGCCTCAAACCACATTTTCTCATATAACATTGACTAGCTTTATTTTGAATATCACCCTATGAAGTCCTTTTGTGTTTGTGCTTGTTGTTTCTACTTCAATTTTATTATGTCTTCTTGTTTTTATTTCCTCATAGCAGCAAGTACAATGCTGGGCACAGAAGAGGCACCTTGCCATCACATTAAATTAATAAACGAATTATCTATCACTTCTAAATTAATGATTTATTTTACCTGGTATGAATCATTGTGTGATATTCAAAATAAAAGAAGCTGTTTTCAGGATCTTTGAAAAATTTAAGATGTGGCTGAATGAATAAAAAAATCAGGAAGCAAGAAAAACCAAAAACAATAACGTTTATCTCATTGTTTAAATCTCTTCATGGTGGTAAGTTTGACAAGAAATGTTCCTGAAACCTTTTATTTTCTAGTTAGGGCTGTAGAAAAATAACACAGATTCCTAGTAGGCCTAAAAAGATTTCTGTTTTTTTTTTAATTTTAATATAGCAAAGAGTTTGATTTCCAACCTATATAATCCCCAACATGGCATCTTCTTCTTTAGCGCTGGAAGCTATGCTCCTCCTCAGTCCCCACGCTAATTAATTCATGCACTAATTTATATTTCAAAAATATGTAATGTCTCACAAACTCTGGTAGGACCAAAAAAGAGCCAAATCACAGTGTGGGAGCAGTGGCTTACACCTGTAATTTTAGCACTTTGGGAGACCAAGTGGGGAGTATTGCTTGAGGCCAGGAGTTCAAGACCAGCTTGGGCAACATAATGAGACCCTGTCTCTATTATTTATTTAAATAAATAAATAAATAAATAAATAAATAAATAAATAAATAAATCACAGAACCCGACCTGAAATCTAATAAGCTATTCTTATTGTTTCTTAACATTTCAATTTTTTTAGCAGCTATAATAGTGAGTCAGATGGTACTTTTGGCATTTATCTGCTAACACATTTTAAGATCCACCCTTCCTTCTTCCCCTTCTGCCTGTATCTGCGGAAGCTGAAAAGAAAGCTCAGTTGCTCTGGGAAATTCCCAGCATGTGAGACCCTGCCTTTGCACAAGAACTTGCACCCCAACCTCAACCCCAACTCCTCATTTACTGTAAAAAGCCCAAGCCACCAATTTCCCATCCCTGCTCTCTAGACCTATTTTTAGATCAGCTTGGAGAATCTGATTGCTCTCCCCCAAAGCCACATTATGTGAATAAAAATCTATCCAAATTTTTTGTGTGTAGCATTATAAGTCTTGACATCCAAATCAAATTTTAGGTAGGAGTCCCTCTCATATCTAGGGAGTGGTATATCAATGGATTTTCTTAATTTTCAGAACTTTTCTCCAGAATAATTTTTTATTTTTCTTAAAGTAAGTCTATGATACTCTTCAGGACTCTCATTTTCTTCACGGTTCAGGTTCCTGATGAATTTCTTTATTTGTTGTCAGCTAAGTCAAGAGATACGAGTTTAAAAAAATAATTTATACTGAAATGTTATGTGTTGCTTTACTTGGGGTAATTTTTAAAAATAAGCTAGTTTGTTTTATGGCCAGAAGCAGAACACCCTTGTCATGTCTTAGAAAATATTGCGGTATCCTCCATCACTGATAGTACAAAGATATTTTCAGAGTACAGGAATTAATATTTGTTTGTTTTATAATTTATACATGTAACTTAAAATCCATCATAAAATATATATACATAAAAATTGGCCTTGTAACTTTCTGTCAAACTTCTGATAACATGTATTTTATTTCATAGGTATAGAAAATCTATCAGTCTATATATGCATGTGCATTCATACATATTTGTAGGTTGTATGTATAAATATAAATTAAGTATGTTTTTTCACAAAAAAAATGCATAAGGAAAAGAATTTAAAGTTAGCTTCCATTTTATATAAAGAAAGCAGTTTATAATAGCACAGGGATTTAGAAACCTAAAGGGCTAGTAAGAATGAACAAAGTAAGGGAAACACTGCTGTATTTTATTCTTTCTACCAGGCTTTGAAAAATCTATTTAAGTACTCTAACCTTGTCTTTTCAATTTCAAGTCTTCAGAAGCTTGTTTTTATTGGTAGTTCAGACCTGTTAACGGGCCATGCAATACGATTGATGATCTCAATTTACCTGATTCTCTATTTTCAACTCTAATTTTTCTGTCTAAGACCTGCATTCCAGTAATAGACTTTACTTCGATTCTCTAAAATGTGCTATGGACTATAAAGCACTTTCTTATACTATTCTTTGTGCTGTAAAGTCAAGTCCCTCTTATTTCTGGCCTACTAAATCCTACTCATAATTGAGCTTTTGACTCAGCCCTTCAGGAAAGAGAAAATCCCCAATATCTTTCCCAACAGCACCAGCTATCTCCTTTGGTATGTTTAAGGAAATTACATATTACTCTATTATAGTCCTTGCCAGGTCAAATAGTAGTTTTTCATCGATAAATAGGTCTTCCATACTGTTCCCTTAAATCCAAATGGGAAGTCTTTATTTCACAACCATCAGTAAAGAACCCTAGCACAATGCCTTGTACACACAGCAGATAATCAATAAATATTTGGGACCATATACAAAAATTAACTCAAAATGGATTAAAAACTGAAATGTAAGACCAGAAGCTATAAAAATCTTAGAAGAAAACACAGGAAAAACTCTTCTGAACATCAGCCTGGGTGGCATGTATGACTAAGTCCTCAAAAGCAAATGCAACAAAAACAAAAACAAATAGGACTTAATTAAACTAAAAAAGCTTCTGCATAGAAAAAAAAAAGAATAAAAAGACAGCATACAGAATGGGAAAAATTATTTGCAGACTATGCATGTGACAAAGGGCTAATATCCAGAATCTACAAGGAACTCAAACAACCCAACAATAAAAAAATAAAATAAAATAAAAAGTGGGCAAAGGACATGAGCAGACATTTTTTGAAAGAAGACACACAGGCAGCCAACAAGCAGGTTAAAAAATGTTCAATATCATTAATCATCACAGGAATTAAAATTAAAATCACAATGAATTACCATCTCACACAAGTCAAAATGGCTATTATTTTAAAAGTTAAAAATCAATAGATCTTATTGAAGAAGTGGAGAAAAGGGAATGCTTATACACTAGTATGGGCATGAATATTAGTACAACCTCTAGGGAAACCAGTATGGAGATTTCTCACATAACTAAATATGGAACACTATTTGATCTAGCTAGTCCACTAGTGGATATCTACCCAAAGAAAAATAAATTGTTTTATCAAAAAGACAACTGCACTTATACATTTATTGCAGCTCTATTTACAATAGCAAAGCCATGGAATCAACCTAAGTGTCCATTAATGGATAATTAGATAAAGAAAATTTGCTATCTATCTATCCATATATGTATATATATATATATAAAATAGATAAACACACACACACACACACACACACACACACACCCCCCATGGCATACTACTCAACCATGACAAAAAATAAAATCAAGTATTTTGCAGCAACATGGGTGGAACTGGAGGCCATTATTCTAAGTGAAATAATTTAGAAATAGAAAGTCAAATACCACATGTTTTTGCTTATAATTAGGAGCTAAACTATAGGTACTTATGGACATATAGAATGAAATAACAGACATTAAAAACTCCAAATGGGCCGAGCACGGTGGCTCACGTCTGTAATCCCAACACTTTGGGAGGCCAAGGCGGGGGGATTATGAGGTCAGGAGATCAAGACCATCTTGGCTAACACGATGAAACCCCGTCTCTACTAAAAGTACAAAAAATTAGTCGGGTGCGGTGGCGGGCACCTGTAGTCCCAGCTGCTCGGGAGGCTGAGACAGGAGAATCGCTTGAACTCCGGAGGCGGAAGTTGCAGTGAGCCAAGATCGTGCCACTGCACTCCAGCCTGGGTGACCCAGGGAGACTCCGTCTCAAAATAAAATAAAATAAAAAATAAATAAACTCCAAATGGTGGAATAGTGCAAGTGGGATAAGGGTTGAAAAATTACTTATTGGGTACAATGTTCACTACTGGGGCAATGAGTACATTACATGGCCAGACTACACCACTACACAATATATCATGTAACAAAACTGCACTTGTACTCCATAAATCTACCAAAAAAATTTTAAGAACATTCTCTTTTAATATAAGAGCTATATGAAAAGGTTTCATTTATCTTTCATAAAAGCTTAACTTTTTAAATGTACTATTAAGTACAATTTGGGTAGAGGACTGTTTTAATGGAATTAATTTACTTAATAGCTTAACACAACACTCATTAGGTATTTTTCCTCTAGAGCCACAAATGCTTTCTTGATGACGGTGTCTAAAGGGGCAGAGTATAGGCTGTTAAGAACCATAACCCTTCTCTTCTATGTCAAAAAGAGTTAATGTAGAAAGTCTCACTGTCATTCTTTCAAATGCCTTCTTATAAAGTTGACTCTTAGCTGGTATCTTGGAACTTAGCTTTCAGGTTTCCCACCATGCTCAGAACTGGTAAAAGTGAATGGCCATGTCTGAACTCTTTGTACAAACAGTATGATTTATACTAAACCTCTGTTTTTCTTGTGGCAGCCTGCAATTTATGCATGTGCCAGCAGGAGCTACCTACTTGACTAGATCCCAGCAAAAATCCTGAGTACTAAGTCTTTAATGACCTTCCCTAGCTGTCAACATTTCACAAATGTCACAACTCATTGCTGGGGAAATTAAGTGAGTCCTATATGACTCTATGACTCCACTGGGAAAAACCCTTAGAAACATGTGCCTGGATTCCCCAAGACTTCACCCTGTGTGCTTTTTTTTTTTTTTTTTCGGGCCATTTTGCTTTTAAGTGCATTTGCCACTGTAAATCATAGTCATGAGTAGGACAATATGTTGAGCCCACCTAGTGAATAATCTAACCAGGAGGGTCTTGAGAACCTCCAACAATTTCAAACCATGTCTTCCTCCCTAATACTTTCTTATTTTTGTCCTCACTTAAAGCCACCTTATATCTGCTCTCCAAACTTTATTTCCACTTCCTTTTTATCTTCCTTTTTCTTTCTTCTCTCCATAGAAAACAGGACCTGTTAGCTGTACACTTCCCTGAAACTTGATCCATTTACATATTCAATCTTACACTGAACTATGAAAACTCATTGATTTATTCAATAAGCATGTAACAGGCATTTGTTACATTCCAGGCTCTGGGAAACGAGTTCAGTAAGAGAGTTTTATTCACTCACCTAAACCTTACATTCAAATGAGGAAAACAAATTAGTAAACCTTACATTCAAATGAGGAAAACAAATTAGTACATGTCGTTCTCCCTGGTAGCAACTTTATGCTTTAATAGCATTGATTCTTAGATTTCCATTTGTTGCAATTACTTAGACAAGCCTTTTTGTGATTGATTTAAACACTTCCATTTAACATAATGCACTTAAAATTTGGTTAGTTGTCTGTAATCTTAATACGTTTACATCTTAGATTGGTATTGGTAATATACCTCATTTTCACGTATCTTTAATCTTTGACTTTCTGAAAAGGTATTTTAAATAAATGGCTCAAATCCTGATAAACAATTAGTTCCAGATTGCAAAGAATTGTCCCCAACTGCATTCTAAAAATTATCATATGCTCTGTGTGACTGAGAATAGCAAAAGTCTGTTTTGACAGTAATGTTTCTCAGAAAGAAAAGACAAGAATGAGTCCAAAAGAGTGTCTCACTTTTATAGTTTCTTATCATGCCAAATTACATAAGGCCTAGTATTGCTACTGAGCTAAATGGAGGTCCTATAAAATTAATATTCTTGTATATACTTGTTCTTACAACAAATGTTGATCAAGCAACTTCTGTATTAGCCTTACCAAATCTTCATATATAATTCCACAGGGTCCAACTGATATTCTATATTAAGTTGTGGCTTGTTTGGTTTGTACAGATTATGACTTGACTAAGAAATACCGTTATTGGTTAAGCCATTGACATTAGGGGATGCTTATTTCAGCATTTGCCATTATTTGCTCAGACTAATGCAACTTTTCACTTGCCACTATTAGAGTAGAAATTGAGTAACTGTCATGCTTATTTGCAGATGTGTATCAGATTTTCTTGGACACTTTTGAAGAGAATGAACATCTAGCCTAGTCCAATTAGGTTGACGGTGAATGCATAATGGGCATGTGTGTGTCTCAAAAAACTTACATATACAGTAGTCCCCCCTTATCCAAGGGTCATACATTCCAAGACTCTCAGTGGATGCACAAAGCCACAGAAGATAGTGAACCCTATATGTACTATCTTTTCTCCTATACACGTGCCTATGATAAAGCTTATAAATTAGGCATAGTAAGAGGTTAACAACAATAATAACAACATGAAACAATTATAACAACATCCCAGCATCACTACTCTTGTGCTTTAAGATCATAATTAAGTAAAATATGGAACACAAGCACTGTGATACCAAACAGTTGATGTGATCAACAAGACAGCTACTATGTAGTATATACAGCATGGTTATGCTAAACAAAGGGATAAATGGAACAGGATGGGGCAAGATTTCATCACATTAATCAGAAGAGTGCACAATTCAAAACTTATGGATTGGGATGGGCATGGTGGCTCATGCCTGTAATCCCAGCACTTTGGGAGGCCAAGGCAGGCGGATCACCTGAGGTCAGGAGTTCGAGACCAGCCTGGCCAAAATGGTGAAATCCCTTCTCTACTAAAAATACAAAAATTAGTTGGGTGTGGGAGCAGACACCTGTAATCCCAGCTACTCAGGACGCTGAGGCAGGAGAATCGTTTGAACCCAGGAGGCAGAGTTTGCAGTAGGCCGAGACCACGCCATTGCACTCCAGCCTGGGCAACAAGAGTGAAACTCTGTCTAAACACAACAAAACAAAGCAAAACAAAAAAAAACCCTATGGATTGTTTATTTCTGGGATTTTCTTTTTTTTGAGACGGAGTCTCGCTCTGTCGCCCAGGCTGGAGTGCAGTGGTGCGATCTCGGCTCACTGCAAGCTCCACCTCCCGGGTTCACGCCATTCTCCTGCCTCAGCCTCTCCAAGTAGCTGGGACTACAGGCACCCGCCACCACGCCCGGCTAATTTTTTTTTGTATTTTTAGTAGAGACAGGGTTTCACCGTGGTCTCAATCTCCTGACCTCGTGATCCGCCCGCCTCGGCCTCCCAAAGTGCTGGGATTACAAGCGTGAGCCACCGCGCCCGGCCTATTTCTGGGATTTTCTATTTAATATTTTTGGACCACAGTTGCTCATGGATAACTGAAACCACAGAAAGTGAAACCACAGATAAGAAAGGCTACATAATTCTGATCCTTAGTTATGGTCAGGAATTTCTCTCTAAATTTCTTATCTTAGGAGTATATTATCCTTCATAATGACCAGCTTAAATCAATCATTTCAAATTCATTATACATATATTTGCAGCTATCACTGCAAGACTTGGTATTCTTATAATTTAAAATAATTATGATCGACTTATTCTAGGTCAAAATTCTAGGTACCATACTTTATGCATAGTAATTATCAGAAGTAACCTCTAATAAATATTTTAGATAAAAGGAAAATCCAATCTAATATGGTCACCTGGCTCACCACTTTGCTGAAGATTACTCAGTTTTCTAAGATGCCATTTAGATTTATATATCTTACATTTACTTTTCATCTTAAAAATTTCTGCCAAATAATAATGAATAAATTTAGCCTGCTTGTATGACATAAAGGAAGGCAGTTTTCTTAATCCCATATTTCATCTCAGAAACTGACTACATTTGTTGAGGACACAAAAAGACAAGGAAATATTGGGATGAGAAGGCTACATAAAATATCTCTGATGAGTCAGTGGATCCAAAATATACCTACATAATACCTAAAGATATAGATGGAAAATCCCATATGTTAACTGCAGGTTAAATCATCAAAGACATCCTTTACTAATTCACTTTTTTATTCATTCAAAATTCAAAAATATCTATTGTGTAACTCCTATTTTTCAGGTCTAGGATTTGCTAGTAGAACAATGACTATAGCGTCTTTGCTTTTTAATGAGATACAGTTCACAATATGTTTGCCATCTGGTATCAAAGGGTAGACAAAGAACTTAATAGTAAGAAAGATGTTCTGGCCAGGCTCGGTGGCTCACGCCTGTAATCCCAGCACTTTGGGAGGCCAAGGCGGACGGATCACGAGGTCAGGAGATCGAGACCACAGTGAAACCCCCTCTCTACTAAAAATACAAAAAATTAGCCCAGCGCGGTGGCGGGCGCCTGTAGTCCCAGCTACTCGGGAGGCTGAGGCAGGAGAATGGCGTGAACCCGGGAGGTGGAGCTTGCAGTGAGCCGAGATCGCACCACTGCACTCCAGCCTGGGTGACAGAGCAAGACTCTGTCTCAAAAAAAGAAGGAAAGGGAAGGGGAGGGGAAGGGGAAGGGGAAGGGGAAGGGGAAGGGGAAGGGGAAGGGGAAGGGGAGTTGTAGGTTCTAGGTTCTAAGTTGTAGGTTCTGGGACCCATCGAAAATAGTCCATTCTTTGTTTAACAAAGACAGTATCAAGATAGCAAGACAGGCGCTCAAGCCAGGAAAAATTTGAAAAAGAACTAAAATGTCAACCCATACACTTGCTTTTTGCTGCTGTTTATGCTATTCTTTATGTTTATTGTTCACAAATAATTTTTTAAAATCAGCACTAGAAAAGTAATAAAAAATTTGGAAGAGAAACAGGGATTAATTGGTGTGGGTAGTTTGTTCAATGGCTCTAGTCTGATGGGTTGGAAGGCTGTGGAAAAAAGGCTCAATCAGAATCATTATTACAGTTTGTGTGCAAAAGAAAAATGGATGAAATCAAGAAAGAGAACATTTTATATTTTTGTAAGTGTGTAGGTAATTTTTAATGAGTTGAAGTGTAGTTTTATGTAAAGATATATCAGAACTGAGTGTTTTGTATTGCTGAGTTGTACATGTCAAAGTCATCAGTAAAAACTTTTAATTTTGAAGTGTATGACAGAGGATAACAATTGTTAACAAAGGCCTTTAGACAGCCACATACATCCATGGGATATCACTAACAATGCGATGGGTTTCTCACCCGGTTCTATGCAGAATCAGTAGGTATGTGTCACCTTATTACGGCAAGTAAAACTTGAGCAGTAATGACAACCTGCTTTTCTTATTTTGAGACTAGTCTAGATCACAGCCACTGACTCCACCTGATTTCTCTCATAGCTCTTGTCTCTGTCACTTTATCAAGCTGGAATGTGTGATGTCCTATGGCATAAGATTAAACGGTATAATTCATGTGGAAGCTCTGAAAGCTGTAGACTGCATATTAGTTATTGCACTGCATTATTCATGAACAAATGTGATGTTTCAGACCAAACAAGCTGGACAGTGGGTTGCTTGTTATTTTGTTGGCACTAAGAATGAATCTCTGCTTAGTATTTTTTCCAAACAAGTTGCTGTTAAGAGCCCATATTTGGGGAGTTAGAGATTATCCCTCCAGGGAAAACAAGTGTTCTATTTGAAAATCCTCTTGGCAAGTTAACACACTAAGTAAGCTACTGCCCATTTTCATTTTAGAATAAAATACTGTATTTTTCTTTCCCTTTGGTAGCAAAATATTGAAGAATTTAAGATACTATAGGACAAAATTCAGTAAGTTTGTGTAGCAGTGTAGACTTTTCTAGAGAGAGAAAGAGTAGATGAATGCCCCTGGGCAGCAGGAAAAAATTAGTGTGAATGAGCTCTGGTCAGAGTCAGAAGAATCCTCTCTGCATCTTGGCCTTGCCACCAACTGCTTTTATAACCTCAGAGCCATCTACCATTCATTCTAGATGTACACATCTTAATAGCAATATTGCCAAAGTTTGGAAATTCTAAGCAGTTTAGAATATATGAGAACATTCTAAGGAGTATTAACCTCTGTGCAAATAATGTAACCATACACAGTTTTAAGGTCATTTATTTCCCTAAACTTTACATTTCACATCTACTAGTTGTAATAGTATATGAATTTCCATTTTGTCTATTTTTTTTCAAATTGATTATTTATTCTAAATCCTGAAGTAGAATTAAACCAGGCTAATTATTAACATGTTATTGCTTTATATTAAATACAATCAAACTTTCTTAAATAGTACACACAAATTATTTTCCAGATAATTACATTTTTAAAAAGGATTCAAACAAACCTTAGTAAACATTGCTTCCATGATTAGATGAAAATGAGTAAGAAATATACAGATTAAGTGGCTTTAAAGAAAAATAAAAGAAGCACTGCAGGAAGAAGCCTTTTTGGTTTTAAAGTTTAAGATGTGGATAACACTAGATTTATTCTAGTTAGCATGTGCTTTTCACATTAAACGAAAAAAGCAAAACTAAAATTTTTACAAAGAACTTTTTTCACAGGCACTTTTAGGTTTATCTCTGATGTTTTGATTAGATTGATTTGATTGAGAAAAAATTATATTTCACAGTAAATTTTTTCAGAAGAAATTCAGCCTTACTTTACATGTGGTATTTCTTCTTTAAGCCATCTCTCTGTCCTTTTCCTTAAGCCACTTTCTTATATTTCACTGTTTCCTGTTATACCTCATTGAGTTCTGATTATAAGGCAAAGATCAAGTAGTCAAAGGGAGGAATTCAAATTTTAGATTTGTTTTTTTGTGCATCATTTACTACCATGTTCACTCATCCCACAGAATGTACAGTGTTTAAGGTCTTGTATTATGGCTTTTCCAGTTTTATCAGGGCATAATTGACAAATAAACATTATATCCGTTTAAAGTGTACGCTTGGTCGGATGCAGTGGCTCACACCTGTAATCCCAACACTTTGGGAGGCCAAGGTGGGCAGATCACAAGGTCAGGAGTTCGAGACTAGCTTGGCCAACTTGGTGAAACCCTGTCTCTATTAAAAATACAAAAATTAGCTGGGTGTGGTGGTGAGCACCTGTAATCCCAGCTAGTCAGGAAGCTGAGGCAGGAGAATCACGTGAAGCTGAGACGCAGAGGTTGTAGTGAGCTGAGATCGTGCTACTGGACTCTGGCCTGGGCGACAAGAGTAAAACTCCATCTCAATAAATAAATAAATAAATAAATAATGTGTACTCTTTCGTTGTTGTTATTGATTTTGTTTGCCTAAATTATGTTAAACCTATGTGAGTATAACCTCCAGGCCTACAAGTCTCCTTTTAGGTACTGAATTCAGCACCACAGCATGGATTGAACACCATGAGAAAAGAGACCTTCCTGTGCATATACACTCATGGTCTTAGTTTCTGAAAGAACCTCCAAAATTCTTGCACACATCGCAGAGATTTCTGCTACAGACCATGTATTCAGGTCTTTGTGCTAATCCTTGTCTTATACTTTATAATTTGATATCTTGCTTTTGGACGTTTGGGTCTGCTCAACAGTGATCACCTTTATGCTCACCCCCTACATCTCCTTGTGTTTCAGTGATCCAGAAGCCAATCTGAGCCCAAATCTACTCCTCACAGGCTGTGCGATAGCTGGGCACCCACTGTTGTCACTACAAAAAACAAGACCTGAGGAAGCAAGACTTCAGCATATACTTGAAGTAATAATTTTGAATCTATGTCAAATGGATTCTAAATATAGCATGGTACACTTAAGTCAGTTAATAATAACATATATTTATTAAATTACTGCCCAGGCATGATAATCAGTACATTTTATACATCTTACCACATACTTTACACGGCAATATTAAAATACTTACTTAAAATGAGGAAATTGAGACATAAAAAGATGAAATAACTTTGCCCAACCATCTAGCAGTGTCATAGAACTGGTAAATAAAATGTTTAGATCAATTATAATGATTAATTCTGACACCAAAGTCTATGCTCTGGTCCTTTAAATATATAGATATACATAGACCTATAGATATAGATACAAAGATAATTTAGGTACTTAAAGATATGGATGCTAATATATAATTTTCATCATACAAGTAATACTTCCTTCTTTTTTTTTTTTTTTTTTTGAGACAGAGTTTCACTCTGTTGCCCAGGTTGGCTGGAGTGCAGTGGAGCAATCTTGGCTCACTGCAATCTCCACCTCCCAGGTTCAAGCAATTCTCCTGCCTCAGCCTCCCAAGTAGCTGGGACTACAGGTGTATGCTGCCATGCCTAGCTAATTTTTTGCATTTTTAGTAGAGACGGGATCTCACCATGTTAGCCTGGCTGGTCTTGAACTCTTGACCTCAGGTGATCCACCCACCTCAGCCTCACAAAGTGCTGGTATTACAAGTGTTAGCCACCACGCCCAGCCACAAGTAATACTTCCTTAATGTGAAAAATTTGTAAGGATGAGCTAAAAGAACATTAACAACAGAGGGCACTTTTGCAATGGCAGAGTAAAGTACTCTAAAAATCCACTTGGCATAAGGACAAAGAAAATGGTGGCAAATGCTCCAGCCTGGGCAACAGACAGAGCGAGACTCCGTCTCAAAAAAAAAAAACAAAAAAACAAAAAAAAAACTTTAGAAATTTATTACATACTTGCAATTATCTGAGGAGTATTAATTTAAAAAAATGACCAGATCTATGTAAGAGCAGCTAGCTTTGTAACATTTTAATCTACCCTAACCCTGTCATCCTCCCAATTTTTCAGTAGCCTTGAAAACCAACAAACTCACAACTAGAATATCTCTGAAAATAAGCAGCCTGGGACCACTGGAGCAGGCAGGGTGGGTTTGGTTCTCCCCAGAAGTCCTATCACCAGAAATGTTTCACTCTTTGATCTGACTGATAGCTAACTGAAAAGCTCAGTTCCCGGAGCTTGGTATTACTTGTGCTGATCCAGAACGAGCTCTCTGCAAATAGCTTTACCCTGTATGCATTTGTCAAAAAACAACCAGCAGCAATAATTTAAGATTTACAGCTGCCGGCTGGGCACAGTGGCTCACATCTGTAATCCCAGCATTTTGGGAGGCCAAGGCAGGCAGATCACGAGGTCATGAGTTTGAGAACAGCCTGATCAACATGGTGAAACCCCGTCTCTACTAAAAATACAAAAATTAGCTGGGTGTGGTGGTACACGCTTGTAATCCCAGCTACTCGGGAGGCTGAGCTGGGAGAATCGCTTGAACCCAGGAGGCAGAGATTGCAGTTAGCCGAGATTGTGCCACTGCACTCCAGCCTGGGCGAGTGAGACTCCACCTCAAAAAAAAAAAAAAAAAAAAAAAAAGATTTACAGCTGCCTGAAATTATAATACCAACTGAGTCTATGAAAGTCTACAATGTTAAAAGAAAATCTGTGGAATAAGATGTCCATAAGAGGTTTTGAGAAACACCAACATATTATTGAGAATCTATATGACCACACTCATGTCCAGGGCCGTGTGCATGTCCATCAAAAACTGAAGATGTTCCTAGTCTGTCACCTCCAACTGACATTAAGTCTCTGCACAAGCAGAAAGTGCAGACTAAGACAGAGATGTTAGTTGCCTGTTGAAGAATTAAAGAGGTACCACAATACACACACAGACTGGGAAAATGATGTATCCAAGATATTTGAGGAATAGCTGTGCAATCTTGAGATGACCAAAAAGTTACCCAAGTGGAGATTTTAGTGGTTGCATAAAAGAACTCATTAAACTTTACTTATTAGTCTGCTAAAGTCACTAAACAAACAAAAAGCAACAACAAACAAAATAGCAAAAGCAACAAAACTTGGGGATCTGATTACTAGGATTGACATATGCTATTTAAAATGGCTACTTTAAACAAAAATGTATGAGAACTATGAAGAAACAGAGCAATATGGCCTATACAGGGGATACAGAGATGCAGGAAAGCTGTCACTAACAACCATCTTCAAGGAGAACTAGACATTGGACTTATGAGACAAAGATTTTAGTGCCATTATTATAAATATGTTCAAAGAACTAAAAGAAACAGTGTCAACAGAATTGTAGAACAGCATGAGAATAACTCATCACATGAAGAATACTGATAAAGAGATAGAAATTATAAAAAGAGAACCAAGTAAAATTTTGGAGCCGAAAATTATGACAACTGAAATATAAAACAAAACGAAACAAACAACAACAACAAAAACTCTAAAGAAGCACTCATCAGCACATTTAAACTTGAAGAAGACAGATTTGTTTTTTAAAAAATACCTTGAATTTCAGTCTGAGGAACAGAAATCAAAAAATGAAAAACAATTCACATAGCCTCAGAGACTATCAGGCACTATAAAGCATACCTGCATATGCAAAATAATTGTGTCAGAAGGAGAGAAAAGAGAGCAAGATAAGGGGATAAAGAAAGAATATTTGAAAAAAAAATGTCTGAAAACTTCCCAAACATGATGAAAGACAAACCTACACATCTAAGAAGCTAAATAAAATCCAAATAGGCTAAATTCAAAGACCCACACTGAGACACATCATAATCAAACTGTGGAAATCTAAGGAGATAAAATACTGGTTTTCTGTTTCTTTGTTTTAGCTCCTGGCATTCCAGTTACTTTGTGTCAAAACACTAGCTGGACACATAACGCACACAAAAAAAATACAGTATTTGTAAAAATAATCAGGAAAGGTCACTAAACAACTATTAACAATTTAAAAGATAGAGAAAAATCTTAGGATTGAGAATATTATTTGAAGAGTTACCACATTCCAGTTTCCCATTTTCCTTTTCTTTTTCTTTCTTTCTTTCTTTCTTTCTTTCTTTCTTTCTTTCTTTCTTTCTTTCTTTCTTTCTTTCTTTCTTTTCTTTTTCTTTCTTTCTCTCTTTCCTTTCTTTCCTTCCTTCCTTCCTTCCTTCTTTCTTTCTTTCTTTTCTTTTCTTTTCTTTTTTTTTTTTTTTTTTTTTTTTTTTTTTTTTTTTTTTTTGAGACAGACTCTTGCTCTGTTGCCCAAGCTGGAGTGCAGTGGTTCAGTCTTGGCTCACTGCAACCTCCACCTCCTGGATTCAATCAATTCTCCTGTTTCAGCCTCCCAAGTAGGTGGGATTACAGGCGCACGCCACCATGCCTTGCTAATTTTTTGTATTTTTAGTAGAGATGGGGTTTCATCATATTGTTCAGGCTGGTCTCAAACTCCTGACCTTGGGATCCACCTGCTTCGGCTTCCCAAAATGTTAGGATTACAGGTGTGAGCCACCGTGCCCGGCCTCAAGAGTCCAATTTTCAATAAAAAATTGCAAGGCATACCAAGAGAGAAAAATATGACCAGTTTCTCAAGGAGGCAAATCCCTTAAGAACATAAATGCAAAATCTCAACAAAATACAAGAAAATTGAATCTAGCAACTTATAAAAATTATCATATACCATGCCCTAATGTCCAGGCCCAGCCTGTTTCTAAATTTTATATGAAAGTGTAACTGCCCAACGGGTTCACTTTGTCCACTTCCTAGACAGAGCATATTTATCAAGACAGGTTGCAATGGAGAAAGAGTAATTCACACAGAGGAGGCTGTGCAAGAGATCAGAGTTTTATTATTACTCAAATCAGTTTCCTGAAGCATTAGTGGATCAGAGATATTCCAAATAACCTGGGACGGGCATAATGGCTCACGCCTGTAATCCCAGCACTTTGGGAGGCCGAGGCGGGTGGATCATCTAAGGTCAGGAGTTCAAGACCAGCCTGGCCAACATGGTGAAACCCGTCTCTACTAAAAACACAAAAATTAGCTGGGCATGGTGGTGAGCACCTGTAATCTCACCTACTCAGGAGGCTGAGGCAGGAGAATCTCTTGAACCCAGGAGGCAGAAATTGAAGTGAGCCGAGATTGTGCCATTGCACTCCATCCTGGCCAACAAGAGTGAAACTCAGTCTCAAAAAGAAAAAGAAAAAATGATAATCTGGTGGGTAGGGTATTGGGAAGTGGGGAATGCTGATTGGTCAGGTTGGAAATGGAATCATAAGAGGTCAAAGTGAGGTTTTCTTGATGTCTTCTCTTCCTGGGTGGGATGACAGAACCGGTTGAGCCAGATTACTGGTCTAGGTGGTGTCAGCAGACCCATCCAGAGCAGGGTCTGCAAAATATGTCAAGTGCTGATCTTAGGTTTTACAATAGTGATGTTATCCCCAGGAGCAATTTGGGGAGGTTCAGACTCTTGGAACCAGAGGCTGCATGACCCCTAAATTGTAATTTCTAATCTTGTTGCTGATTTATTAGTCATGTGAAGGCAGAGTAGGCAAGAAAGGGGTGTGTTAGGGAAAGGGCTATTATCAGTTTTGTTTTTTTTTTTTTGAGTCAAACAATGAACTGAATTCCTTCCCAAAGTTAGTTCAGCCTATGCCCAGGATTGAACAAGGAGAGCTTAAAGGTTAGAAGCAAGATGGAGTTGATTAGGTCTAATCTCTTTCACTGTCTTGATTTCCTCATTTATAATTTTTGCAAATGCAGTTTCAAAAAATGCAAGGAACCCAGAATATATAAAATGATCTTGATAAAAAGCTAATTGGGGTAACTTACACTTCTTGATTTGAAAACTCACTACAAAGCTATAACAATTTTGCACAGGTGCAAAAACAATTCAATGGGCCCTTTTCAAATGATTCTGGGACAACTGAATTCCCACACCAAATATAATAAAGTGGGATCCCTACCTCAAATCCTATACAAATAATTAACTCAAAATGAATCAAAGACATAAGCATAGATATAAAACTATAAAATACTTAGAACAATATACATAAATAAATTTTCATGACCTTGGATTAGTCAATACTTGCTCAGACATGATATCAAACATATGAGTGACAAAAGATAAATAGACAAATTGGATTTTATTAAAACTAAAAACTTTTGTGCTTCAAAGGACAACCTGAACAATGTGAAAAGAAAGCCAACAAAATAGGAGAAAACATTTGTAAATCATATATCTGGAAAAGGACTTGTGTCTCAAAGTGAGGAAATAGCAGACAAACTCCAAATGAGGAACACTCTATTAAAACAAAAGGAATGGAGACTATGTTCTTCAAAAATCTCAATGTTCTAAAAGAAAAATTGTGTAAATGTTACAGACTAAAGGAGACTAAAATGACATGGTACCTAAATGCAATACCTAGCCCTAGACTGACTCCTGTGCTAAAGAATAAAAAACACTATAAAGGACATAATTGGTCAATTGACAAAACTGGAATATAAATGTTAAATTAGATCAAAGCTTTGTATTAATGTTAAATTTAATCAAGTTAATAGCTACAAAAATAATAACTCTTAAAATCAACAATAAAATGACAATATTCCAATTAGAAAACAAGTAAAGAATTTAAAAAGATATTTCTCCAAAGAAGATATACCATGTCAAATAAGGACACCAAAGTTGCAAAACATCATTAGTCATTCATTATCATCACTGCATTTGCAAAAATGCAAATCAAAACCACAAATCAAAAACAACCAGTTCACACTCACTAGGAGGGCTATAATTTGAAAAAAAAGGAAAATAACAAGTGTTGGTGAGAATGTGAAGAAACTGGAACAATTACACATTGCTGTGGAGAATGTAAAGTGGGGCAGCCTCTATGGGAAACAGTGTGGCAGTTTCTCAGAAAGTGTTTAAAGAGTTACCATGTAGTCCAGAAATTTCATCTCTAGGTAGATGCCCAAAATAATTGAAAACATATGTCTACAAAACACTTACACATGAACATTTATATAATAGCCAAATATTTTTATAATAGCCAAAAAGTGAGAATAATCCAAATGCCTGTGAACTGATAAATAGATAAGCAAAATGTGGTATATCCATGGAATGAAATATTACTCAGCTATTAAAAAAGTGCTAAGAATGCCATGCTAGGACATGGACGAACCTTAAAAATACCATGCTATATAAAGGAAGCCAGACACTTAAAGGCCACATATCGTATGATTTCATTTACATGGAATGTCCATAATAGGCAAATTCACTGAAACAGCAAGTAGATCAGCATTTCCTATGAGCTGGAAGGAGGGTCAGAAATGCCTGCTAATGGATATTAGGGATTTTTTTTTAGGAGGCTATGAAAATTTCTGAACTTACAGAGTGGTGATGGTTGCACAACTCTGAATACACAAAAAATATCAAAGGTTTTATTTTGTAAGGTGAACTTTATGGCATGTGGGTTATATCTCAATAAAGCTTTTAAGAAACAATAGACAAACAAAAAGAAAACAAAAAGAACACCAATATCACTGATAAGAAGAATTATTTCTTACTCATCCCCAACTTTTCTCAGTCCAGGCATTATTCTTTTTCTTTAACTCCATTGAAATATAATTGATATGCACAAAATTGCACATATTTAATATGTACATTTTGATAAGTTTGAACATATGTATAGACCCACGATACCACCACCACAATCATAATACTAATCATATTTGTCAGCTCCAAAAATTTCCTTGTGTTCTTTCTTGTTCTTTCTGTAGGAAGAACATTTCAAATGAGATGTATTCTTTTAACATATGTTAAAATGTACAACACCATATTGTTAACTATAGGCACCATGTTGTACAGAAAAATCTTAGAATTATTCATCTTGCATAACTGAAACTTTACATCCAATGAGCAAAATTCCCCATGTCCTTCTTACCCCAGCCTCTGGCAGCTAATATGCATTTCCCTGCTTCTATGAGTTTGACTATTTTAGATATGTAAGTAGAATCATGCAATGTTTGTCCTGCGACTCACTTATTTCATTTAGCATAATATTCTCTACGTTCATTCATGTTGTCACAAATGGTAGTGTTTCCTTTATTAAGGCTAAACACTATGACATTTTATGCATATACCGCATTCTTAAATCCATTCATCTGCTGGTGGGTATTTAGTTGTTTCTATATCTTGGATATTGCAAATAATGCTGTAGTTTACATGGAAGTACTGATATTTCTTCAGGATCCTGATTTCAGGTCTTTTGAATATATACCCAGAAGTGAGATTGCTCATGAAAGAAACAAAAGAAAAGAAAAAATAAACCTTAAGAATAAACTTAAGTAATGATGTGAAAACTATAGTTTTCACTGAAAATTATAAAACATGGATGAAAAAATTTAAACATTTAATATTGTTAAAATGTCCTCATTACCCAGAGCAATCTACACATTCAGTGAAATGCCTATCAAAATTCCAATAACATTTTTCACAGAAATAAAAAAACCCTAAAATTTAAATGGAACAACAACAACAAAAATACCCATATACCAAAATGATTTTAAGAAGAAGAAAGTTGGAGGCATTACACTTCCTGCTTTCAAAATATTACAAAGCTATGATAATTAAAACAGCATGGTATTGACATTAAGACAGACATATAGACCTATGAGACAGCATACAGAACCAGAAATAAACTCTTACATACATTGTCAATTGATCTTTGAGAAGCATTCCAAGAACACACAATTGAGAAAAAATATTTTCTTCGGCAACTGGTATTGAAAAATGAAACATCCACATGCAAAAGAATAAAATTAGATAGTTATCTTACACCATACACAAAAATAAACTCAAAATAATGACATAAACATAAGACCTAAAACTATAAAACTACAAAACTCCTGGGGGAAAAAAAGAATCTCAGGGGAAAAAGCTTCTTGACATTGGCCTTGGTAATGATTTTTGGATATGACATTAAAAACACGGGGGAAAAAAAGCAAAAAATTACAAGAAGGACTACATCAAACTAAAGATCTTGTGCACAGCAAAAGAAACAATCAATAGAGTAAAAAGACAACCTATGAAATGGGAGAAAATATTTTCAAACCATTCATCTGATAAGGAGTTAATATCCAAAATACAAAAAAAAAAATCGCCTACTTCTCCATAGCAAAACAAAACAAAATACAAGTAACCCAATTTTTAGAAAGGACAAAAGACTTCAGTAAGCATTTCTGGAAACAAGAAAGACAAATGGCCACCTGATTTAGGTTTAGGAAAAGGTGTTAATCATCAGGGAAATGCACATTAAAGCCCAGAATTATCACCTCATGCCTTACCTATTAGGATAGATATTATCCACATCCACACCTACCTATGAAGAAAAAAGTGTTGGCAAGTATGTGAAGAAATTAGAACTCTTGTACGCTGCTGGTGACAATGAAGAATGATGCAGCTATTACGGAAAACTGTATGAGGGCTCCTCAAAAATTAAAAAAAAAATACTGGCATCACTCTTAGGAAATAGATTTCCTGGTGTATTTTATGCATCCACATATTTCCTTAGCTACAACATGAAAATACATTTGTTATTTTTCACTCTGATTGTTTTTCAATGTGGTATTCTTTTCCTAAATGATACCTCCCACACATATTTTCCTTTCTTTAAATTTAGATCACCTTCTCTGTAATTCTGGGGCCTATTAAGAGCTTGGCAGATAATCAATATTTTGCAAATTTTAAACCAAATGAAAGCAATGTACTTTAGTCTCAGCTGTGTTAACTCATTGAAGACTTTGGATGAGTTAGTTATATCATCCTGCTCAGCCTCGGTTTTCACATCTTCAAAATGTGGATGACAATAAATCGTTTCCACAGTTTTACTGTTTAGATGAAATGAGATCATAACTGAGGACCTCTATTCTAAATTTTATTTTTTATTCACTTGTATCTCGAAAATATATTCAAATATCAATATCAATGTGGATTAACCACATTGCTAATTCTTTCATTTCCATTATTATGCTTAATTATTTTTACAAACACTTATTGTGCTAATGATATGCTAGATTTAAGTAATTTATACATTTTAACAAACTGCATCTGCCTAATTACCCTATGAATTGGGTTCTATTATACCTATTTTATAGATGAGTACATTGAGGCACAGATAAGCTGCTTCACAGAGTTTGGATTTAAATCCATTTGTGGTGGTTTAATCACTCCACCATTCTGTCTCTTGGCTGGAAGAAACATATATTCTCAGGATATCCAGCAAATATTTTTATAAAATGTTAAAATACAAGAAACAAAGTTGGTGTATATATATATTTTAATATATACTCAAAATTTCTGTCCCCAAAATGTTGCCCAGCCCTACATAAACCACTGGAGATCCAGAGCTGTGCTTCTTGATCTGTAGTATGTATCTAAATCACCAAGGGTCTTGTTCAAATGAAGACACTTTTTCACTTGGTTTGGAGAGGCCCAAATGTCTGCATTTTTAATAAGTTCTCAGCTGCTGTTGATATCATTGGTGGATGGGTAAGTTCTCTTCGCATTTTCTTGCAGTATAATTACTTTAAGCCTTTCAAGTTTTATTTTATATAATACAGAAAAATCAAATTCTTATCTATGTCCAAATCAATTATCACAATTAGTTTGCAGATATCTTACAGTCAGAATATGAATTATATACCTGACTATCACACAGGAAAAAGCAAATTCTAATATCCATGGTAAGAAAGCAATTACCTTCAGATAGACTGGAGGGCTGAGATTCAGAGTTATTTGGATTCTACTAAGATGGTAGCAGAAGAAACAGGGGACATAAGGTATGCAAAAGACCCTGGAAAAGAAGTGAAAATTCAGTTTGGGAAAAGTGTGTATAGGGT
Source organism: Hylobates moloch (assembly GCF_009828535.3). Classification (NCBI taxonomy): domain Eukaryota; kingdom Metazoa; phylum Chordata; class Mammalia; order Primates; family Hylobatidae; genus Hylobates; species Hylobates moloch. The sequence goes on from NW_026652290.1 coordinate 25,799,446, forward strand.
GGTGAAGGGATCTGGCCAAAATCATTTTAGGCAGTTCCAGGACCCACTTAATGCTCCAAATACGCGACTTTCTGACAGCAAACAGCTGCTTGAGAAGGGATACCCTTAGGAGTGAAGCTGATAGCAGAAGAGGAACATCTGGAAGAGAGACACAGGGGTGAGATGCCTCCCTTGTGGCACCTCAGCCTATGTTTCAGAAAATGCAGTGCTCACAGAACTTCTAGTGCTTCCAAAAGCACATGACTCCTAATTATGGAATCAGGAGCATTTGTAGTTAGTTTACAACCTTGATTACCTCATTTGTCTTAAAGTTTTAGCAATGTTTCTCTCATGATTTATATACACCAGGCAGGGAAGAAGGAATGGGAAGCAAGGAAGAAAGACACAGCACCAAACATCAACGTACTCATTGTTAAGGAGAATAATAGAAAATTGTAATTAAAGAGGATTATTTCTATAATGGAGGTACTTTCAGGCACAAAGGGAAAGCATGTTGGGAGAGTCATTTCTGCCAGAATCAATTGACAAAAGGGACAGTTTGCAGATTATGTGACTCAGGGAGCAACAAGGAGTCTGCTTCTCCAGATCTTTCCCAATAACCTGATTTTTTTTTTTAAAGCACCTGCTTTAGATCTGTAGATGGAAAAGGTGAGGTGAGTAGCAAGGACAGCCTCTGTTAAAATCCAGCCTACTTAGGGTACAATGCCAAGAGTCCTTGGCCTAATCCTATTTAGAATAGCACATTAATGATTTTGCAAAGAACAGAGATTTTATTAAACTTGACAATGTTGTTTCATTAATTAACATAACATTCCATCAACACTCATGCATTCGTTCCTTTACCAATTCAAAAACATTTATTAAAGAATTTCTCAAGTATACCAACCTATCATCAAGCTTCTTCACATGTTTGAAACTCATCTCATGTTAAAGCCTGTCATTACATGCCTATATTTAGCTATTTATTTGAAGATGATGAAATGCTTAAGACAAATAATTTCATAAACTGATAACATTCAAACCTTTCCTGTTAAATGATAAAAGTCAGATGCCCTTGTTCAAAACATCATAAAAAAATGGGCTATAGCCAATCTTAGAGGCTGTAAAAAAGCAAAACTGAGACCCATAGAAGGAGAATGACTTAGTAAAGGTCACACTGCTAATTGACAGCTATGACATTGAGAATTTAAGTTTTGCTCCAGTGAGTTTCTTTTTGAGAAAATGGATTTTTGCAGAAATCAAGCAAATAACCTGACAAGGTAGAGATTTCACTGATGGTAGCGGGAAAGCTTCAGAAATACTGGGAGAAGCTGAGAGAAACAGCAGAGAAGGGAAGGAATGATGGTATATGTGATGTGTCCATTAGAGTTTATTTTAAAGGAATCCTTAGTCTCTCAGTGAAGGACAGATGATGACATTGCTTGGCTTTGGATCCCAGTTCAGTCTGCTACTGGTGATGTGACCTTCACCTATGTATTGAAACTCTGTGTCTTAGATACTCCATCTGAAAAGTGCAGGAAAATAATACACTATCTCACAAATTACTGTGAAGATTAAATTATGTCCACACATTTCAGAGGAAGTGGATAGCCTACTGTAATCTCCAAGTTGTGTTAATTCTTATTAATTATGGCACTGACCTCCAGGAGGACTGTGTTTGTCCTGAATTTGCTGCTTCTATGGAGAATTAGAAATGTTGAGGAGGAAAACTTGAATGATGAAGACCTTGGGGACTTACTGTTCAACATGTAAATTTTGAGTTCCAAGGTGAGGGATGGAGTTGTAAAGTACATATTCTTTTGTGTCACTAGAAAATCAATCACACTGATGTGAGTGGATACAGCAGTGCAATCTGGAGATAAAAGGAGAAACATTTAAAAGCATGTGTAGTACAAATGGATGAATGGTTAAAACACAATGTCCTCATCTTCTATGGTACAATAATGAAACCCTAAAACATCAGATATGTTAATGATCATTCTAAGTATATTAGAGATCATTTAGTCCCGCAGGACCATTTTACAGATACGGATCCTGATATTTACGAAAGTAATTTTTATCAAGCTCACATATTACCACATAGAATAATTGGAAGACAACTCACAGGTTCTTGACTTTCAGTCTAGCAAACCCAGGCAAGTAGAGCTAGTCCTAACCAAATTAGCATGGGCAGCATTAGCATCCTTTACATGTGAACTCCCTATTTCTTTGGTATTTCCACCCTGACACACAGTCTGAATTTCTGTTTTGTAGAATGGACCAAAACAGAAAGTATCAGAAGCTAGTGACTAGGCAGTGTAGGGGAGGCAAAAATTTAACTCTGTCCTCCTAGTGTCTCTAGCCAAGCCTAGGGATTAAATAGACGTATAATAGGTTAACAAAGGAAAAGCATACACATATGTTTAACATGACTTGGGGCCCTCATGGGAAAATGAAGACCCAAAGAATTAGCAAAACCTAAGTACTTTTATGTCAGGTTGAACAAAAAGAGGCAATTACAGAAAAGTAACTAAATTATGTTGTAATATAAAAAGATGGTAAGAAATTATTTTAATGAAGTCTGTACAGAATTGTCTTAGTTATGACTCCTCTTTGAAGAATGTTTTATCTTCCCTAATTTAGGGAGGACATCTTTCACATGGGAGCTTTTCTCTGCTGCTTTTAGGAAGAAAAAGGAGATTAGAATGCTCTTCCTACATCTGCTGTTTTTCAAGTAACTTTAGCTCAAAATAATCCTAAGCCAAAGTGGCATATGTGAAGTGACATATTCTGCTACTCTTCATCAGTATCCGGGGGCAGGAAAACAGCCAGGAGTTCCAGGAGTTAAGCCTTCCACATGGAGTAGCAAGACCATCAAGCAAACAGGTTATTAGCACAGCCACTGCAAAGGAACATGAGTGAGAGAAGTATAGTCTGTATTGCAAGATTATATTGTGGAGGTCTAAACAGAAACACAGCATCTGAAGAATGTCTGTATTGAACTATGAATTAACAGCAAGGGCGTTACCTCTTCCTAGAACAGTAGAATTTTATGAAGTTTTGGGAACAAGAATTAAAACAAGAACCCAGTTACAGTTACCAGAACCAGGCCATAGGGTCATAGTAGTACCAGCTAACAGACTGACTTAATGTTGAGCCTCAGAGACAGCCTTAGGCCCGTCACATTTCTGCTGATTTTAGGAGTAAGTTGTCAAACTTAGGAAATACACAAACTTGCAGTAGGGCTAATTGTCCTCAGCAATGTCAGTTTGAATGTGTGTGAGAAAAAAAGTCATGAGAATCATTAAAGGTGTCTGGCTTCTCTGGTTGGATGTCCTATGTGCTTATAATCTTGAGTGCAAGTTAGACCAGTGGTTCGTAAACTGAATTGCATTAACACTAGAGTTACTCAGAGATGCTCCTGGCTTCTAAGGTAAAGGCAAAAGGGTCAAATAGTTGGGGATCCCATTTCTCATTCTCCCTTTTTTTTTTAAGTCACCCAGGCTGGAGTGCAGTGGCATAATCACAGCTCACTGCAGTCCTTGGACCCAAAAGATCCTTCTGCATCAGCCTCCTGAATAGCTGGGATTATAGGAGCATGACATCACATCCAGCATTTTTTTTTTTTTAATTATTGGGTCAGCTGTGTTGCACAGGCTGGTTTCATAAAATTTTCCCACCACAGCCTCTCAAAATACTGCGATTAGAGATTTGAGCTACCAAACTCAGACTCAGTCTTCTTTTATATATTTCATATGTAGGACTTGATATAAATTTTATTTAAGGAAAAATAATGCTACCAAACTCTGCTCCAAAGGTCCTAGATCTGATACACAATTTTAGAAAAGTTTCAGGATACAAAATCGATCTACAAAAATTGACAAAATTTCCATACACCAACAACTTCCAAGCAGACACCCAAATCAAGAATGCAATCCCATTCACAATAGCAACAAAAAGAATAAAATAACTTTGAGTATGGCTTTCAAGGAGGTGAAAGATCTCTATAGTGAGAATTAAAAAAAACACTGCTCAAATAAATCAGAGATGATGCAAAGAAATGGAAAAACATTACATGCTCATGGATAAGAAGAATCAATATAGTTAAAATGGCCATACTGCCTAAAGCAACTTACAGGTTCAATGGTATTCCTATCAAACTACCAATGACATTCTTCACAGAATTAGAAAATAGCTATTTAAAAATTCACATAGAACCAAATAAGAGCCTAAATAGCCAAGGGAAATCTAAGCAAAAAGAACAAAGCAGGAAGCATAGTATTATCTGACTTCAAACTATGTTACAAAGGTACAGTAACCAAAACAGCATGATACTGGTACAGAAACAGACACATAGATCAATGGAATACAATAAATAAACAGCCCAGAAATAATGCAACACACCTACAGCCATCTGATCTTCAACAAAGCGAACAAAACAAGCAATGGGAACAGGACACCCTATTCAACAAATTGTGCCGGGATAACTGGCTAGCCATGTGCAGAAGATTGAAACTGCACCCCTTTCTTAAATCATATGCAAAAATCAACTCAGGATGGATTAAAGACTTAAATGTAAAACCCAAAACTATAAAAACCCTGGAAGATAACCCAGGCAATATTATTCTGGACATTAGAGTGGACAAAGATTTCATGACAAAGCTGCCAAAAGCAATTGCAATAAAAGCAAAAATTGACAAATGTGATCTAATTAAACCAAAGAATTCTGCACAGCGAAAGAAATTACCAACAGGGGAACCAGACAACCTACTGAATGGGAGAAAATTCTCACTAACTATGCATCTGACATAGGTCTAATATCCAGCATCTATAGGAAACTTTAATTTACAAGGAAAAACAAGCCACTCCATTAAAAAGTGGGCAAAAGATATGGACACTTTTCAGAAGAATATATACATGTTGCCAACAATTATGAATAAAAGCTCAACATTACTGATTATTAGAGAAATGTAAATCAAAACCACAATAAGATATCATCTCACAATAGTCAGAATGGCTACTATTAAAAAGTCAAAAAATAGCAGATGCTGACAGGTTGCAGAAAAAAAGGAATGCTTATATGCTGTTCATGGGAGTGTAAATCATTTTAACCATTGTGGAAGACAGTGTGGTGATTCCTCAAAGACCAACACAACAGAGACACAATTCAATCAAGCAATTCCATTACTGGGTATATACCCAAAGGAATATAAATCATTCTATCATAAAGACACATGCACACATATGTTCATTGCAGCACTATTCACAATAGCAAAGACATGGAATCAATCTAAATGTTCATCAGTGGTAGACTCAATAAAAAATGTGGTGCATAAACACCGTGGAACACTATGCAGCTATAAAAAAGAGTGAGGTCATGTCTTTTGCAGGAACATGGATGAAGGTGGAGGTGACTGTTCTTAGCAAGCTAATGTAGGAACAGAAAATCAAATATTGCATGTTCTCACATTTCTCAAATAACTTAAAGCAGAATTACTATTCAACCCAGTAATCCCATTACTGGGTATATATCCAAAGGAATAGAAATCTTTCTGTCATAAAGACACATGCACAAATATGTTCATCACAGCACCATTCACAATAGGAAAGACATATAATAAACCTAAATGCCCATTAGCTGTAGACTGGATAAAGAAAATACGGGACATATACACTGTGAAATACTACATAGCCATAAAAACGAATGAGATCATGTCCTTTACAGGAACATGGATTGAGCTGGAGGCCATTATCCTAAGTGAACTAATGCAGGAACAGAAAACCAAATACCACATGTTCTTCCTTATAAGTGGAAACTAAACATGGAGTACACAAGAACACAAAGAAGGGAACAATGGATATCAGGGTCTACTTGAAGGTGGAGGATAGGAGGAGAAAGAAGATTGAAAAACTACCTCTCAGGTACTATGCTTATTACCTGATGAAATAATCTGTATACCAAACCCTCATGGCATGCAATTTACCTATATAACAAACCAACACACATACCTCTGAACCTAAAATGAAAGTTAAAAAAATTATAAAAATAAAGTTGAAACACCACTATTGAAGATCATGCTCTCTCTCTTTTCAAATCTTTCCTGTCCTGATTCCCATTCTTTCAAGTTCAAGTACTTGTGAATATTATTAACTTCATTGAACTCAGATATTTACATGCAATAATAACTTTATTCATTCTTTATCTGTTATCTATCTATTCATTCTCTTGGCAAACACTGAGAGGATATAAAGCACGTAAAATATGAAGCACAATCCTGTGTGGTGACAGACATCCAAACAAACAAAAGAGTATTGTCAATAAAGTATAGATACAGATTTCTGACAGACAGTGTGGAGAAATAAGCTCTGCTGGGGGTGTGGTGGGGGTGGGGTGGGGGGGGAGGGTGGCAGTTAGGGGCCTCCTGGAGTACATAACATGGATTTTTAAAAGGTTGTTTGTCTCAATCACACAATGAAAAGTAACTTATAGTCTAAGAGAGCAACATGTTCAAGGACACATTGAATTTTTTTAAAAAATCAATAGACCACCTCTGCTGGTTACTACATTAACATTGCAGCAGGCTCCTCCTGACTCAAAGTTAACTTTTGAGAGCCTTTGTGGAAGGTTGCTAGAAGCCTGTCTTTGGTGTGGCTCTCACCACTGGCTAGCACTGAACAGTATAAAATCCTGGCTTTCTTGTACCAAAAAAGTTGTTTTCTGATTTTTTAAAAATAATGGGAACTATCACCTAATACAATTGTTAAAAAATAATTTGTCAGTAAACTACCAGCCCAAGTTAATATGAGTCTTCAGGAAAAAGACCTGACAATGTGACCCTTTAGCAACAGAATATGGTTGTTATTATCTTATTTGATGTGATGCTTTGGCATTGGTATGAACACATGCCCAACTTCAGAGGGTCTGATTTTGACAGCAATATCCTTGAGTTCCAGCCTCAGAGGGGGCTGATCTAGCAGGCAAGTGAGAATCCCTTATCATTCAGAGTTGGAGATGTTAGGATATTTTAATCTTTCCAAAAATATCAGGAGTGTTCATTAAAAGCTTGATGGGATCAATTCATTTATAGACAAAACAAAGACTCGAGAAACTTTGCAGTAGAAACTTCCAGGAGAAAGAAAAGAACAGACTGTATTAAGAGAAAAGCTGGGTTTTAAGAAACAAAAACAAGGAGCTATTTTGTGCCTTGAGACGCCATCCTGTTACAAACAAGGGAAGCAATTCCAAATCTGCGTACCTGTCCTCTCTCCTTCTCTTTCCCTCAGGAGCCTACCTAACATTCGTAAGAGAAGTCCAGGCATGGGCCTCCCTTTCACATCTGCAAAGCCGTTCTGGACACTGATGGACCTCATGAACAAAGGGCTGTCAGCGGAAGAACACGATATGTCAGTGTTGACAGCCGTAGAGCAAGCATACACCTGTGATTTGTGACTCAGAGGCTTTAGGGGTAGGCTGTTTTCTGAGTGTTGCTTTGTTTTTGTGGTTTGTTTTTATTTTTTTTCTTATTATCTCCCTGTAGACTAAATCATATTCATGATATTTGCAATGCCTTTTTGGTCTGTGACTGCTTAACTCAGATAATTAAACCAAATGAAGAGTTCTAATGGGATCCATTTCATGGAGTCAGGTCTTTGTGAAGTGGGCTTTGATGCATTATACTATTCCCTGGTCCTTGTCCCCTAAATGCTATTACATAGTAAAGAAGGTGACTGGTCTAGGTGAAAACAAAATTAAAAATCAAAAGAAGGCTGGGCGTAGTGGCTCATGCCTGTAATCCCAGCACTTTGGGAGGATAAGTGGGCAGATCACTTGAGGTCAGGAGTTCGAGACCAGCCTGCCCAACATGGTGAAACTCCATCTCGACTAAAAATACAAAAATTAGCTAGGCGTGGTGGTAGGCATCTGTAATCTCAGCTACTTGGGAGGCTGAGGCAGGAGAATTGCTTGAACCTGGGAGGTGGAAGTTGTAGTGAGCTGAGATCACGCCATTGCATTCCAGCTTGAGCAACAAGAGTGAGACTCTATCTCAAAACAACAACCAAAAAAATCAAAACAGAAGCATCACAACTACCAGACGACATACACTAAAATAGTTTCTCCTTCCTTCCTTCCTTCCTTCCTTCCTTCCTTCCTTCCTTCCTTCCTTCCTTCCTTCCCTTCCTTCCTTCACTTCCTTCTTTCTTTTTCTTTCCTTCTTTTGTAAACAAATTAGTTTATGAATGACATTATCTGTGGTAACAGAAATGCAGTGAATATCGTTAGCCCACCTGGTACTGAAAAGAGTACCAGGGTATGTCTAGATTTATAACTGGGTAGACATATAAATCTAGGTATATTCTAAATTGTCCCATGATTTTCCCTCAGTGAATGGAAGTCAATGAAAAGTTCATCATTGACCATGACACCACCAGAAATCATATTTTGATTTTATCCTCAAAAATTCAGTCAGATTACAGGAAGATAAAAAAAAAAAAACAACAAACAGAAAACTTGAAAGAAGGCCTACAATGAAACTATCAAATATAAACAAGTAACACATTGGATTGGACTTCAAAATAACATCAGACTTGTTACTACTAATATCAACCTTGCAGAATGGGTGCAATGCCTTATGAAAGGAACATATCTGGGGCCCCCCAGATCACTAACCTAAAAGGAAAATTCAAGGTGGAAACTCTTCAGGGCAAACCTGCCTCCCATTCTATTCAATTATTTTCCTGTTCACTGAGATAGATGCATATTCTGATTGTCTCCTTTGGAAAAGGTTATCAGAAACTCAGAAGAATGCAACCATTTGTCTCCCACCTACCGGTGACCTGGAAGCCCCTTCCCTGCTTTGAGTTGTCTCTGCCCTTCTGGACTGAGCTAATGTACTTCTTACATATATTGATTGATGTCTCATATCTCCCTAAAATGTGTAAAACCAAGCTGTGTCCTTACTACCTTGGGCACATGTCATCAGGACTTCCTGAGGTGGTGTCACAGGCACGCATCCTTAAGCTTGGCAAAATAAAATTTCTAAATTAACTGAGACCTGTCTCAGATTGTCTGGGTTTACAGCCTTCAACATTCTGGGAGAAAATTATTTTGAAGCCTAATTTTTACATCCAGTTAAACAATAAAACATGAGGAGAAAGATAATAGTAAATATGCAAATACTGAAACAAAAACAAACCAAACTTTGAAAGTTTTATCTGACCAAAGTATGAAGCTAGGACATGGTCCTTCAAAATCAAGGAAATAACATTAAGAACAAAGAACTCATGTGATCTACAAAACAAGGAGCCAAATGCAGAAGTAAAGTGAGCTGAATTTGCAGGTCCTCAGCAATAGAGAGGCCTGGAGGGCAATCTGTCCACATTGGTGCTGGAGGGCTAAGGCTCTATGAACAAAGAACAGTGACAAAAAGGAGACAGTTAACCATCTTATGTGTTTACACTTATGGATAGTTGACTTAAGCTGTTGTCCTATATTTTGGGATACAGGAATGCTATAAATAAAATAAGTGGCAAATATTAATTGCATGTGAAAAAATTAACAACGGAAAACTGTAAGCCTAGTTCATAACATGAGTCAGCAGGGAACACTAGTTCACACTCATGGTAATATAAACTATTGATTTAATCAAATGTAAGCAATGTATTCAAGGATGGAAAGAAGAAATTCACTTACAGAATGCAGTATGTATGTGTGATTGCCTGTGTGTGTGTGTGTGTGTGTGTGTGTGTGTGTGTATTTTGAGGGTAAAATGAAGTTAGATTTTGTATGGACATTGGAAGGGAATGGCCATACTTCATTCTAAAGTTTAATGTTATAAATTATACTACAAATTCTACTTTGATTGAAACATAAAGTAACGCTGGGCATAGTGGCTCAGGCCTGTAATCCCAGCACTTTGAGAGACAGAGGCAGGCAGATCACTTGAGGTCAGGAGTTCAAGACCAGCCTGGGCAACATGATGAAACTCTTGTGTCTACTAAAAACATAAAAATTAGCCAGGCATGGTGGTGGTACATGCCTATAATCCCAGCTACTTAGGTGGCTGAGGCACAAGAATCACTTGAACCCAGGAGGCAGAGGTTGCAGTGAGTGGAGATCTTGCCGCTGCACTCCAGCCTGGGCAACAGAGAGACACTCAGTCTCAAAAAACAAAACAAAACAAAACAAAACAAAACAAAATCAGAAACATAAAGTAATATATTGGTCATTTTTTCAGAAGCTGTTGATTCAGACCATTGTGTTCTAGAGTTGATGTTTTGAAGGAGTGACATGCTATCTCACATAATGCTTAATGTCACTAAAAAAAAATCTGGGAGAACTTGTGGAAATAAGCAGAGCTGGAAGAAAAAAAGGAAAGAGACTGGGGATTGCTACTTCTCTCTTCATAATCAGCCTGTGTGTCATTCTAACATGCATGCTGAAAATTGCTTATTACAAATTCTGAAGTATGGCTGCAACTCAGTTGGGTCTTTTTTCTTCTCTTCCCCACCCCTTTCTCTCTCCCCTGCTGCCCAATAATCTACAATTTTGAAAGTGACTTTTGCAAAACTGCTCATCTATCCCCTTTTAAAAATCTAAGGTGTGCTATACAATAATTTGTTTATTTTCTGTGAAAGGAGTTGGGAACTGCTCAGAGCAAATCTGCCTGCCATTCTATTCGAAGTCATCCCTTTGGTCACAGAGATAGATGCACATCTGATTGCCTCCTTTAGAAAGACTTAGAAGAAACTCAAAAGAATGCAACCATTTTTCTTTCACCTACCTGTGACCTGGAAGCCACCAGTCAGGGGTCCTTGCTTTGAGTTGTCGCTGCCTTTCTGGACAGAGCTAATGTACTTCTTACATACATTGATTGATGTCTCAGGTCTCCCTAAAATGTGTAAAACCAAGCTGTGCCCTGACCACCTTGGACACATGTCATCAGAACTTCCTGAGGCTGTGTCATGGGCATGTCTTCAACCTTGGCAAAATAAACTTTCTAAATCAACTGAGACCTGTCTCAAAATTTCGGGGTTCAGATTCCTATATAACTTACTCTTATTTATTATGAGTAGGCCGGTTACTTTTAAAAAAAAAAAAAAAAACAAATGTGAAACATTTTGTCAGGGTTCTGTTGATTGGGATTTTGAGTTAAATGAGTTTTGTGCTTCATTGTGAACAGTTTTCCTCCTGGAAAATAAATTGTGCTGGCAGAATTAGGATGAGCCAGTGTTTGACGCTATTTCTGCCCTCCAGTTTGGCCTTTTAAATTGCATTTTTTTTCCTGAGAAATGATAACGTTAAAAATTTGGCCAGGTGTCTTTTTTGAATGTTAAAGACCAGACAGACCAAGCTCTGATTTGCCAATCAGTTACTAGAGACTAATTTCAGGGTTTTATTTTAGAGATCTAGCTTTACTAGCTTCAATCATTCACTAGCTTTATATTTGTTGCACATGTCACTAAGTAACAACTAACCTAATTTGTTAGGGACATGTGTGACCCTCACTGTCATTAACTCAGTTTCAGCTACACAAATTTGTGAGGATTCAATATATTGATGGATTAATGTCTGGTACACAATCTATTGTGAGAAAATGTGATGAACAACCCTGTTTGTAAATGAGATTCTGTAGCGAATGTTTGGCCTACTTAGGAGAGCAAAAATATCTAATGGGTTTCATATATTAGCTATCTCTGTGCTGATCGATTCTGCTTCTGATATGGCCAATAGATACATTAAAAGGGTTGCTCTTTGAAAACAGGTCCTACGCAATATATTCTGATTACCAAGTGATTTAGAAAGTAAGGTTTTCTTTTATCTACAAAGGCTTACTTGCCTTTAGCTAGAAATAATCTCTTCTTTTTTAGCTATTAATTTATTTAGGTATTTATCCAACATGAATTTATTCAGTGTTGGGTTTCAAAGATGAATGAGACATGCTCTGTTCTCAAAGTTTGTATAGTTCATTAGAAAACAGATATGTAAAGGATTAGGGCAAATTTATTATTTTATAAGTGTAATTGTTCTGTTTATTTAAAGTATGGATGGCTCTAAGGGACAAAAATGCTAAGATTTTCTTCTAAGGGGACAGATGACATAGCAGGTTCCAAATGGAGAGAATGATGCCCACATAACTCAAAGAAACACATTTCTTATGGGAAAAGTAATCTGTAGCTCTGCACCATGAGAGAAGGCTAGAGATATAGCTGTATGCCATGAGAAAACAGTTCTTATAATAAACTCTAGGACCTGAAAGTGTAGACAAAATGAGATGCCAGTAGAGATCTGTTGATGGTCACAAACAAATGAATAATGTGAATAGAATTTCAATCAGAAGGCTGTGCAGAGTGGCTATAAACCTGGAGACAGGGCTTTAGTTAAGGTACCAAGTAAATCAAATAAGAAAAAGGGTGGACCAGACATTCCTGCCATCAATGTCAAAGAGTATCAATTTCTCCACATTTTCATCAATACTTATTATTTTCCATTGTTTTTGATTAGGTATGAAGTAGGTGTGAAGTGATGTGACATGTTATTTTATGTAACTGTTATATATACTTTTTATTCAATATGTCCTACATTACCATACAGCAGATTATATATATGTATTATATATATAACAATAAAAATGTGTAACTGTCATTAACTCAATTTGAGCTACACAAATATTTTAAATTTATAAAACTACATGTGTATTATATATACACACATACACACACACACATATATAATATGTCATTTGATTATAATTCAAATCAGGACGTATCCTTATAGAAAAGTTTTCTTTAGGTGTATATTTACAGAAACTTGGAGTATTTTTATAGCCAATATAAAATATTGTGGATGTACAGCGACAAATTGTGGATATTCCTAAAAGGGAATGCTAACAGCAATGAGAATAAGCTAGCTACTGCTACACAAGAAAAGAATGGATGAAAATCACAAAGATAATGCTCAAAAAAATGAAGTTGCACACAAAATACCACATATAACATAATACCGTTTATATTTTAAAAACATACAAAAATATATGATGTTGGTAGTCAGCATAGATGTTTTATCCTTGGATAACTAATGCCTGCAAGGAGATATGAGGAGAGTCTAGTCATGTTCTGTTTCTTGATGTAGGTGCCTGTTACGTGTGTGTTCACTTCACCAAAATTCCTCAAGTCGTAAACTTATAATTTTTATACTTTTCTTCACAGGGTTTTTGCAATCAGTAAAGGAAGGAGAGGAAACAAAAACATGAGAGTTTTCTATTTGATAAAACTTTTCATGGGTTTTTTCTGAAGCTGAATTACACAAGTTTAAATCTTGGCCCAGTCCAGAAACAGCCATGAGACACGGATTATCACATGTCAAATATCAGTGCCTCAGTTGCCGTAACTGTAAGACTGGAGGATATATATTTCCATGAAGGGTTTTTTAATGACTACAATATATAATATGTATATTTTTCTGCCACATAATAAACACTTAGTAAGTATTGCCTCTCTTTCTCTCCATCCATCACATGTGTGGTATCACAAAGCTGAAGTTATTTCAGCAGTTAACATGATGCAATTTTAATATCATCTTGAAACTATTTAGGATATTTATAATTAACCTATTTAAGAGTAAATCAAAATAATCAGCCTTTCTTTTAATTTTCTCATTTTAGAATAGCTAAAAAAAGTAAATATAAATTTTTATTTGAGATATTTGTGTGGTTCCATAAGTTATCCTAAATTATAACTTACAGAAAGAAGAAAGATTTCTGAGCAGATTTTCTTCAGCCATAGTTCATGGATTTTCTCATTTTAGGGCACAAAATAATTTTTTAGCTCATTATATATTCAGGTTTTTAAATCATACTCCACCAACCCTGAGGTTCCGAATAATAAGTCATGATTTCTGTCTTAGAAGTTTGCATTTTCAAAATTGTTAGGTGACTGTAATGGTTACTTTATGGACCATATTTTAAGAAATACTGTTGTTCTGGTCTTCATCCTATTTGACCTTCATCCTTTTTATTTATTTTTTATTTTTTTCCTCTGCTCTGCTCAGTATTGCTGGGATTACACAGTGAGAGGAAGAGAAAATTAGTAGTGTCCCTCTCCCTCACCTCAGAGTGGATATTTAACAGTCCAAGTGTGAGTTAAGGGCAGAGTCCCATCCATGACTCTACCTAGCACCTGAGAGCTCCACCTTGGTTTCATATTCCATCAGTTAACCCTTGATCCTCAGGCTCCATGACATCACAGCCTCCCTTTGTCCCTCTATCCTGAGGAGTAAAAGCGCTTTCCTGCTTTGACTAATGCTCAGATTGCCAGGCCCTCCTCTTTTTGGCTTCTAAGCTATTCTCTCACATTTTAAACCAATTCCCTGTGCTAAATTTCATCTACTTTAAATATTTGATTGAGTTTCTCTTTTCTGGTTTTGACCATAACTGATATAACTCCCATAGTTTTTTGCCCTGACATTAAATTCATGATTTCAAATGTCAGCTGGATTAATTCATTCCAAATTCAAGCTGCACTTAATGCCAGCCAACTGGAGTACAGGAATCAAATTGGTGACATGGAGCCAAGTATAATGGTTAAACAGAAACACTTCTATGACAGGTCCTATTGAATTAGCAAGCAGGGATTTCATTTTTTCATTTATTCATATATTTATTGAAGTACAGAAGGCCACGAAGAGATAAAAAGAGGGACAAAAATAGGTAAAAATGCTCACTGACTTGTTTTACTCATTAAGGTTGCCACACAACATGAAGCTAATAAAATAAGATTCAAAGACTACCGGAACTGAGCTCATTAAATCTTTCAGGGGTCCACCATGATGCTTTGCATTGAGACTCCATGGAGGAAGAGGTAACTCCAATGCCTTTGTTTTTTTTTTTTCATCACACTGGCTTTTTAAATGTTGCTTTAATTGACCGATAAAAATTGTGTGTGTAAGGTATATAACATGATTTTTTTTGTTTTAAGGGAGACTGTGACACTCCGTTACCCAGGTTGGAGTGCAGTGGTGCCATCATAGCTCACCTCAAACTCCTGGGCTCAAGCAATACTCCTACCTCAGCCTCTCAAGATGCTAGGACTACAGGCACATGCCACCATGCCCGGGTATTTTTTTTTTTTTTAATTTTTAAATGTTTTTGTAGAGGTGTGGTCCCGTTATATTTCTCAGATGGCCCCCGGCCTCCCAAAGTACAGAGATTATAGACGTGAGCCACCACACCCAGCCTTCATAATGTTTTGATATATATATATATATACATTTTGGAGGAGCTAAATCAAGCTAATTAACATGCATTAACTTACATATGTTTCATTTTTTACTATGAGAATGCTTAAAATGTACTCAGCAATTTTCAAGTATAGGATTGTGAAAGGAAAATAAAAATCTGGGACTCCAATTTCACTAGGCCAAAAGAAAAAAATGTAAGCTGAAAACTGAGTTGTGCAAGAAACTACCTTTCCTTTTGTTTCTAAGCATATAGCTACAGATAAAAAGTTAAATATCTCCACAAGTAGCTACTCTGTGTTCACCTTATCTTATATAAAGTGCCGATTTACTGAGCGTGAGACAAATGTATAATTGACTATTCCCCTACCTATTCCTTTTCTCTTGCAACATGTAGGTTCAGTAACGTGACCATACCCTCCCTCTTTCCCTTCCAGCTTGCATTTCCCTCTTTAAATACTGAACCCCTCCAAATCATTTTTGGAGAAAGACATCGACCTATCTCCTAGTCATGTGTCCTTAACCTTGGCAAAATAAACTTCCAAATTTACTGAGAACTGTCCCCGATACTTTTTGATTTACAGAATACATTGTTATTAACTATAGTCACCATGATGTTCAATAGATGTCTTGAACTTATCCCTCCAATAACTTTTATTTCTGTTTCATGCTGCAAAGATTCTAGACTAGAACTGTGAAGCCATGGACTCTTATCCTAACTTTGCCACTCAGTCAGCAAGTGACTTGGGGCCTTGTTCTGTCAATATATAAAATTAGGAAGTTCTAAGCAAATCTCTACCGGTAATACACTGTGATTCTTGCTCATGTGGTTTTTGGGTTTTTTTTTTTGTTTTGTTTGATTGTTTGGTTATTTTTCTCCTTAGGCAGCAAGAAATAGCTGACATTAAATGACTCAATGCTAGTGAAATGTATGAGTGCTTATAATGCCAACAGAAAAAAATTAATCACCTAAATAACTGCACATATGCACTTTCCTGTGTAGCAATAGCCCTCTCCCTACTACAATAGCCAGGTCACACAATTGGGCAGAATTATGATGCAATTTTGCTTAACTTGTCACAGAGATAATTGTATTATGTTTGCACTGAAGATGTTTTATTCTACAGTAAAAAAAGACTGAGTTTTATACAAATTCTTAATATATTAAGAGTTAATATTCTTAATATATTATTATTAAAATATGCTAAAAAAATTTTGAGGAATTTTAAATTTCTCTTCAAACATATTTATTTGTAGTGATGCACAAAATATATCTAATTGTAGTGAGTTCACTATTTAACATTTATTGCATATCAATTTTAAGATATTTTAAAAATAAATTCTCAAAATTACAAATGAGGAAAGAAAGAACAAGTGAAATACTTTTGTTTTTAGGAAGAATTTCTATACACTCTCATCTAATCCTATGATTCTCTAATCTGATGTGTTAACTAAGCTCTGGATATCCCAGAACTTCTGACCCATCCAACATCTCTGCCCATTTTTCTTATTAAACTATCAATTTCCTTTAGCTTTTCCTGAACTTCCCTTCTAAGATTAATTGTAGCATTCGTTTTTGTTCACAGATAGTTTTTGTCATTATTACTCTACATTTGCCATCCCCTTTTTATGCTCCTTAAATCCATATTGTTTACCTCCTTCTTCTTAACATCATAATGGGGACCACACTTCACTATTAGAGTGTTTCCTGTGCTCTATCACTCGTCACTCTCTTCACTCTTCAGGGCTGCACCCTCAAGGTAAAGAAACAAGGATGTATGCCTTTTTACTTTTGACAATGACCAAATGCTACATAAGATTTGTAAGACTACCACAAACATATATATATATAAACACCCACATGTATAAATGTGTGTGTGTGTGTGTATATATATGTGTGTGTATGTATATATATATATATAGTTCTGATATATATATGGTTCTGATATATATATATATATATGGTTCTGATGTATATGTACATCAGAATGAAATCTTCTAGAACCAAAAATGAACAATTGACATTTTGTCATATTTGCTTTATGTCTTGTGTATGCATAACTTCTCTTAAGCCATCAATTATTACCTAACAACTAAATTCCACAACCAATAATCAATCACCACCCGTAAGTGATGTGTATGTATGAGTTCATTGTCACTATTCAGTGAATCTTGCGTCTTACAACTCTCCCCTGTTAATCTCCAATTCCATTGGCCTTCTTTGATACTGCCATTAGGCGAAGCTCAATATTCAACTCCACTCTAGGCTTTTCTTCAAAATGACTTAGGATGACAGCAAGAGAATATTTTATGTTTAGGTTATTTTCTTTCTTAGGAATTTCAATTTCTATTTTGTTCTAGCTGGGTGGTAAGATTTGCTGAGCCTTCTCATGATTAGGCATCTCCTATAAAGATACTTTGATTAGCTAATTTGAAAAGACCTGCGTCAGGCCTTTGGGAAAAATCTCTTCCAATGCTCCATTATTTTTCTTGGTTTGTATTTTCCTTTATTTCCTTTTTCTCACCATTGTATTAATAAAAATTCTGAAGATTCTAAATTAAGGTACAAGCCTAAGAAAACACCAAGAACTAGTGTTGACATACTTTTACGGTTCTGAGACCTAGGTCTACCTGGAGAAAAGACAGAAGGAATCCTTATACTTCTACATCATTAAACACAGTTACCTGGGGAACAGATTATGGCCTGAAGCAAATGCTTATAGAAAAACATAATAATGCCTGGAGCATTCTTTCATTATCTCTAGTACAGATATAAGAAGTTTCTCAGTGTCAAGGTTTCCCTATCAGCCAAAAATATTTGGATGAAGGTGCTTGCTTCTTTTGTATGCTGGTGTATTAAAGCTTGCTGGTGTTTCCTACTCTATTCAATCTTCAACAGTACAGAAGTCCCAGAATTCAAAATGTGATCCTGTTTGTTCTTTGCTCTGTAGTCACCGAGTGACCTTATTTGTTTTCAGTTTTTCAACTGCTATCTCCATGTCATTAAGTACAAAATCTGTAGTCTTATCTGAAAATGCTCTCATGTGATAAACACATTTCATAATGCCTAGTGGACATTTTTATCTACAAATTCAGTGGCACTTAACATGTATGCAAGATAATTTATTATCTGTCTTACAATTTATGTCCCATTTATGACCCAATTCTCACATTTCTTTATTTCTCTTAATAATACTACATTTCAAAAAATTGCTTAAAGTTAAAAACACAACAAAAATGACAAAAAAACTTGGTGCACAATATGTGTCTCAACTCTGTAAATAATTACCACATTCTGTCAATTGTAATTTAGATGTATCCTTAAATCTGATTTTTCTTTCTATCCACGCTGCCATTCATTTTATTGAGTCCTTATTATCTATTGCCTGAATTTCTTACTGCTGTCCATGCCAATGAGTTTATGATCACTCCAGACCATCTAGTACATGGCTTTTCACTTCCCACAACCATGGGGTAAACTTTATGCCTTACTCCTGTCTATATTTCCATTCTCATTTCTCACTACAAGTGTAACACTGAATTTCTCTCCATTACATTGATTAAATAGGACCAAATTTCAGCTCTATAGCTTTGCATTTAAAGTGTCATTTGCCCTAAACGTTATTCCCTACTTGTATATGTGAAATATTCATGCTGATTTTTTCAGGATTTCAAAAAAGTCTTTTTTTTTTTTTTTTTTTTTTTTTTGAGATGTAGTCTCACTTTGTTGCCCAGGCTGGAGTGCAATGGCATCATCTTGGCTCACTGCAACCTCTGCCTCCCAGGTTCAAGCAATTCTCCTGTCTCAGCCTCCTGAGTAGCCAGGATTACAGGTGCCCACCACCAATTTTTTTGTATTTTTAGTAGAGGTGGGGTTTTACTATGTTGGACAGGCTGGTCTTAAACTCCTGACATCAGGTGATCCGCCCCCCTGGGCCTCTCAAAGTGCTGGGATTACAGGCGTAAGCCACCATGCCCTGCCCAAAAAAGTATTCGTTTAATAAATTTTTTTCTTAACAACTGGAGAGTGAGTTAGTAGCTCAAATATCACATCCAATTGATATAATGTTAATAACATAATTTAAAGATATGTTTGTATGAGAATTCAGGGGTACAGACATCGTAACTTCTTCAATCTGTCTAGACATCCTTGAATGTATCCAACAATAGGGAAAGTTTATTACATACCTCGTGCTAGATAAAGAAAAGACAGAGATAAAGAAATACCTACTGTATGCTTAAAAGAAATTCTCTCTGATCATGGAAAAGACATATAAACGAACTTTAAGAGTACATATGTGCAATGTAAAAACATAAACATGATATCTAGATTGCTCCAAGGGGAGAGTGATTACTTCCGTATTGTACATAATCAGAGAAGGAATGCTTTCAGAAGTGATGTCTGATATGAAATTCTATGGATGAATTTGCATGGGCCAGGTGTACTGGACGGGGTTGGAGAGGACATTCCAAAGACAGAGGATGACACATACTAAAGCAAGTCTGTCTATTGAATTAATTGTAATGTTGCATTCAATCATTCAACCAATGTTTCTGATAACTATTATATGTAAGGAACATGTGGTATTGAGGATTAAGGATTCAGACATGCTCTTGAATTCAGAGTTCAGAATGTACTATTACTATTTACTATCAGAATGATAAATATAATTGCCCAAATAGTAGGGATTAGCTTTCTGCCCCATTAATCCTTGGCATGGTTTATCAATAAGGCAGCAAATACATTGCAAGCAATTCATTATATGATTGTCTTTCACATTAGCAAATATAAAATGATCACAGAAAGTTCTGAAAACCCAAAATGCACTAACCTACAAAAACAAGGAAGCAATGTTCTACTAGTTGGAACTCCCAAAGGTATTTTCCCCAGAAGCATGAAGATGGATGGGCTTTTTGATTTTTATCCCAGCACCTGTTCATTCTATTCACCAAGCTGCTTAATCATGTGCTTCTGCCAAAAGAGTGGCAGGCCATATTTCCTAATACGTTTTAATAGTTAAAATTACAAAATAGTAGATGTGATTTATTTGATGTAGCAACTTATAATTTGGGATACTCCCAAATGTTCTCCTGGACTATTTTAGGCAAAAATCATCCTCTGGAAAGGGGAAATGTTTTGTATAAATGCAGTCAAATCTTGATTGAAGGCACTAAAATTTAAAGAGAAACAGTGGATAATAAAAGAACAGGTTTTTTAGGCATATGCATATATTTGCTATGTCTAATGACACATTACTCTTTAGTTTTTTATTTTTTTATAGTTAGACATTTAAGCTGATTGATTTATAATCTCTAGCCAAGTACCTACTGACTCAAAACCACCATTTAAAATGTTTGAGGCAGGTCAACGTGGCCTGGCAGAAATTTGAACACACATTTGGTTTTACACGTTTCACTGTCCCTTAGAGCTTCTGTTGGATGTGGAATTTCTCTCCAAGGACATGTCAGAGCTGGGCCTGTGTAAGAGCTGATGTGGTCTAGCAAAAAAAAAAAAAAAAAAAAAAACACGGAGCTCATAGGCAAAATATTTACTATGGCAGGCAGGTACTTTCTCTCTCCAAGAATAGCATTCTCATAGTACTTAAAGATTGGGAAATAAACAAACACATAAGCAAAAGCACGTTCAACCACCCTAGTGGGCTCAGATGGGTTAGTCTCACTCTAATTGTCAAAAATAGTTGAAACAAACTTTCATCTAAACATAGCAAATAAAATTTCCCATCGCCTTGTCAGATTGGAGCTAATTCAGTGGGAAATCCTCCTTGATTTTCTGTATTATTCCATTCTTACACTGCTGTAAAGAACTACCTGACGAGACTGGGTAATTTATGAAGAAAAGAGGTTTAACTGACTCACAATTCCACAGGCTATACAGGAGGCCTGGCTGGGAAGGGAGGCCCCAGGAAACATACAATCATAGCAGAAGGTGAAGGAGAAGCAAGTACGTCTTCACATGTCCGCAGGAAAGAGAGCGAAGAGGGAAGCACTACACACGTTCAAACAACAAGATCTTGTGAGAACTCATTCACTATTAGAACAGCAAGATGGAACTCTGCTTTCATAACCCAATCACCTCCCACCAGGCCCCTCTTCTAACACATGGGAATTATAATTCAACATGAGATTTGGGTGGGGACACAGAGCCAAACCATATCAGTCTTCAGCACGTAAAAACAACAAAGTAAAACAAAACAAACCTAATTTTTTTAATCATCTTTCTTGCTATATGTCAATACTCAGGAAATTCAATGTACCTTCCTAGAAATTCAGGTGACCTTCCTGTAAATTAATCATTGTTTGTCTATCTACTTAACCTCATTAAAATCCTGAAAGCTCTGTTGTATCACAATTTTGATAATGCCACACAGGCTGATCTATAGGTTAGAGGCAGTTTTGATTGCTCTTTTATGATGGGCAGTTAGGAATAAATGTCACAGACTCAAAAAATCATTATGAGTTTTAATATACTCATAAGCTCCAAATTTACTCACACACATGCACAGCACAAATATTAGAGTGGCTCTTGTTACTTTTAGCGAATTTTGTTTTGTCAGATGAGAAAATGCCAACAAATTAGAGCATAACCTACAACTCTGCATTTTGAGGTTCTCAAAATTAACAGTAATATCCACCTGACAAATAACACATCACAGATGACTATTTTACAAAGGGTAGTGACTCCCAGGAGGCTAATCTAAAAACTGTCTTTTCATTTTTCTAAAGGATGAAGGCAATAGAGAATTAATGTCATGTTTTTCTCTCTCAGGTGATAAAGGAAAATTTGCTATATTGTCACTTTCTTTTCAGGGATGTAATCTGGCCTGTTACTTCAAACAGGATGGCCAACTAATTCTCAGTGGTTTCACTGCATGAATGAAACAATGGGTTTCTGGGCAACCTCTGCAACCAAGTGATTAAGAACTTTATTACCCCAGCACAGTGGCTAATGCCTGTATTCCCAACATTTTGGGAGGTCAAGGTGGCAGGGTCACTTGAGCTCAGAAGTTTGAGACCAGCCTGGGCAACATAGAGAGATGGCGTCCTTTCTAAAAACAAACAACAGAAAAGTAGCCAGGTTGATATGGTTTGACTGTGTCCCCACCCAAATTTCATCTTGAACTGCAGTTCCCATAATCCCCAAGTGTTGTGAGAGGAACCAAGTGGGAGGTAATTGAATCACGGAGGCAGTTTCCCCCATGCAATTATTGTAATAGTAAGTTCTCACAAGATCTGATGGTTCTATAAGGGGCTTCCCCCTTTGCTCAGCTCTCATTCTTCTTTTCCTTGCCACCATGTGAAGGATATGTTTGCTTCCCCTTCTGGCATGATTATAAGTTTATTGAGGCCTCGCCAGCCATGCCAAAATGTGAGTCAATTAAACCTTTTTCCTTCATAAATTACCCAGTCTCAGGTAGGTCTTTATTAGCAGCATGAGAACAGACTAATACACAGGTGTAGTGGCACGTGCCTGTAGTACCAGCTACTCTGTAAACTGAGGCAGGAGGATCTCTTGAGCCTGGAAGATAGAACCTGGGAAGTCGAGGCTGCAGGGAATCATGAGGTGAGGATGCCACTGCTTTCCAGCCTGGGTGATAGAGCAAGACTCTGTCTCAAAGACAAAAAGCAAACAAACAAAAAATAACTTCTTGAAAATTGTGGCTGCCTTGCTACCTAAATAGGTCAGTTTATTTTGACCTTATTTATAATTCTTTATTTAAGAAATCTCTTAGCATAGAAATTGTTTATCAATAGTTAATCTAAGAAATTTTTTGAAAAAAACCAACATAGTACTTTCGAAAACCTGAATCTGGCACCTGCATTCTTTACCAGCCAAACACCAAGTGCTCTTTCTCTCATCCTCATTCTCTTACCTGTAGGAACAGGTATGGAATAGAGATTTGGGGAAAAAAAGGATTGACCGTTATTCCTCTCCAGGTCCCTAAAAGGCATTATACCTTATACCTAAAAATGGAATCAGCATTGACCCTAACCTTCAATAAGTAGTGCCAAGTTCACACACAGTGAGCTCCTTCCTCCTTAACAGTGCACTCACGAAGCCTGTTCATGAAATGACCAATGCTGGAAAGAAGCTGTATAAATCCCTAATTGATTAGTGCTATGACCTTGTACATATCATTTCATCTTTCTGAGGCTCATTTTTCTTCATCAGGAAAGTCCAGATACTGCTCTAGCTCCCTTCTGCCTTCAACTAATCATATTTATATAATTATACAAGCAAATTTTTAGATGGATTCACAATTAATGTATTATGCTTTCATTATTATATATTAACTCAAAAATAAAGAGAGGTAATAAACTGTATTGTTTATTAACAAAACTATATTTTAAAAGTCCTATCATCCCTCCTTCCCCCCAAAATGCTTATATTCTTCATTTTGGAACTTGCATGGCCTAATTCCTATTTTTTTTTTTTTTTTTTTTTTTTTTTGAGACAGAGTCGTCTTGCTTTGTTGCCCAGGCTGGAATGCAATGGCATGATCTCAGCTCATTGCAACCCCCACCTCCCAGGTTCCAGCGATTCTCCTGCCTCAGCCTCCCGAGCAGCTGAGACTACAGGCACATGCCATCACACCTAGCTAATTTTTGTATTTTTATTGGAGACAGGGTTTCACCATGTTGGCCAGGTTGGTTTCGAACTCCTGACCTCAAGTGATCCACCCACCTTGGCCTCCCAAAATGCTGAGATTAAAGGCATGAGCCACTGTGCCCAGCCCTAATTACCTCTTAAATGTTCACCTCTTAATACTGTCACATTGGCAATTCCCAAATTTTGGAGTGGGCACATTTAAACCATAGGGCTTAGGCATTCATGCTTTTTGAGAAGACTTACTCATTCCTGCCCTGTGGCTACTGGCTGGGTTTGGAAAATGGGTGGCAGTAGCAGGAGTCAGAAGTGCAGAGAGAGAAAGAGGTCAAGTATCATTCCTAGTCCTCTTTCGTATCATTCTGAGAGTGGCTGCATCCCACAGGACAAATCATTTCAGATGGCCATTCCTTTTCCATGGAAATGGACTCCACAGATCCAGTCCCATCTTCTGTCATGTTAGGCCTAGGAGTGGGTGGTAAGTGGCTTTCTGTTGTTGCCAGTTTCTCGGGCTCCACTACCCTTAACTATGCCCACATCTTTTGAATAGCCCCTTAATTATTCTATTCATTTTGACCTCGAAGATTGGCAACTGTTTCATATGGGGTACTCAATGCTACAGTACTCTGTATATATACTCTTTTTGATAATTCTTCGAGATAAACCATTTATTATTTTTGTCTTCTCCTAAAATAAAATTAATTTTAACTGTTATAATTTTATTAATTACACAGGAATGTGACTGAAGAAAACCCACATTTAACCTCTTTTATCAACCCATTCACGTATAAAGCTCTAGTATGGTTCTCCTTTTATTCAAATATGCATGTTTTCTCTCAACAAAAATTTCTGCCTATGTTTCACCGAGACAATGTTTTAGATAGTTTTATGTCTTTACATTTCTTATTGTGGTTGAGAATTGGATTTCATTAAATTTTGTTTTCTAACTTATGATTTCTGGCATAATGTCACACTGTTTTGTATAACTGTATTGTATGCAGGCACTTCCAATTGCTTTATGAAATCGTTTTATGTAAAATAATTATAATTGCATTTTTTATATTTGTTTCTGTATCATGTATACACAGGCTGGAATTTAAACAGTGACGTTCAATGTAAATGCTTCACAATGCTTGAAAGAAGAAGCCTAATCTCATCATACTAAAGCTTCCCTAGAAGTGGGAGCTTCTGTTTTCTACAAAATCAAGGTTTTTCTATAACTTTCAATAATTTTTTTTTTTTTTTTTTATTTTTTTTTTTTTTTTTTTGAGACGGAGTCTTGCTCTGTCGCCCAGGCTGGAGTGCGGTGGCGCAATCTCGGCTCACTGCAAGCTCCGCCTCCCGGGTTCACGCCATTCTCCTCCTCAGCCTCTCCGAGTAGCTGGGACTACAGGCGCCCACCACCACGCCCGGCTAATTTTTTTTGTATTTTTAGTAGAGACGGGGTTTCACCGTGGTCTCAATCTCCTGACCTCGTGATCCGCCCGCTTCGGCCTCCCAAAGTGCTGGGATTACAAGCGTGAGCCACCGCGCCCGGCCAACTTTCAATAATCTTTTTATTGCTTTTCATGAGAGTAATTGGGGAACAGCAGTTGGGGAAAAACAATATGACCTTCATATTCTTTGAGCCATGTTTCCCAGAGGACAGCACTACCATATTGAGATTGCTAAAGCATCGGTCTGTAAAGCAGACAATGATCTCTGTGCAGCTGGCTGTTAAGTATACTTAGACTCTACATTGTGACCTAGATTCTCCACAGACAGATGCCATGATATTGATTCAAGATGAGACAGTAAGATGTCCTTTATTTTGGCACTGGGCCTCAGGCACATATTCCAAACCAGTTTAAACTTGGCCATCCATTTTTCTTTGAGAAACTTTATTCAAAGATGTAACAGCCAGTGCACATTTTACTCATTGTATTCATTTTCTTCAAAAACACTACTCCAACCACAGAGAAGTAGTAACTAACATATTCCAACACACAGTTGTATTATGTTTCTGATTTTAAGAGAAAGGACTGCCAGGTGTGGTGGCTCACTCCTGTAATCCCAGCAGGATTAGGGAGGCCGAGGCGGGTGGATTACCTGGGGTCCAGAGTTCGAGACCAGCCTGACCAATATGGAGAAACCCTGTCTTTACTAATATACAAAATTAGCTGGGCATGGTGGTGCATATCTGTAATCCCAACTACTCGGGAGGCTGCGTCAGGAGAATTGCTTGAACCTGGGAGGCGGAGGTTGAGGTGAGCCGAGATCACGCCATTGCACTCCAGCCTGGGCAACAAGAGTGAAACTCCCTCTCAAAAAAAAAAAAAAAAAAAAAAAAAGACAGGACTTTTAGCATTTCACTGTTCAGTACAACAATGACTGTAGCATATCCTGAATCCAAAACCCTTTCACACATTTTCCATGGCAGAAATCTCATATGCATATTTCTCTATTTTGCTTTTCAAAAATGCATGATCTCTCAAATCAGAAGCTTCATGGTTTTGCACATTTACTCTCTCTCTCTCTCTCTCTCTCTATATATATATATATATATTCATATTCTAACTCCTTCTGCCTGACATGCCATCTCTGATATTTCTGAACTCATTTGTTTTCAAAATTCTGTCTTGAAGCATTCATTAATTATTCTGTTATGATAACATTCTGAGTCACATTGAAATTCCAATGAAACCTTGTTTGAGCCAACACACGGTCATAACAAGTAAAACAATTATCATATCTAAAATATATTAAATTCTTAGCATGATCGAAGTGCTAGGCCAAACGTTGGCCTATATGTATTCACAAACGTATATGTGCATCATATGCAAATATACACACAGATTATATATTGACAATATATTTGTAAGGTAGATACATTTTCATTTCCATTTTGAAAAATAGAAACTTAGATCAAGATATTAACATTAAATCATTTGTTTATTGGTCAACACAAATGAAGTATAAGAGGTCTTTTTTTCATTTTTAATCCTAAAAAATTAATTTTTACTTTATATGCAAATGGAAAGCTTTCAATGCATTTTTCTTCACACCCTACCCAGCCTGGAAAATATTTGTTATAACAACATGCAAAGTCCTATTTGAGGAATTTGAAATGACTGGTGATATGTGAATTGGACTGGAGAGGTAAGGATAGAGTAAGAATATCACTGCAGATAGCAAGGACAGGTGCAACAAAATGTAACCTCTGCATTTACTTGTAAAATACTTCATTTTTATCTGTTAGTTTGTGAAAGAGGTTAAGAAAGTAGAAGGAGTGAACCTTGTTGACTGCACTGAGGGAAAGAAAAATGGACAGAGGGTGCACTCACTGCTGTCTCCAGAGACTAAAGGAGCAAACATGCTCTGGCATAACCCTTAAGAAAGAGCACCAAGGGAAGATAATTACCCCAAAGTGACCAAAAACAAAGTACTCTCTAATAGTGGCATTTCCTCTGGAATTTTCTAGGCAGAGATATTATTTTGACAGAGAAGACTATCCTGGTATCCCTGAAATCAAACATGTAGGGTAATTTTATATGTAAATATAATTATAGATGAATTAAACCAGTCATGTGCACAAAGAACTTTAGGGTAATGCTGGCTGGAGGTTCTCTATAAAGTTGGCTGGGCAGATTCCTGGGTTGCCAGTAAATGAAACAATTTTCACTATTTAACACCACATCATCTTTGCTGTTCCTCGAATTCCAAAGGTTGCTGGCCAAATGAGAGATGATTTATCAAGATGATCCTTGGCTTCCACTTTTATCTCATTTTTGTTCCTCTGGACATTGAACTCTATTCCTTAAACTCTGTCTTTATGGCAATTTTTTGAAACTTTTTGAGTATTACAAATCAGACAAACATGAAATAGTTGAGCATTGTAGACTCTTAATGGAAATTCAAAAATAAATTTTCATGAAAGATATACTTCCCTCCTGATAAAGCATTAGTAATTATAGCTTAAACGATTTCCTTTTAGGACACTAAAATATTTGAGGTGAGAAGTCAAAACATTTACTCTTGTATTTATGAAGTGAACAGAAACATTGGTCCTTAACAGTTTGGTTGTATAGGCATTGTCATCTGTTTAGGTAGTTTGTCATGATGATGAGGACTAAGCTCTGTTTTTTTATCTTACTCAAATTCCTTTCTAAGGAGTCTGAGGAGTCATGCCCTAGAAACCATAAATTCTCATCAGATGGGTTTTGTTTAACCCCGTATATCATGACTTATTTTCCAACCTGACTCTGGCATAACGAGAAAGAAAATAAAAATGTTTTACCCCAAAATATATTTCCTTGCCATACCTTGAAATTGCCTTGCAAAACCTTGAAATTGCCTTGCAAAGTCTTTTGTAGGAAAAATCCATATTCTATAGAGAATCCTCTTCACCCTTTGTTTTCCTTCCCTCCCTCCCAGATCCAGGGGATAATCAACTAAGAGCCAGGCACCCGTTTAAATCTGATATAAAACAATTTACAACCTGCTCTCTCTAAAGTCTGCTATCTAAGAGCTCCCCCTGGATAATAAAACTTGGTCTTCACAATCCTTTTTCTTTAACCTGAACATTCCTTTCTATGGATACCAGGTCTTCAGATAACCTCAACCAATTGTCAACTAGAAAATTTTTAAATTTACCTATAGCCTGGAAGCACCTGCTTTGGGTTTTTCCACCTTTCTGAACCAAACCAATGTATTTCTTAAATGTATTTGATTGATGTCTCATGCCTTCCTAAAATACATAAAACCAAGCTGTATCCCAACCACCTTGGGCACATGTTCTCAGGACCTCCTGATGGCTGTGTCACTCATATTTGGCTTGGAATAAATCTCTTCAAATATTTATAGAGTTTGACACTTTTCATCAACAATGGTAATTGCCCTGGATGTATGATTTTCACTGGTGAGATGGTGATTAAGATGGCCTTAATCAGCCGGGCGCAGTGGCTCATGCCTGTAATCCCAGCACTTTGGGAGGTCGAGGCAGGTGGATCACTTGAGGTCAGGAGTTTGAGACTAGCCTGACCAACATGGCAAAACCCCATCTCTACTAAAAATACAAAATAATCCAGGTGTGGTGGCACACACCTGTAATCCCAGCTACTCCAGAGGCTGAGGCAGGAGAATCGCCTGAACCCAGGAGGCGGAGGTTGCAATGAGCCAAGATCGCACCATTGCACTCCAGCCTGGGCAAAAAGAGTGAAATTTCGTGAAAGAAAGGAAAGAAAGAAAGGAAAGAAAGGAAAGAAAGGAAGAAAAGAAAGAAAGAAAGAAAGAAAGAAAGAAAGAAAGAAAGAAAGAAAGAAAGAAAGAAAGAAAGAAAAGAAAGAGAGAAAGAAAGAAAGAAAGAAAGAAAGAAAGAAAGAAAGAAAGAAAGAAAGGCCTTAATGTCCCTCTCAGTTTAAATAAACATAAACTTTAGACAAGTTTCTTCCTGACTATATTTCCCTTACCTCACTTTTCTTTGTGAATTTACATTAGAACACTGGATAACTGCAAATTCTCTCTGCCCTTTAGGGATGTAAATCTTTTTAAAAGCCTGTTGAATAGTTTTAAGATGCAGGAATTTTTTTCTCAAAGGCTTGGGAGCCATCCCTTTGAAATGTAATCATCAAGGAAGACGGAGTTTTCACCTTTCAGTATCTATGGGAGGGCAGGAGCCTAACTTCTGACTTTCATAAGAAACAATTAACAAATGAAATGACCTAATTACATTGATCAACCTCCCCCCAGCTTCCTCCAGTACATTTTTACTAGCTCACCCTAACATCTGAAAGTCTTTTAGTCTTTTGTTTCAGTGAAATTGAGTTCATTCTCTCTCTCCTATTGCAATAGTCTTGAATGAAGTCTTCTTGTCTGTTTAACTCTATCCAGTAAAATTTTTCTTTGACAACGGCTAAAGGACATGTGAACCTGTTTCAAGAGTCAGAAAAAAGAGTTTATTCTGAAATCTGTGTTTTCAAAATGGAGTTTCTTATACTTTCCAATCTCTGAGCATCTAGTTATAAATATTTTTCTTTCTTTCTACTTGTATATTGACAATATAAAAGCTGAGAATTCAACTGTTGATAACTGTGAAGCAAATTTTATAGTTGACTTGGCTCTCATGGCCAGGGATAATCTTAGCAATCTAACCAAGCATAACATAACCTTGATATTTGTAGACATGAATTCAGTTCATGCATACATCCTTTCTTCTACAATTAAGGAAAAATTATAATTTAACTACTGTTCTAATTCACGTAATGACTATTCTTCTAATATAGAC
Organism: Hylobates moloch; assembly: GCF_009828535.3. Classification (NCBI taxonomy): domain Eukaryota; kingdom Metazoa; phylum Chordata; class Mammalia; order Primates; family Hylobatidae; genus Hylobates; species Hylobates moloch. Next base: position 25,829,545 of record NW_026652290.1, read on the forward strand.
ATTTTAAAAATTCAGAATGCATGTTCTATGGTGTTTCAGACAGGTTTTACTTTTCTCTATAGTCTCAGTGAAATATGGTGGCAGAAGAGAAAAGAGTTCTATATGTGATACTCTGGGCCCAAGATATACAAAAGCCTCTTATCTAGTGTGATTGCCAAGAAGACTTTAGGGCCACTTCCCACTAAAATCTATCCCAGTCTGACTTTTTTTATTATTAGAAGTAACAACAAAATCTGTTACTTCAGAAAGCCTCAGTTGAAATTACAAGTAGTAGCTAAGGAAAGTTCTCCAGACACTTTCCATCAACATGAGAGTATGAAACAGAGAAGATCTGAGTGGGAAATTGGAGAGTGAAAGGAGTGAGACTCTCATGTAGGGAGAAGGTAAATTAGCCAGCACTGAGCAGTGGGGGTTTCCAAGGATGCTAGGCAATTAATAGTCTTCTTATAAATTATTAAATTTTTAAATATGACAAATGGATCAGAAGCTGATAAATTATTGTAGTTATAGTTCCAAATTTTGAAATTTCTGTCTAGGTTTACTAACAAAACAGCCTGTATGTTTCTAATTTAGAAGACAAAAGATAGACACATTCACCATAAGAACAGCTATTGTTTGGGTTTTTCTAGTTAATTACTAATTTCCTTACTTTGAAGAGACAACAAAGAGCTTCTCTGTTCTGACCTAGTGAGAACTTAATCATAGAATACAGATTTATCACACATAAGGAAATCTAAAGTAAGCTTTATTGTATTGCCACCTCCTGGTCCAAGAACAGAGAATAAAACTGTATTTGGTCCATAAAAGAATTGTAGCTTTTACTACCATATAGAGAGAGCAAGCCCTTAGCAGGGACGAAGTGAGCATGCTTTCCTAGATTTGACAGACCTTGGGGAATGGTGAGTCAACTGAGACCAGTCAGGATAGACAATAAGAATCCCACAGTGGGTTACAGCAAGTACAAGAAAATAGAAGTGAATGTGTTTCCATTCATTATGATACAATCTATTACTTCAGATTAAACTGAGAAGAGAATTAAAGAACTTCACTTACATGGGATTGACTGGGTGTTGTTTTAACTCTTACCTACAGCAGAAAATTCCCAACCCTCACTGCTCAAGCACATACCACCCTTCACCTGCCTCAAATGCAATCACTAAACCACCATTCATACTCTTATTTTAACGTTCCATTTGCCTCTAAATTAAACAAAAACAAGAACATCATTGTAGCATCCTGTGCATATTTTAGGACCAATGAGCTTCATCAAATTTAAGATAAAAGTTGGTAATCAAATATACTAAAAGAAAATCATTACCAAGCAGCCTTTGCTAGGAGGGAGCAGGTGCTCTCAGGGTAGACTATGGATGCAGAACTCCAACGGCGATGGTCATCAGTGGTCAAGTCCAGGCCCTGAATATTTCCTAGGCAATGTTGCAGATGAAATATATGCCTCATTTCCCTTGTCCTGACAGATGCATTTCTAGCCACCAAATGCCACAGCCAACTCTTGATTTTTTTTCATCATGTTTAATGACTTCAAACCTTGAAATTAAAAAAGTCAGTGCCACTGTTTTGGGTGTTTTATATATATATATATATATTTGGGAATCAGATTTAGAAGGCAATCTGATTTAACATACCTCCTACCATTGTTGGTTAAGAGCCATCAGTTTGAAGCCAAACCTGGACATGTATAGCTGACTCTGATTGGAATATAGAAGTCATGTTAAGGGCAACAGCATTTCTAACCTTGTTTCCCAATCTCAACCCAGGTGTCCAGAGAAGACCCTGCCAATTCCAATCTTACTATTTCAAAATGGAGATTTGGCCCTTAGAAATACCACCAAATCTAGCTACCCCTCCAAATAGGGTTCTATTTTCCTGTTATATAGTTGCAAACAGCTGTTAGGCAGATTTGTTTCAGGCAATGGCATAAACCATGTTTTTTAGTTTAAAAAGCACTTAAGTTCTTAAATCTTTTGTTCAGGAAGAAAGTCTAAGCCTTTAAGAAAACCTTCTGGTTTAAATTAATATGTTTGAAATCATGAGCTCTGATGCCTTCTGGAGAAAAATAAAATAAGAATATGTTTGGAATCTAAGATACATGAAAATAAACATGTTAAAGTCTTTCATTTTTACAGTTATAAATGTAAGAGATCAATAAACATTTCAATTCATTTATAAATAAATCAAAATGTTTATTGATCTCATTTAAAATTTGAAATTTTAATTTTTGAATGTCTTATTTAATTTAGGGTATCCATGGAGCGATCAATATATGTAGCTGCCAGTGTTCTATGCAAAATAAAAGTATGTTTGGATAGAAACCATATAGATAATAACAATAGCTCTCTATTATTATTAGTTTAACTCAATAGGGCAGCTACTTTCAGTCCATTTATTAGAAAAAAAATCTAATAACTATTCTATGCATAGTAGGTTGAAGCACATTAAATTGTAACATTTCAACATTTTTATTTTCAAAAACAGCAATTTCATAAAGGTCCAATTTAATAGCTGTCCCAGGCTCTATTTTGCTGAAGAGAAAAGTGAGGACTAAGAGGTTAAGTAATATACTCCAAAAAATACGAAGCCTGCAGTTAGCAAAAATGGTGCTCAAAACAGTCTCTCTTAAGTTCAAACTTCAGTAACTTGAGGGTCTACTGACTTGAGGTTCAAGCCTGAGGGTCTATTGATTTCAGGATCTTCAAACTGCCATTGTTTTTTTTCAATCAGTTCAGTTTGGCAAACTGCCTAAGTAAAAGTCATAAATGAAAGTAAGATTTTTTTCTTACTCTGTACACAACATGCACTCAGGCTTTTTGAGCTTGACTTTGAGTACAGAACCAATCCTTTAGGACCAGAGAAAGAAAATCATGTATTCCCAAATAAATCAGGCAGAAGACTTCTTGGTTCTAGGTGCCACTTTGAGCTGGGTTTTTAAAACCAGATAGGGGTTTGCAATGCTGGAGGGGAGGGGAGTTCCTGCTTGGTGCACCTGCTTGTGCAAGTGTTATTGTAATCTGATATGCATAGCATCACAATTAGCTTCTGTGATGTAGACTTTTGGTTTTTCATATGTCTCTCTTTCCCTGTTTCTCCAGACAATCCCATCCCAGGTCCCCATTGCTGGTTCCCTTTTGGCCTGTTTCTATATCATTATAGTAAAATGTGACAAAATCCAAATACTATCAATTAAACAAGTCATATGACCAAGTAATGGATATTATAAGAGGAGGCATTATGAACAATCAAAGCTTTAATCATAGCTCTAGACATTTCTAGTCTTTCAAACAAAATTAAAAAAATAAAATCAGCTAAGTTTACCTTTTTACAAAACTTCATACTCACTTAAGATCGTTTTGATTTTATGACCAACCACAAAATAAATAATTATTTGTGGACCATGAGAAGGTTTAGGCTGTCATGAAACAAAATATATAGCTACTAAAAATGGGATTGACATATGATTTAATATATAACCTGGGATCTGAGAAAGTTAACTCTATTTATTTCTTTAGTTGTGATCTCTGAGCCAGTGCCAATGAACTGAGAGCAGATTTCCCAAATAGTGTTTGTAACATGATGCTGTTCAGAAGACATTAACAAGTGTTCTGTGTAGGAAAAAATATGGCCCATATGTTTGGCAAATACCAAATAACACATTCCCCTTTGGCAGATCCCTATTACATGACATATTAAAGTCTTTGAAATTTCTCTGGGGTGAAATAACCTATGCAACATTTTTAACTTATTGTACTACAGTCCTATCCCCAAATTTTCTCTGACCTTGGTATAGTTCGTCCCCCTACCCTACACACAAAAGATCTATTCAGATGTGCTGTAACACTACTGTTCAGTAGACCTCATTTTGAGTGGCATTGACTTAGAAGAGGAAGATCTGAATCAGGATCAATCAGAATATTTATTAAGCAATTATTATGCTAAAAGCACCCTGCTTCATGCTCTTTGTGAAACATGCATATGAGAAAAAAGGTCTTGCTCCGACGTTGTTTACTTTCTCAGCAGAACAGTCAGACATTATTAGGGGTTGAAATGTATTCTCACAAAAGTCGTTGAAGTCTTAACCCCCAGTGTCTCGTGCTGTGACCTTCTTTGCAAATAGTCTGAGGTCATTAGAATGGACCCTGATCCAACATATAAAGACAAAATTTGAACACAGGGATACACACACACAGGTAGAAACACCATGTGAAGGTTGGAATTATGCTGCCACATGCTAAGAAATGATCAGAAGCTAGGTGAGAAGCCTGGAACAGGTTCTCCCCAAGCACCTTCAGAGGGAGCATGGCCAAGCCAACAATATGTTGATCTCAGAATTCTAGCCTCCAGCACTGTGAGACAATACATTTCTATGACTGAACACCCAGTTTGTGGTATTTTGTTTCAGCAGCCCCAAGAAATGAATACAGACATATTCACAAAATAGCAGCTAGTCATGTGGCTCAATATTTAAACATCAAATGACTAGTGCAGGTAATGTTCATTAAAGGAGTTCAGAGGAAGTAAGACAGTATGAAGCCTAAATATGAAGAGAAGGCTGAGGAACTGAGAAAGACAGGAAGATGCCATGCTGGTTGACTACTAACAATTCAACCTCATCCTGAAAAAAAAAGTTACTATGGATAGTGATGGGTATCTTAAATTGCTTACTTGTAGTAATCATTTCACTATGAATATGTATATCAGAACATCAGACTTGAATACTTTAAATTTATACAATACAAATTAATTATTTGATTAATTATAAAAACTCTCCACTTCATCCTGTTTTTCTCACTGACCAATATAGTTTGACTGCGTCCCCACGCAAATCTCATCTTGAATTGTAGTTTCCATAATCCCCACTTGTTGTGAGAGGGACCCAGTGGGAGGTAATTGAATCATGGGAGTGGTTTCCCCCATGCTATTCTCATGACAGTAAGTTCTCACAAGATCTGATGGTTTTATAAAGGGATTCCCCCTTCACTGGCTCTCATTCTTCTCCCTCCTGCCACCTTGTGAAAAAAGGTGTGCTTGCTTCCCCTTCCGCCATGATTCTGTCTCCTGAGGCCTCCCCAGCCCTGTAGAACTGTGAGTCAATCAAACTTCTTTCCTTTATAAATTACCCAGTTTCAGGTATGTCCTTATAGCAGCGTGAGAATGGACTAACACACTGACTGAACCTGTCTTCTAGGATAAATATTGAAAACAGCAGAATTTTGTCTTTCTACCCTCCCCTCTTGCAGCAAGAGAAATGGATGTGACCCAGTGCTGGTCAATGGGAACTGACAAAGTTTGCAGGGGGTTCCTGGAAAATTTTCCACCCCAGTAAAGAGACACCTGAAGAGAATACCCCATTTCTTTTTTCATTGTATGTGATTATATTTAAGTGAAGCTGCAATGTCTATGTTCAGTGTTCTTCCATGGGGGAAGAAATTGGTGAAAGACCAAGGGTAGCAGGTACAGGAAGCATGACGGTTCATAAAAATGTCAGTGTGCCATTGCCCCAACTCTCAACATACTTTTTATATGACTCCTTATACATAAGCTAATATAATTATTTAGCAGTTTTAGTTAAACCTTATGCTATTTGCAGGGATAAAGATAATTCTGAATGACGAGAAAGAAAAGGAGAAACAGAAGGGTAAAAGAATGGCATGATCACAGATGTAGAGACAGCGTACTTAATCTATTCTCAGGGCTCACCTCAACATTGTTAAAAATCTTTTCTATTCAAGGATTTTACTTGAATACTATGTCATCCTCTGGGCCTTAACTGATTTGCATTCCTCCTTTTTTTGAACTAATTTCCCATCTTCCAACTGAGTTGCCAAATTACCTAATCTCTGTCTTCTGAAAACATAATTTTACTCTGTCCCTATGTTGTGGTTGCTGATACACAACTTCCTAGTTTAACTGCCTACCGTTTTACACCGCATCCCTGAGCATGTTACCGGTTGGGAATCCATCCAGGTATGCACCAACTTCAATTCTCGCCTCCTCAGAAGAAAGAATTTGCCTGAGGGGCATAAGGCAGAAGGGGAGATGGAGGCAAGTTTTAGAGCAAGAGTGAAAGTTTATTAAAAAGCTTTAGAGCAGGAACAAAAGGAAGAAATGTGAACTTGGAAGAGGGACAAGTGGGCGACTTGAAGGACAAGTGCACAGTTTTACCTTTTGATTTAGGGTTTTATGTGCTGGCATATTTCTGGGGTCTTGCGTCCCTTCTCCCCTGATTTTTCCCTTAGAGTGTGCTGTCTGCATGCACAGTGGTCAGCTAGTGCTTGGGAGGGGAGCACGCGCAGTGTTTACTGGAGCTGTACTCATTCTCGCTGAAGGCGTTCTTCCCTTTACTGGTGGAATGGCCCTAGAAGGTCATATACCAGTTTAAGTCCGCAATTTTGTCTTTTAATGTACATGCTTAAGCCTATTCACCCAACTCCTGAGACCTTCTTCAGGAAGCTGCTGATCACCATTTTCAGGTATTTCCTAACTATAAGGAGACTGCCTTTCCCTGGTACTGGCTGCAACCAACTATTTTAGAAAGGGAGTTAACGTGGCTATCACCTGATGGTCGCCTGACATGGCTGGTTGTGGGAGAGGCTTCTTCTGCCCTGCTCATGTTTGCCTAACTTTCTACTATAACAAGCACAGGCATATGATGCCATGCAGGAACTCAACCAACTCACATTGTATGAATGTATGGATGAATGAATAAGAATAAATGGGTGCCTCTACTGCTTCAGTCACGTAGTTCTATACAAAAGTATCTAAATCCAGATAATTTTGTTTTTCTGTTGTTTTCATGCTAGGTACACTCTTAAGTGTTGAGGATACAGCACTAATTTGTGGTACTACACACAAAGGAAGGCCATTGAGTACCTCTGACAGGATTAACTTGATCAGATTTTGGCAGAAGTGTTGAGCATGGAATAGAGGGGAACTGTTTAGGAGAAAGTTATGAACAAGTGACACTGTAATAGCACTGGTCATAGAGGATGGAATTTTGCTGAAATCAGTAAAAAAGGTCCTAAGAATAACAACAAAGAGATGGAAGAGGTAACACGAAGTTGATGAATACCTGAAGAGATGTAAGAGTCTGCAATTTTATATAGATTTTTGGCTCAGGTTATTAGCCAGTTAAGAGGTAAGATGTGAAGTAGACCAGAGAAATAGGAGTTTTTGTTGTTATTTTTTTTAATAGGGAAGACTTCAAGATCAATTTTGGAGATTCTCTGTCTCTGTGCTAATCTGAGGGTAGAGCAGTACATTGCTTGTCTTGCAGTAAGTCTGAACACGGAGGGAAATGTACCACACTATTATCCTTCATGTGAAAGATGGGAACTTATCAAAGGATCCAAAGCAACATTGACTTGGGCACATTATTATCTGAATATTATGTGAAAGACACTTTTAAATTTATTAGGATTATGTTAAAGGAAACATAAATCAACTGAAAGTGATAAGTTTTATATTTTTAAGGAATTTGGTTTCACTACACTATAGATAACATATGATGCTGATAAATGCATAGAATCATAGAAACTACGCTTTGTTATCAATTTTATGGCATAAAGTTAGAGCTCTTTCTTAGAAAATATGCAAAATTCTCTCCTAATGGCCTCAGTAGAAAAAAACACACAGATATCTTTACAGTATCACATTTCTAGTATTATAACTATAGGTCAGTTGTCATATTTACTATCATCTCTGATATTTCAAGGGTTTGTAGCTTATCAAATCACATCTGGCAGAAACTTGCTCTGAGGCTTTTCAGCTTGGTTTAAAAAGGTTTTTATTCTGTGAAATATGTATGATGGTAAATTTTATAAAGATAATAATTTTGTCAAAAATTTGGAGAAATTTTGGAGATAACTCCTCTCTCTGCTTTTAAAACACAAACCTGGGAGGCATATTTTGCACAAATACTTAATTAATTTTAGCATTTGGCACTACAAAGTTAGATTTGCATATTTACAACTAATTCTTGGGACATCATATGCTAATGCCATTATTGTGGCAATGTTGGCAAAACTTGGAATGTTGTCATTTACGTTATTTCTAAAGAAGCAGTGTGTTTGGATAACAAAGACAGTAAATAGAATAGTACTCAGATGATGCAAACTACAATACAATATTTAAAAAAAATAAAATCCCTGTGAAGGACCTCTTCAAGGAGAACTACAAACCACTGCTCAGTGAAATAAAAGAGGATACAAACAAATGGAAGAACATTCCATGCTCATGGGTTGGAAGAATCAATATTGTGAAAATGGCCATACTGCCCAAGGTAATTTATAGATTCAATGCCATCCCCATCAAGCTACCAATGACTTTCTTCACAGAATTGGAAAAAACTACTTTAAAGTTCATATGGAACCAAAAAAGAGCCCGCATCACCAAGTCAATCCTAAGCCAAAAGAACAAAGCTGGAGGCATCACGCTACCTGACTTCAAACTATACTACAAGGCTAGAGTAACCAAAACAGCATGGTACTGGTACCACAACAGAGACATAGATCAATGGAACAGAACAGAGCCCTCAGAAATAATGCCACATATCTACAACTATCTGATCTTTGACAAACCTGACAAAAACAAGAAATGGGGAAAGGATTCCGTATTTAATCAATGGTGCTGGGAAAACTGGCTAGCCATATGTAGAAAGCTGAAACTGGATCCCTTCCTTACACCTTATACAAAAATTAATTCAAGATGGATTAAAGACTTACATGTTAGACCTAAAACCATAAAAACCCTAGAAGAAAACCTAGGCAATACCATTCAGGATATAGGCGTGGGCAAGGACTTCATGTCTAAAACACCAAAAGCAATGGCAACAAAAGCCAAAATTGACAAATGGGATCTCATTAAACTACAGAGCTTCTGCACAGCAAAAGAAACTACCATCAGAGTGAATGGGCAACCTACAAAATGGGAGAAAATTTTTGCAACCTACTCATCTGACAAAGGGCTAATATCCAGAATCTACAATGAACTCAAACAAATACAAGAAAAAACCAAACAACCCCATCAAAAAGTGGGTGAAGGACATGAACAGACACTTCTCAAAAGAAGACATTTATGCAGCCAAAAAACACATGAAAAAATGCTCATCATCACTGGCCATCAGAGAAATGCAAATCAAAACCACAATGAGATACCATCTCACACCAGTTAGAATGGTCATGATTAAAAAGTCAGGAAACAACAGGTGCTGGAGAGGATGTGGAAAAATAGGAACACTTTTACACTGTTGGTGGGACTGTAAACTAGTTCAACCATTGTGGAAGTCAGTGTGGTGATTCCTCAGGGATCTAGAACTAGAAATACCATTTGACCCAGCCATCCCATTACTGGGTATATACCCAAAGGACTATAAATCATGCTGCTATAAAGACACATGCACACGTATGTTTGTTGCAGCACTATTCACAATAGCAAAGAGTTGGAACGAACCCAAATGTCCAACAACAATAGACTGGATTAAGAAAATGTGGCACATATACACCATGGAATACTATGCAGCCATAAAAAATGATGAGTTCATGTCCTTTGTAGGCACATGGATGAAATTGGAAAACATCATTCTCAGTAAACTATCGCAAGGACAAAAAAACCAAACACTGCATGTTCTCACTCATAGGTGGGAATTGAACAATGAGTACTCATGGACACAGGAAGGGGAACATCACACTCCGGGGACTGTTGTGGGGTGAGGGGAGGGGGAGGGACAGCATTAGGAGATATACCTAATGCTAAATGACGAGTTAATGGGTGCAGCAAACCAACACGGCACATGGATACATATGTAACAAACCTGCACATTGTGCACATGTACCCTAAAACCTAAAGCATTAAAAAAAAAAAAAACCCTTGATATTGTGTTTTTCATTTTTCAGGTGATATAGAGTAAGAGGGAGATGACATGCTGAATTCAGAAGGCCAGGATAAAGGAACTGGATTAGTCACCCAGTATAAGTCACTACATAAATTAAATATAATCTAACCTAGGTAATAGGTCTGAAAATATCTGTGAAGGGTTAAGTGCTTGAAACCTGAAATTTGACATGCAGAATTGAAACACAGCATACACACTGAGTGGAGACAAGCACCACAATAGCACAGTCCATAAGTAAGGCAGGTTGCAGTGGAAACTTACAAGTGAGTAGCAGCAAAATACTCACGGTTTCCTGAGCCCTCATCCTCTCACTAAGCAGAATGATCCGGGAGAATGTCCCCTATTCCTGGGCTGTTTCACAAATCAAGCAGGAACCTGAAAGGAACAGGGTCACTATTACTTTACTTCACTCTTTATTCTTTTCTTTTTTTGCTTTTCAGACTCTATAATTTCAAGTGACCTGTCTTCATGTTTGCTTTTTTTTTTTAATTCTGATTGTTTGAATCTGCTGTATTAAACTTGAAATTCAATTATTTTATTGCCAGCTCTAGAATTTCTTTTTTGTTCTTTGTGAAAATAATTTGTCTCTTTGTTGATATTCTTGAATTGTTTATATCTCAATTTTTCTCATTTTTCTTTGTCTATTCATGATTTTCTTTATCTCACTAAGCAAATTTATGACAGCTATTTAAAGTTATTGCCAAGTAAATCTGAAACCTGTGTTTAGGGTTGGTTTCTGGAGATTTATTTTGTTAATTTGGATAAGTCACATTTCACTGTTTCTTTGTATGCTTTGTAGTCTTTTGTTTAAAATTAGACATTTGAAAAAGCAGCTACTTCTTCTAGTCTTTGTAGATTATCTCTATGCAAGAGAAAACTTTCACTAAACAACCAGTATGAAAATTCAAGATCTTTTCAGGTCTTTTCTGGGAATGTGTCTTTCCTGGGAAATAGTGCATGTGTGTGTGACTTCCTAATTCTATCATATAGATGATGCTTTTAAATGTGTTATTTTGCTTAAGTGTCTCACGCCTGCCTCTTCTTAGGGTCTTTGATGTTCTATTGCATTCTCGGTTTACAATCTCTTGTCCCCAGGCACTCATAGATCTGGAGTACCCTTGCAGCTGTCACACACTGCAGCCCCCACTATTGCATTTGATGGTCTCCAACCTCATACTCAAAGCTTGACACTATTTCCAATCAATGCTCCCAGTCAGGCAAGATAGAAACCAGTCACTCAAGAAGCCCACAGATAAGCTAAAACATTGCAAACAAGTTCCACACTTTTCATTCTGGTCCTGAGGGAGAAACTGGAAATTGGACAGCTTTCTCCCGACCATCCCTGGCCCCACTGGATAGAAAGGGTGGGACAAGGGTAAGCAAAAATGCCACACATTTTCTATCACTTTGAATGTGGCCTTTTCTTTGTTGGGGGTTTCTCCTGGTGGCTGCAAATTCATAGCTTGTTTTTAGAGTTCCACAAAATTACTTGGGAGAACTGTAATGTTGTTGTTTATTTGATATCTCTGTTGTAGAGCAAGAGCCTGGACTTTCCTATTCTGCTATCTTGCTTCACTGAATTCTGGACCATTCATTTTAAAATTCTGTTTTATCACTCTTCTTAAAATAATTTCTACTTCTATCCTTAAGTTTACTGACCCTTACTTTTTCCATATTTAAACTACTGCTCAGTCTACCTAACTTGTTGAAATTTTATACATATACATATTCTATTTTTAAAAATCATTTACATATTTTGCTGAGCCTTTTTATCTTTTGCAATTTCTGAAAATATTTATAAAAATCTGGTCTAAAATCTTTTTTTTCTTTTTTTAAGACAGAGTCTCGCTCTGTTGCCCAGGCTGGAGTGCAGTGGTGTGATCTTGGCTCACTGCAAGCTCCGCCTCCCGGGTTCACACCATTCTCCTGCCTCAGCCTCCCGAGTAGCTGGGTCTATAGGTGCCCGCCACCACGCCTGGCTAATTTTTTTGTATTTTTAGTAGAGACGGGGTTTCACCATGTTAGCCAGGATGGTCTTGATCTCCTGACCTCGTGATCCGCCCACCTCGGCCTCCCAAAGTGCTGGGATTACCGGCGTGAGCCACCGCACCCGGCTAAAATCTTAATTTGGTAATGCTAACATTTGGTTCATGTCAGTGTTTATTTCCATTCACTTCTTTTTTTCTTAATTATGGGACACATTTTCCTGTTTCTTTCTATAGCAGACCTTGTAGATAGGATCTTAAAGATAATACTTGGTAGGGACTCTAGATTCTTTTATCTTCCTATGAATCATTTTGATTTTTTGTACTAGCAAATAGGTAAATTACCGACTAATTACCTTACAACTGTAGAGGCTTAGTTTTATGCTCTGTTATATCTTTCTCTTTGAGTTGTGCCCTTAATCATATTGTAAACATTATAGCTCAGTAACAGATTTTACTAAAAATATTTGGTTCTATTTAGGTTTTCACGTTTATTCCAAGGTGCTAGTTAAGCTGATGTAACTTGGTAGGACACATTCTAAACTCGGATTCTAAAGGGGCTAGCAGTTAAAAGTCTCTGCCCAACAGTCGCATCCTTCTAACTGTTGCTTCATGTTGGGCTCATTGAAGTCTTCACTGCACCTGGGTACCTCATCAAACACCAATGAATTTGAGAGAGTTTAAACTAAGCTTTTGAGACTCTTCCCTCTGTGGCTCTCTCTTGTCTGGGAATTCACCTGTCTCCCCAAATTTCAACCACTCTGGCATCCCTGAAAAACACTCTCTCCTAGCTCAAGTCAATAAGACTTCATATTTATATTGGGTTCTAGACATTGGTCAAGGTGAAACTGAGAAATATTCTCAGAAGAAAACCTGAATATATGTGCATTTCACATAGGGAAGTTTGTTCCTTCAAAGAGGTAAATTCACTCCAATCTCCATAGGGTTTAGGCCACTCCACAGTCACTTCAAACAATGTGTGCTTTTAAAATTATTTTGTTCAAAGTTTATTTTTGTTATTTAGAAGATTGATCTGGTTCTAGCTTCTCCACTGTTAATAAAATAGCCAATTAAATATCAATTTGACACTATTAAAGTAAATAGAAATCAAGATCAGGCTGAAGAGTTTCTGAAAAAACAAAGCCAGTTAGGCCTTATAAGTTACCTTAGGCTTGCTTGATTTGCAAACATAAGCAAAACTTAACTTGAGCTATTTCTTGTAAATGGCTGTATTAAAAACAACAATGACAATAACAACTTAAGCTCAATGAATCAGAAACAGCCAACTAACTTATAATCTGTAACTAGGAATTTTCCAGTGGAATAGACTAAATAAGGCAACCCAATAAGATTATACCTAAGTATAAACACTGTTATAGTGGATAAGTTATAATAACAACCAATCAAATATTTTCTTTCCTTTACTGCAGTGTCTGTTCTATAAAAGCCTCTTTCTTTTTCCTTGGTTGAGCTCCTGGACCACTTCTGATTTGGAGCTGCCCAATTCATGAATCATTCTTTACTTAAAAACACCCTTTAAAAATTTTACTGTGCCTTGGTTTACCTTTTAAACATCATTTTATGGAACACCCCAAATAGGAACAGCAAGAAGATAAAGTACAGAATATATTCTGGAAAATATGATAATCAGTGTAATAATAGCTATGATCTATGTTTGAATTTATAGTATCTGGCAGAAATAAATTTTCCATGTTGTCCTATATTAAAATCATCTGCCAGAATTTAAGTGAGCTGCATTTAGTGTTCATTTTTTTATTTTTAAGGATAAGGAGCACTTGACAAAAAAAAATAAAGTTCATTGACTGTGTCTTAAGTACAGCTCTAAAGTGTTACTAATAATTATACCATCACATAGTTATTGACCTAATTTTGATTCCCAATTCTTGCTGGTTTTGTTTGTATAAGAAAAATAAATTTTATTATTATTATAAATGAAGGAACACTTTGTTTCACTCTGTTACTTCTTTCATCTTTTTTTTTTGTTTGTGGAGAGTTAAAGAGAACAAGCCATTTCTTCTATTTTTGTTTCCTGTCATACAAAAGAGAAAAAGGGTTTTTCTTTCCTTGTTTTATTTTACAAATGATTGTCAACATTACCAAACCCATTGTTTGAGATATAGTTGCCAAAATATGCCATTTTTTTTATGCCTGGCAAAAAATTATAGGGATTGTTTTGTGGCTATATCCACATGCAATTATCATAAATTGCTTGTAAACTGAGACTGCATGAATAAACATCATGGGAAAATACAAATCATTCGTGGAATACTTTCCAGTCACCTGCAAAATATTTTAGCATCAAGAAAAAGCTCAGTCAGGAGTATTCACTAATGTGTAGATATTGTGGATTGAAAACTATTTGCAGAGATCAAATACTTAAAACATCCATTGTTTGTAAGTCTAGTATAAAAGATAAGCAGTTACAATTTTTAAGATTACATTAAAGAAAACAAAAAATAGTGAGCAAATTCTTGAGAATTAAGAATAGCAAGAATAGAATACCAAAATTGTTTTTTACTTGGTTTACTTTAGTATGATGAGGGAATACTTTATTAAATTTTACTTTAGGGAATCTAGGGAAAAATAGTTTAGGGAATTTTTTGTTATGAAAGAATACATGGTAATATATCATTTAATCACATGTGTAGATTCTTGTAACTACCACCAGTAGCAGTGGTAAAAGTCCTGACTTTCAGCAAGCCGTCTTATGATTTCCCCTAGCAAGAAGTGGAGGGCTGCCACATTTTTACCAGGTGAAGATGGAAGTCCAAGCTCCCCATCTAGTCCCAACTGACACCATGGGAAGGAATCCTTTTACTGCCAGTGTGAATGAAATTTTAGCGGCCTGCTTGAACACCTCTGATACCCATCCTCATGGGGAACTTGGGTGGCCTCATTATAGCCTGGCAAATGTGGAAGTCTCCAATCTCCACTCAAACTTAGTTGCTGTGAGTTTGAATGGATGGCATCATAATTTTCTGTGACAGAGTAGAGCAGTTAATGTCGAAAAATTTTCTGTCTGCTAGACTACCCATTTCCTACTCTTTTTGGGTGTCTGTCTTTTGGCTAGAAGGAACGTTTATCCAGAAGACCTTCCTTTTTTTGCCACTGCTCTGCAATGCTAGCTTTTATATAAATCAAATCTCAGTTTTTCTGGGACTTTTTCTATTTCATTGTTCCATTTATCTGTCTTACACACATATCTTAAATTCCTAATCGTATAATAGTCTTAATTTCAGGCAGAGTATATCTGCGTCTCCCCTATTTCTTCTATTAATTTTGATCTTTTTAATGTCTCTCAATAATATTTTAATTTTTTAGTTTCGACATCTTGCACATTTTTGTTAGAATTATTCCTAGTCTATTCGATTCCTCTTTCTGTGCTTATTTTCCATAATTGAAATTACTGACAATATGATAAATCATATTTATGGAATGCAAACTCAATATTATAAATGTTTATTTTCTCTCCAAATCAATTTATATTTTTAATAGAATCACAAAGAAGATACTCATAGATTATTCCACGCCAATATGAATTCTAGGAAAATAAAAAGATTGACAATTTTTTTTTTTGAGAAGTAGTCTCATGCTGTCACACAGGCTGGAGTGCAGTGGTGTGATCTCCACTCAGTGCAACCTCCGCCTCCTGGGTTCAAGCAATTTTTGTGCCTCAGCTTCCTGAGTAGCTGGAATTACAGATGCATGCCCCCACATCTGCCTCTTTTTCTTTGTGTTTTTAGTAGAGACAGGGTTTCACTATGTTGGCCAGGCTGGTTTCAAACTCCTGACCTCAAGTGATCTGCCCGCCTTGGCGTCCCAAAGTGCTAGGATTACAGGTATGAGCCACTGCACCCAGCCAAGATTAACAATTTGATACTCACATTTTTCCCTAAATGTGATAAAAAATATTAAGCGTCATTGAAAAACTGATTCTATCATGTATGAAACCATCTTTCTTAAACATTCCTGTATTGATTGGCATTTTGAATAGATTTCAGTTAGTTTTAAGATTTACATTGACAGGTTTGAGGTAGCTTCAATTTTCTCAGGTAATTCATCTATGTTATCTTATTCTCACTGACATTAATGTAATGATGCAAAACCTAAATCTTTATGAAGGGGAGATGTTAGATGCTGTGACAAAACTGTTTCCTGTTCCTGTTTTACTTACTAATCAGAATTAGGAAGATTATACTTTGTGGGGCTTTTGGGCTGCCTGAGGTACAATGAAGGTGCAATCTGATGGATAAGAGTTTTCAGACTCCAGCAGAGAGTAGTTAGAAAGGGCAGTGCTTGACAAGAATCTACACTTGAGTGGAGAGCAAAGCCTGTAGCTCAGAAAAATAATGATTCTGCTTAAATCCAATCTGATGTTCATTCTATAACAAGCAAAGGGATTTTCTGTAGAAACAGGTAACATATGACCTCATCTTTTTCTCTTAGAATTCTTTATTTATCTGGGATAAATTACTTCCTCTTTCAGATTTGTATTTATAGTAGTGGGATATCCAGTATTTATACTTAGATAAACACATGAATACATTACTGGGAAAGGCATTTTATAAGCCAAACAACACTGGAATATAAGTCCTGATGACAGGGTTTCATGTCACCATCATACAAACTGTACACATCAACATACAATTCATAAAAATCATGCTGAATAAATTTGGGCTTATTATTTAATATACATAGGATTCACTTTTCCACTTTAGAACATGAAAATTTGTTTATGCAAAAAATGAAGTTCTTTCTGATTGAGCACACACATCTATTAACTTCCTTCTGAAAATTTTATTGTGTCATTCCCCAAACCATTTGCTCACAGTTTAAAACATACTGCTCTAGGCCAGGAATAAGCAATGTATTCTTTTACTCTTTTTATAAAATCAAAAAATTGAAATTAATGGAGCACAGTAGTGGTATAAATAATGCAGAATCAAAGTTGCAATAAGTGTGGAATTTTAACAAATTTTTATGGATAATTGAGAGAAGCACAACTATTTCTTCTCTTAATTTAGTGCCAATTTCTTAACCCTTTTAACTTTTTGTAGTATTGTGCACACATTTTACAATCTAGATGTTTATTAATTATTTTCACTTGTCAATCATAAGCTTTTTAAATCAAATCACCTGGAAGCAGTTTGTTTTGAGTCAACTAATGCATAATTCATTTTTATATTCATGAGTTATTCATGGAGTTTCTTGCAATGCCAAAGAAGATTAAAGTGCAATGCTGTGTGAGTGTGTGTGTGTGTGTGTATGTATGCATGCAGGTGTGGGTTGAATGAAAGGGAGAATGAATGTGAGAGCAAACTACAGGTGTTGAGGGAAAAAAGGCCTTACTCCTATGAAATTGAGCTCATTTATCTTCCTTTCCATTTTATCCTAGCTTCTTCATCTTCCTCCCACCAAAATGTAATACTAGTATGGTTTAGTGTTTCCCAGTAGGATGAAATGTAGTTGCTCATTCAAATTCCTCAAACCAAAAAGCAATCAATACACTATGGCAGGTATGTTGTTCTAGAAGAAAATTGTTTTTGTGCATCTTAAAGGAAGAGCAATGAGTATCCGGGTGAAGAAAATCCACCCTGGAAGTAACTACATTTATCTTTCTTCAAGAGAAAAATTATAAAAAACAAAAAAAGTTAACTTTAAAACAATGATTAACTTAAATCTCTTTCATAGGCATTATATAACACCATACCAAAGGAAAAGTACATCAGTAACCTAGAGAAAGTAAGAGAATGCTGTGTAAAGCTCAAGGAAAATGTGGATGTTCAGTGCATTTAAATTACATACCCAAGTTGATATTCAGTTTATTCAGGGATGCATGCATTTCTTTTTTAATGTTTATTAAATATGCAGTAGGATGAGTAGCAATGGAAGCCTAAATTTAAGATAAATAGCTTCCTGCTTGTTAACTTTAAATTGACTCTGTAAAGATTTTAATGTAAGATGAGGTGGGACTTAAGGCATCAGGGAATAAACATCATTAGACTTATTGAGGACTCTGACACTTCAACATATGACTATATCTGAAGGATGAATACATAAATTTGCATATAGGTGAATGGTTTGAGAATAAAAAACAATTTTAGAAACTGATGGGTTGAGATATTCCAAACTGAAGTTGAATTTGGAGTAAAAGTCCCTACCGCAAAACTCACCAAAGAGATTACATGACCAGTTATATAGACTTTACTTAATTCAAATTCAGTAGTAATATTGTGTGCTAAATAACCTAGTTCTATTCTGTATATCGGTATATGATATACTTATGTTGTATATGACTAGGATTAGGGGGAAGTGACAGGGACTTTTCTTGAGTGCAAAATTTAATGAGATGACAAAACAGTAATCAAGATAGATACGTATTTTTATAGATATATTTTTATTTAAGTTGATTTATATGAAACTAATAATTATTTTTTAAATAATTTTCACTTTTATTTTAGGTTCAGGGGATACTTGTATATGTTTATTACATAAGTATATTGCATGACACTGAGGTTTGAGGTATAAATGATCCCATCATCCAGGTGGTGAGCATAGCACCCAATAGGTAGTTTTTCAGCCCTTGCCCCTACTCTCTCTCCCCTTCCAGTAGTTCCCAGTATCTGTCGTTCCCATCTTTGTGTCCATGTATACTCAATGTTTAGCACCCACTTATAAGTGAGAACATGTGATATTTGGATTTCTGTTTTGTGTTTATTTTCTTAGGATAATGGCCTTCGGCTGCATCCATTTTGCTACAAAGGATATGATCTCATTCTTGTTTATGACTGTGTAGTATTCCATGATGTATATGTACTACATTTTCTTTATCCACTCTTCTGTTGATGGGCATTTAGATTGATGCCATGTCTGCTATCGTGAATAGTGGTGCAATGAACATCTGAGTACAGGAGTATTTTTGGCAGAATGACTTATTTTCCTTTGGGTATATACCCAGTAATGGAATTGCTAGGTCAAATGGTAGTTCTGTTTTAAGTAAAGATCAAAATGTAAATTAAAGATAGGATAGGCATATGCTTATTTATGCATTCTAATGTGCTGCACCTGTCTGGTTAATGAGCTTGCAGATCCATGATCAAGCCCTCATCCTAAACAGTTTTATAACTTTTGAACACAAAAACACAATATTAAATTTGGCATAATTTCACAATTTTCTTAGCATATGTATGTTCTTAGCACAATATATCCAGTCCTTCTCAGCTCCACAGAGTCCATTGTTTGGTGGCAGCAATTCTAAGACATCTTTTTGGAAAATCAAGGCACCTGAGGAGCTTCCCTTTGCATTCTTTCCTAACACGGGTGGCATGAGTAATACTCATTTCTAATAACATTAAATTGTGTCTCTATTACAGAAAGCAACCAGAGAAGACACTCACTTTTTGCAGAATTGTGCAATGCATGTATATGTGATTGAAAGTTGCTGAGATATTTTATAACCATAAAAGCAGAACTTTGGCCTGTTAAGTAGAATAGATGTAGGATTTTAGCAAGGAAACTTTACTCTTAGACGGATCAGTGGAGAGACAGAGAAAAAATGGATTTTAGTACAGTCCTACAACTTTAAAATTAAGATCCTTCCAAATAGAAATTACCTCACAAATTTAAAACATTACACAAAATATTTTTTGATTGTTGTAGTCAATTTAAGTTGTATTCTTATCAGAATAGAAAATGTCCTAATTGATACTAGCAATTTATTTGACATCATTGTTTTGATACGGAAATGAGATTGTTCTTTAAGTGATTGTATGTTGATACTATTTTATCTTTATTTTAAATGTAAGAGCTGACACATGCAAATAATGTAACTATAATATCTGTTTTATTTATATAGCATGATAATACATGGAAAATCATGAACATGTCATTTGTGAAAAGAAAAAAATCTTGGAATCCCAAAATAACTAAGCTAAAAGGAAAAGTCAAGATGAAAACTGCTTAGGGCAAATTTGCCTCCCATTCTATTCAAAGTCATTCCTTTGCTCACTGAGATAAATGTAGAGCTGATTGCCTCTTCAGAAAGTTTAATCAGAAACTCAAAAGAATGCAACCATTTTTCTCTTATCTACCTATGACCTGGAAGCCCCCTCTAAAGTTGTCCCACCTTTCTGAAGCAAACCAGTGTACATCTTACCTATAATGATTGATGACTCATGTCTCCCTAAAATGTATAAAACCAAGCTGTGCCTCGACCTCCTTGGGCACATGTCATCAGACCCTCCTGAGACCGTGTCATGGGCATGCATTTGTAACTTTGGCCAAATAAACTTCCTAAATTTACTGAAACCAGCTAAGATATTTGGGGTTCACACATTTAACTACACTAAATGAAATGTGTGTACCTGACATATTTTTTATTTATAGACTTGATTATGATTTCCCAACATTTAATAATACGTTTAGCCCCATTAAATTTATTGTGATTTACATTAAAGTTGGGTTCACTATTTCCATGCCTTATTTCTTATTACTGCCTTTTTATTAATTAATATTTGTTTTACTATTTTAAAAATTTTGTTTTTTTAAATTTATTTTACATCTGCTGGTCTAGTATTTATACAGACTCTGATCTAGTCATCCATAAAACTTTACTGTGCATATTTAATGATGTCTAAATTTAAATAACATTCTAAACCCTCTCCTTCATCTCTTTCTGTGTGTCCTGAGCTTGGCACTCCAAGTGCTGGAACCAAGATATGATTTTTTTTTTAAGTGAATGGATGGGTTCTTGCAGACCTCTTTTGCCACCTCTGGGTTCATCAATGCTACAAAGGATGTATCTTATTTATAAAATAGGTGTTCTATTGGTATAGGTAACTTCAGGGCACCTGTCATACCATACACACATAATTGGAAGTCTGTTTATGTTATCTTTATCAGGTAATGATATGGCTTTATATGGCTATGTTGAATTCATTTAGTTTTTTGCAAAACTCTCTACTATTAATTTTTAATATACTTGAATTCCAATATTTCCCACGAGATTAGAGGTGTCAAAGTCACCTAATACTGAGCTTTGTTTAGATGATCATTATTTAATAAAATTATTTTTTATTTTATATATAGTGAAATGATTAGCAAAATTAAGTTAGTTAACATACCTATGACCTCACCTAAGTACAATTTTTCTTGTGTGTAAAATAGTATTTAAGATCTACGGTCTTAGCAAATTTCAAGTATACAATACATTATTGTCAACTGAAGTTGCCATTCTGTACATTAGCTCCTTGGAATTTATTCATCTTATAACAAAGTTTATACCTTTTTGCCAGTATCTTCTGATTTCCTTTACCTTCTTGTCCACAAAATCATCATTCTATTCTGTTTCAGGAAATTCCAATTATATCAAAATTAATTGGTGTATTCCTATTTATAAGTCTTCTGAACTCAATCGAATTAGTTTATAATTAAATAAATCATACATTTTATTATGACTTTCAATGTACTTCTGTGTTCTTAATACAGTCATTACCAATTATTCTAAATTGCTTTTGTATCTCTGTAGATTTCTTATCCATAATTATACATTTGTGAGTTTTTTTGTGATTTTTTAATATTTTTTATTATTTTGTCTTAAATTTAACTATTAACAGAATTATTAGTTTTGTTTATTAGTTATACTTTTCCCCTTCTTTTAAAATTCATTTACATATTCTTTAGTTGTTCCCATCTCTAGGCACATTTTTGTTTACCTTCTAACGTCTTGCTTTAAAGAGTTAAATTATCATCTCTGAGGCATTCCTGAAATCATGTCACATACTATTTAATCATATAATTGTTGTCTTAGTGGCACTACAAACCTTGGTTCTCTCTTCTAGTCACTGTCTTTGTGACCTTTGGCACATCACCCCTAGTCTGCCTCAGTCAACTCTTCTCTAAGAAAAAATTGATAATAAGGATATAAGTACCTCATACAGAGGTTATTAAGATAAATGAGGTAATAAATGCAAATTGTGCTTGGCAAACTATAAGGTTTAGATAAATATTACATTTTAGTGTTGTCATTATTATTATAGTTTTTTTTCACTTTATGAAAATCTTCAAGTGTCTGTAACAGCTTTAGTGCTTTTTAAATTTTACTATTAATTTCTATGCATATTAGCTATGTTTATTGCTGTGTTTCAATAATGAATCCTATTTGTTTTTGCTATTGATTTTCATTTTCAATCTGGCCTTATATAGAATTTTGTAAAACATTAGTTTCATTAAGACTACAAAAAAGTGTACTGTATATGTGTATGCAAACTTTTTCTTTACATTATTTAGATCTTGTCTATTATTATATATTTTTGTTAAAATTTTTATGTTGCAAGTATCCTATCTCAGCATCTCTCAGGCACACGAGGAAGTTAAATTTCTTAACCTCTTTAGAGTTAGGCGTGCAGTTTATATGACAGGTTCTGGTCAATAAGTAAGTAGAAAAAAAAAAGTAAGTAGAGGTGATGTGTGTTACATTAGGACTTAAGCATTTAAGTCACCCAAATACTGCACCTATTCTCTTATTTATTTATTTATTATTTTTTTTTGAGATGGAGTTTTGCTCTTGTTGCCCAGGCTGGAGTGCAATGGCACGATTTTGGCTCACTGCAACCTCTGCCTTCTGGGTTCAAGCGATTCTCCTGCCTCAGCCTCCTGACTAGATGGGATTACAGGTGTCATAACAAGCATGCCCGGCTAATTTTTTGTAGTTTTAGTAGAGACAGGGTTTCACCATGTTGGCCACGCTGCTTTCGAACTCCTGACCTCAAGTGATCCGCCTGCCTCAGCCTCCCAAAGTGCTAGGATTACATGTGTGAGCCACTGCGCCCAGCTGCCTCTTCTCTTCTTTGGTGACAAAAGTGAAGGAAGTCTTTGTTAAAATGTCAAGTCAAAGTATCCAACAGCCTGAATCAATGAGTCATCATATGCAGGACTATGGCTTTGAGGAGTCCTCAGGTCTGGAGGGGACTTTGAGTGAATGAAAAACAGCTTTTTGTTTTCTTAAGTCACAAAGACTTTGGGATTCTTTGTTAACTAACTTAGTCATAATGTCATCATCCAAGACATTAAAAAAGTAAAATAAAATAAAGTAAAACTAAACTTGAATTGGAACTTGAGGACAGAATGTATTTGAATTAATGAGCAAAAAGGGCAGTGTGTCAGGCCAGAGAGCACAGGCAAAGTTGCTGAGAGTTGGTGTAGAGATCAGCCTCCCAGCATCTACCGGGTAAAAGTTTGGACTATGAAAGGTGGCAAGAGGACTGGCCTGCACAAGAGGCCCTGCTTCCAGGATTCTCAGCTGGTCAAATCGGTGACAGAGAAAACAGTGAAACTTAGCTGCAAGACATGAGTACAGGAGAGATGTAGAGGATGCACAGGTTTCCAATCTTTACTCTGATCTAAGGCACTGATTATGATTTTCCAAGATTGCTACACTTCAGAGAAATGCAAAACTATCCAGGTTACTAATAACTATTGATTTTTGCGCAGCAACTAGCAAGAGAGATTACAGATCAACTATTCATCCAAGATAGAGGAATATGTTATAAACATATCACATATTAAAATTGTGAAAAGAAATAAATATATCCATGTTTTATTCTAAAGTTCAGTGCTAATCGACTTTTTTAAAGAACTTACTGCCTTGCAAAAAGCATTCTTACAAAAAGCCCATCAAATCTCAGGTGACTAGGTCAGTAGGGCAATTTAGTGCCACTATGCCACCGTAGTTGTTTTATTTATCAGACTCCTGTGGTAAAACTGTAAAACAAACTAACAAAACAACAACAACAAAAGACTCTCAAATAATTCTCTCTGGGTAAATTATAATCTTCCATGTATGTGATTTGACTGTGTAGCAATGTTGAGTTTGTCAATGACACAATGAAACTGCCGGGAAAGGTCAAGTAAGACATAATCACATGGAAGGAGTCCAAAAAATGGTCTTTAAAAAGACAAAGTGGATATCGGTGTCTATGAATAAGAAAAGGACCCTTATTCCAGAAAGCTGGGCAAGAAAGATGTAATCTCAAACTTTGAAGAAAAAGAGCAAAAAAAAAAAAAAAAATTTAAAACACATAATAAACTAAATTATAAATTTAAATTTGTTCTTATTACCTTTAAATACAGTATATATTGATTTTTGCTGAAAATTTTTAAAGGATGAAAGAAAAAAGGAAGGCTATTTCATCAAAGATTATTTATTGTCATTTTTAAGTGTTAGGCTCTATAAAGAATGCAGTAGATGTATGTAAGTGTGAATATGATTAATAAAGTCCTTGCTGTCAGGGTGATGATAAAGGGAGCACTTTCAGAGTAGCATTCTCTGCAACGTAGGCATTCTGCTGCACTTTTAAGACACTGAGGAATATATGCCCAGTGTTGGTTATTGCACTTCAAAGAGACTCCATTGTAAATCTGCTTTGGATTTTTGTTTATTTCTCAGATTTCATTATTTTTGTTCTGAGATTAGTTAGATTATAAACCTGTAGTTAGTCTTTCCTCATATATGAAGTATCTTCTTACGTGGTTAAGACTATTCTTTTCAATATCCATCTTAGTGTCTAGTTGATGATCATCAAATAAGGCCTCAGTTAAATTAAACTAGTTCAGAAGTGATAGCTCATGTTAAATAGTTCTACAATTTGGTCCAACATAGGAAAAGTAGATTTTCATCAGCTGATTTAGTTGAAGTCCTTCTCTGTTCTTTTCTTTTTCCTTTTCTTTTGTTTTCTTTTTGATGTTATATTGTATTTCTTGTGAAATACCTTACTTCCAAGGTTGGCTATTCTTATCCTGTTATGATGTAAACTTAGGTTTCCTAAGCTATTTTTCTCTGCTTGGTATTAAAAGATTTTCATTTAAGGGAATGCAGAAACATTCCATTAAAATGGAGGAGAGGTTTTAAACAATAGTCCAAAAATACTTAAAAGTATTGAGACATCAAATATTTCTGTTTTAATAGAATCAAGAAGAAAAATACTTTGAAGGAAGGCAATTTATAAAGAACATTAATATTTTTGAGACATATCTTGGTCTTATAGATAAACTATCAAAGAACAAACCTTAGCACTGTTTCTTACTTTCTGTATGATTTGGAGCAACTTATTTAATTGTTCAAATATGGTAATCTCATAGAATTGCCTTTGTCATTACATGCAATAGCTGAATAGTTTTTTAAAGGTATTCTATGAAAATTTTAATGGAAAAAAAAGAAAGGCATATTTAAGAAAAACGATCTTTTATATGTTAAATACCCAACTTCATTATTCTGAGATGTAATGCCAACAAGTAATCAGCAATATTTTGTTATAATATCATTGTATTATAAATTTATTAATATAATACTGTTTATGTTTCTGTGTTCAGAAATAGTCTCTTAGGGCAAATATTTGATTTTTATAACTTGTCACCTTAAGCTCTTTTATTTTCACTTGTATAAAGAGCTAAAAGAAAGAGTTATCAAAATATACATGAGAAGCCTGTGCAGGTAGAGTATTTGAGATCATTATTCACCTAAGAAATCCTTGAATCATCAACAGGAACACTTTGGCATAATACCTTGCATTTTAGCTGTGTGCAGAAAATGGCCTAACAAGAGGAGATTTAATGTGCAAATCTCTTGTTTGAGTTTGCCAAGCAACATGTTATATCAATGAGCTTCCACTACTGAAATCTCCTGTCAAGGGGAGGAATGCTTTAGATACGAGTTATTGTTTTCAAATATAGTTATTATTCAGAGGTTAAACATAAGTAAGTGTATTTTTAAGGAGGGCACTACCATGTTGATTTATTCTTCATTTACTCCTATGTCTTTATTTTTACCCAGCCCCAAGTCCCAGATGTATTAAATAATGGCAATTATCCTATCAGCTTGTCTTCTCTATTCGTCCCTATGGAAAACAGTTGCTGCAATGAATTAAAACATAAGTATTTTAGATAAATACAGCTATTAAAGTAACTCTCATTCATCAAGAATGCCAGAACTGGTCCCACTTTCCTGGGTAATATAGGGATAGTTTCCCCAAATGTTTCTTTTCTCTCCACTTCTTAAGGAGCACTTTAAGTGTCACTTTACTGTTTGGCACAATTTCCATTGGTTATAACTGTGCCCATCACCCTCCTCACTATTGTTTCCCTCCATAACCCACTCTCTCTCATGCACTGGCTCTGGAATTTTCCAAATTCTGAATCACTTGATCAACTCAACTTTACAAAGTATTTAAAATAATATTGTATCGAAGTTAATATATAATAATGTTGGTTTTGATATAAAATAATACTATGCCTATTGTAAATATTATACTGTGGATTTTTAAATTTTATTTTTATAAGACTCTAAAGAAGGCATTCCTTGATTAAAGAGTCATTCCAGAACTCTGGAAAACATGTTTATAAATTTAGGCCTAGCTGTGCTTTTTTTTTTTTTTGAGATGGAGTCTCGCTTTCATTGCCCAGGCTGGAGTGCAATCGTGTGGTCTTGGCTCACCGCAACCTCTGCCTCCCAGGTTCAAGCGATTCTCCTGCCTCAGCCTCCCAAGTAGCTGAGATTACAGAAGCCTGCCACCACGCCCGGCTAATTTTTGATTTTTTAGGAGAGGCAGGGTTTCACCATGTTGGCCAGGCTCATCTTGAATCCCTGACCTTAGGTGATCCCACTTGCCTCAGCCTCCCAAAGTGCTGGGATTACAGGCAGGAGCCACTGCACCTGGCCTAGCTGTGCATTTTTAAATGAGAATTTGTATACAAATTTCTCAGTGGAACTCTAGAGGATAAATGAACTGTGTCATGCTTCACGTCTTGCTGTGCTTTCTTGGTGTCAGTGCTATTTGGACAAGAGCACTGTTGTTGACTGTGATCCTATGTCTCATATGATTGCTTGTCTAGTTAAAATCAACCTATGCAAGTCCTGTCACAATATTTTGATGGTTTCACGTAAGATTTGGAATTTAAATTTGTATGTATTTGTTAGATGTCAATAATACTGTCAAATAAATGGTATTTTCTCTCCATTGAAACTGATAAACAATTGAAATACTGGATGTAGCATAATATGGTTAGGAAACAAAAAGACAATAGTGTCTAAAACATGTTCTACTGACATGTTAATTGAAGAGTTTTTTAATAATAGAGAAAAAAATGAATAGAATTTCAATACAATTTCCAAAATAGTGTGACATTTGAACTCTGGCATGCTCAATGGAATAGTATACAACCTTTAACAAAATGATAACATAATAATCTCGAATGAACAGCTATAATAGAATATAATTAAAGTATGACCATACTTATTTAAGAAAAGAAAACCACATACATGTTAGAAACATAAACAAAATAAAATCAGACCTTAAAAATTTGATTAACCTACTTAATCACCATGATCTATTACACTTGAAAATTTTGACCTCTGGATTCACATGGCATATCTATTAGGACTATATATTGAGATGATCTCTGTCACCATGACTTAGTTCTTTGGTTCAGGGAAATATTTCCTATGAAAGATAAAACTCTAAACCAATAAATAATTTTACTGTTTGTATTAGGAATTTCCTGCAGACCAATTATCTAATATTTAAGAAGCAATAGTTTAATATTTAAGACTAACCACAAAACCTTTGCTTTGCCATGCCTGCCAATCCTTGAGTATTACATCAGAGACCTACTCCAGTCTCTAATAGTTCCTATCTTGGGAAAATCTACTGTAAAACACTAAGTCCAGACTCCAAAGTCTATAACTATCTACTTTGGCTCCCAACTTCTCAGACACTACTAAGTATCCTTAACTCTTTGAAGCTGGTATTCCCCCTTACTGTAGTGAGTTCTAACAAATTTAGCTCTGCTTTATTAATATGCTACATGTTTAGGAGAGTTCAATGGAATGTTAAAAGGCAAGCTGACTTTGACTTGACCTTGAAAGTCAAGTTGACCTTTGTAGCAATAGACAAGAAGGTATTTACTAATACCTTCCAAAAGGTACTGGCATGCTTTCACTAGATTTTGTGTCCTTCAGTCCTAAAGCTTAACTCTACACCAAAAGTCAATCTCTAATTAAGTTCCTATGTTTGATGGTCAGTTTGATTATTTACCTCTAATACACTTTTTCTCCTCTACATATACTTTTTTGTTTGTTTGTTTTGAGACAGAGTCTCCACCTGTCACCAGGATGGAGTGGAGTGGCGCGATCTCGGCTCACTGCAACCTCCACCTCCTGGGTTCAAGCGATTCTCCTGCCTCAGCCTCCCCAGTAGCTGGGACTACAGGTGTATGCCACCATGCCCAGCTAATTTTTGTATTTTTAGTAGAGATGGGGTTTCACCATATTGGCGAGGATGGCCTCGATGTTCTGACCTTGTGATCCGCATGCCTCGGCCTCCCAAAGTGCTAAGAGTACAGGCGTGAGCCACCTTGCCTGGCCTACACACACTTTTTAAAAATACTCATTTCTTTGATACTTTCATTCTATGGTGAAACCTAACCCCATAATCACATTTTTGGATCCAAAGAATTTCATTGTCACATTATTATTATTTTTTAGTCTGTCTATGCTAGACTGTCTGCTTGAAATAAATATTTCAAACAGTTCTCAAGAAAGTGAATATTGACAAATTTGAAATATTTTTTCAGATAATTAAGCCTGTATTTTATTAAAATTAACTGCTCAATGGTTTAAGGAACTCTTTCATACATTGTATTTTTCAACTATACCTGTATGATTATCCCTGTGGTGTATGAAGAAACAAGTTTTCTGTGTTGGTTAGATAATTAATTCAATTATATGACTCAGTGATATTTTTCATATGATCAGCCTACAATACCTTGCTGTCATGACTGAAGTAAAACATTGTACGATTTCTTCTTCATGTCATTCACCTTTGTTTCTTTAATACCACATGGCCCTAAAGGTCAAGCAAATCTGACTTTTTCTGGATAATTTAGTTGTAGGAAAGAGAAGGTAATGGGAAAAATAAATGTTTCCGTATAGAACTATGCTTTGTCATGATTCTATACTCAAAAGATAAGGATCTTCAGAGAAGGATGATGTCACATGTTTCACTGACTTTCCTGAAATAAATTGCTTATTAAATCTTATGGTACACATACATAGAATTGATCAGACAGCTTAACTCTTATGTAACTATGACACAATGGAAGACTAAAAAGAACATTCAGGAGCAGCTGTTTCACAAATGCTTCTAATTTTACTCTTCATCTCAAAGCCATTCATTTAAAGTTCCCTGAAAAAAGAAAAGTGATACTCACTGTACCTCCTTCATGTAGCTGGCTACTATCCACCTTATAGTCCTCATGGAGACTTTCATCCAAGTAATCTTATGTTTTTTTGTAAAGATTAATTAGTTCTGAAAGTATTCTGGTAGGCCTGGTACATACAACGCAGATGTGAGGAAAACACTGAGGTGGAACCATTTATTCACAGTGCCTGGCCTACTTTTAAAAATTAAAAGCCAAAAAAAATCACCCCACATTCCTGATTTTTACTAATATATGGGATTTTGTGAAAGCCAAATTTTTTCCTGATAGGTCCTTAATTACTTCTACACTTGTGCAGTAATATAATGTCTTTGAGACAAAAGGAAAGTCAAGGAAATTTCTTAGCTATTGGCAGGGAATCAAAGACACAAACCAGCTACAACCAACTTTTTCCATTATTTTCCTACTATAATTTACAAGATAAACTGTGTTCGCATGTAAGATATGAAACTGAACAATATAGAGTTGTTGGTTTTCAATTTTTATTTAAAATTGGACTAGGTGCAGACTACTGCACAAGGCAGAACATTGATCTTCTCTATAAAAAAATTTTTAAAAACCTGGTAAAATCATCAGCCCTTATTTTAATAGCCAGTGCAGTAAGTTTTGAAAAGAACAATACTATTGTGCTTTTATCAGTTCATGTTTTGTTTTTGTTATGTTTCAAATTTAGGAAAATGTGCTCCCATCTGTGTACGATAAAATGAAAATGAAGGACATGCATGGTGGCTCACACAGTAATCTCAGAACTTTGGGAGGCTGAGCGGGTGGATCACCTGAGGTCAGGAGTTCGAGACCAGCCTGGCCAACATGGTGAAACCCCGTCTCTACTAAAAATACAAAAATTAGCCGGGCGTGGTGGCAGGCACCTGTAATCCCAGCTACTTGGGAGGCTGAGACGGGAGAATCACTTGAACCCGGGGGGCGGAGGTTGCAGTGAGCCAAGATCGTACCACTTCACTCCAGCCTGGACAAAAGAGCAAAACTCCATCTAAAAAAAAAAATAAATAAATAATAAAGAGAAAAAAAAAAGAAATGAAAATGAAAAAAAATGTAGGGGTCATGTTGAGAATTATTCACAAAATTATCTACTTAGTGAAGACCTGCCAGTAGATTTATAATCTAAACTTGAGATTGCCTTCATGAACTGTATATGTTTTGAGTTCTGGGATTGTAAAACAATTTTAACATTAATCTTCACCAAACAGAAAGATGGAAAAGCAAATGTCCTTTATCAAATGACCTGACAGTTATTAAAGAGGGATAAAATGATTTTGGACAAAAAAAACAACTTGTGTTATAATTATGATATGCTTTTACATGCATTATAATCCGCATAAAACCTAGTAAGGTGGATATCATTTTTATCACTGCTATTGTCCCTCAAATTAACTTAAATAATGAGAGAATATTGCTTTATATACACATAAAATATAATTTGTCTGAATAATTCCATTTGTCTCCATGATACAACTCTTTTCTCCAGTGCCAGTTAGTCCTATAACAAAATTTCTGTACATCCAGACTGTATTTAAACCAGAAATACAAAAATACAATAATCTATGACTCTCAGTCCTTGCATTTGAACTAGTTTCATTCTAGATATTTAAATGCTGACATGAGCATATGGAGACTACACCAGTACTGTGCTCTGGGTAATTAAAGACTGTGATCTCTGTATTTCCAGGAGCTCGTATAATCCCTTTGGGCATCAATGTTAGAGATTACACAAATTTCATGACTGGGATTCTGTCACATCCTCTATGGATATCAGCTTTTCATTAGTGCCAGAGTCTATTCTCTAATATAACTTAGTTATCTAAGTTCAGTATCTCTCCTTGTTCATCCAAGACTAGTTACTGCTTCAAACCAGATGGGCCCTTCTAGCTCTTAGCACCATTATTTTTCTACCTACTGAATACATGAATGGTTACTGTCTAAAAAGTTCTTCTACCTTCACCACATATCACGTTAAACTCTGGATATTAATATGAGCCCAGATCGTATCATCATTTACTACATACACGTTATGACTTTCACCCTTGCTACCCCCCTACGGCAAGACGACTACTGATGGGCATCCTCCCATCTCTCTTTCTCTCCTCGCTGCTCTATCATGGTCATTCAATCAGCACATTATCTTTCCTGTGCAATGGCGTTTTACCTCTCTAAAGTTTTGGTCCACCTAGTTATTCTTGTCATTTTCCTTCTTTATTTTAGATCTCTAGCTTTATAATCAAATAGTTTTATATGCCCTGGATTCTTTTTGTTTCTCAACATCTTGTATCTCTTCACTTGTCTATTGAGCTTTATCTTCCTACTTAGTATTGAGCCTATGTATTTCTCCAGTTATATTGTTGTATATAAGGTCACTTAATATTGACCCAATTTATTTCTTCGGTTTTATTGTTGTATAGGGTAATTCCCCATTTGAGAGGCCAAGGTGGGCGGATCACAAGGTCAGGAGATCGAGACCATCCTGGCTAACACGGTGAAACCCTGTCTCTACTAAAAATACAAAAAAATTAGCTGGGTGTGGTGGCAGGCGCCTGTAATCCCAGCTACTCAGGAGGCTGAGGCAGGAGAATGGCATGAACCCGGGAGGCGGTGCTTGCAGTGAGCCGAGATTGCACCACTGCACTCTAGCCTGGGTGACAGCAAGACTCCGTCTTGCTGTATATCCCGTTAGATATACTAGCACCCTCTTATTCACAGTGGAGGGGAACTAGGACCCATTTCAGGGAGCCCAGGTTTCCTGATGGTTCTGCTGTCCATTTGATGTTAGGAGTAGCTCAGAAGCTCATGTTTTCCACTTGATTATAGTGATCTTTTGACAAACAAACCAGAATGGAGTCATTTGTGCTAAGTGACACATAATCATACTGAACTTTAAAATGGGCCAATTTTCAAAAAAACAAATTCCAGTCAACGTGAGTCAGAATAATAAGAAAATCCCCTCTCTTTAAACTTTGAAACAGCCAATCTGCTTTTTGTTCTTTTATTCTTCTTTCTTCAGCCCTCTTCTGCTTATAAAGCCAAGTTCCTTTGCTCAGTTCATTGGAACACTCCTTCTATTGTATATAGTAAAGTTATTCCCATTATAGAATTGCAAATAAAAAGCAATTAAAATCCTTAAACTAAACTTCTTATAATTTTGTCTTTTGACACATTATCGCAAGTTTGAGTTAAAAAGTACTATGACAATTTCAGCATATTGTAGAATCTCAAGCGATATCAGATATCCAAAAAGCCTATACTCTCATTCGATTTGGAATTAAAATAGATAGAAGGCCTCATAAATCGTATCCCATCTACATAAATACATTCTGATGCCATTTGGCCTGTGCAATGTCACTTTCATTTTTCTTCCCAGTAGCTTTGACATAGAATTTGAATGAGCTCTAAACTAAAGCTTTGTCATGTTCTTATATAACATCCTAGTATGCTCTTTAATTTTTATTTCTTATGAGCCCTTAGTATGGGATGAAATTGTGAGGCTATATTATTTTAGTTAAGATACCCTATAATATTAACATAGGCATTGCATGTCTTAGATTGGGATATTTATCACTCCAGAACAAACAAAGTTAGCCAATGTCCAGTTCCTCCAGGACAAGTTAATATCTGTAATTGAGATGCTGCAGTTGTTCAAAACCCTATTTACTTCCACACTGATTGTTGACTAGCAATTCTGAAGCAACCCCATATCATTGTACCAAAAATTATTGCTGCAAAAAGAATGTAACTTTGGTTGCCTTGATCTTGGCCAAAGTCAATAAACCCATGCAAATGTAAGAATTGCTATGAGGAAGATAAAGCAACTCCATCTTTGATGCTAATCTGCCATGGTGACTTTTAATTAACCCCTATTCTGGGAATGCCTTCTAAAATTTCTATTTTATCCACTATTTCTTGTATAAGTGTAAGTACTGACTGTAAATCCTCCCCTTTGATCAAAGTCATCCTTGATATTATTGTACTTACCATGAATTTTGCCTTTAAGCAATTTTCCTGCTCCTCCCTTCTGAAGCAGGTATACGCTTCCCTGGGTGTAGGGGGAAATGGTATGGGAGTATGGGGATTCATCTTATCTTGTGGTTGTCTGAGATATGGCTTCTGTTCGAAAGTTCCTATTCAATGTTTTGTTCTGAGAAATTGGATATATCAGCCTGTTTCTTTAGCCTCTCAGCTTCCTTGGCCTTTGGAGGTAGGTTTGCGTAGACCTTACTGCAGATCATGATAAAAATAAAGGTTTCTTTTAAAACACAGAAGAAACACCTCAGAAGAGGTTGGCATTCCTTGGCAATTTGTTCCGATCTCTGTATTCTGGATCATGTGACAAATACAGATATTCAGTTCTGGAATGGGGTGTGTCTGAGTTAACTGGAGAATTTATTGTCCCACCAATTGCATGCCAATCAACCAATTATGTAATGATAATGCTCTTATGTCTATCACTGATTGCCTGATTGGGGCAAATCTCGCTGGCCAAGAATAGTAGGACCATGTATTTGTGATTAGCATAATGATAATTATGAAGATAAAGCTGGCTAGTTATAATGACTCTTTCAGATAAATATTATTACACGGATAACAAAGCTTAACTTGATGCAATTGCTGACTCCATTCTGAAATCATGTCAATATCCAAGTGATCTTAACCAGTCCGTGAAGAATGTGTTACTAAGAACAAGTTGAGTCATTTTTCTGTCAAGTATTTGCTAGATTAAAATCTCAGGAAATAATTTTATTGTTGATGATGAGACTAAGTAGGAGTGCATGTTCCAGTGTTAGGGGGAAAGATTGGAAGTATAATAACCTAACAGGTTATTCCTGCCTGCTTCACAGAAAAAAACACTTCACTGAGATCATGGTATTGCAGTAAAGAAAGAGTTTAATTAATAAGAGGCTGGCCATATAGGAGAACTGGAGTTATCACTCAAATTGGTCTCCCCAAAGGCTTGGAGGTTAAGGATTTTCAAGGATTGTTTGGTAGGCAGGGGTTTAGGGAACGGCTGTGGCTGACTGGTTGGGGATACCATGATAGGGATGTGGAAAATGATTCTCCTGTATTGAGTCTGCTTCTGGGTCGGGGCCACAGGACAGGCTGATTTATGAGTCATGAGTCTAGGTGGGATCTGTTGGGTCAGTGGGTTGCCAGAACATACCTCTGATAAACATCTCAAAAGACCAACATTAGGTTCTACAATTGTGATGTTATCTATAGGAGCAATTGGAGTAGTCAGAAATCTTGTTGCCCCTGGTCACATGACTCCTGAGCAATAAGGTATTATAGAAACCACATCTACATTTTAGCAGAATTCAGGCCCCTCCCATAATCCTAATCTTATGGCCTTTTATGAGTCTTACAAATACAGTTTCAACCCCTGAACAAAACGAGGATTAGGTTTAGAGAGAGACTGTCAACATCTTTCCTTAAAAGTTAAATTAAAAATGAAATTCTTCCCATGATTAGTTTGGCCTATGCCCCAGAATGAGCGAAGACAACCAGCCTGTGAGACTAGAAGCGAAATGGAGTCAGCCATGTTAGATTTCTCTCACTGTCATAATCTTTGAAAGGCGGATCAGAAGGGTGAAAAATCTAGGGAGACTGGACTTCAGACTTGGATAAAAGAATAAGGTTCATGTCCGTCAGCCTGACGTCAAAGAGAGGAACATAAATACCCAGCTGAGTGTTACACTTACGAGGATGCAAAGAGATCTCTGCTTGTTAGTCTACTCACAGCACTCCAAGGCTGACTGCGTAAGTCTCATTGAAGAGCCTACTTGCTGGTAGCAGGGAGATTTAGGCAACCCCAGCTTAGATCTCTGTAAGTTCTGGGCCTGAATTTAGTCTCTAGCTATGGTGACTCAGAAAACAAAACAAGCTTCAGAGTTAAATGTGCCTGCATATGACTCTCATGTCTGCCACTTTTTCCTGTGTACGTTGGCCGAATTACTTAAATCCTCTGAAATTGCTTGTTTTTTAAATTATTTTAAATCTCAACTTATTGGATTGTTTCAACTATTAAATAATATATTTTATGTAATACACTTAGCAAAGTGCCCTTAATAAATAATGAAAGGTCATTATAGTAGGAATAATAATAATTTTAATAGTAGTAGTAAAAGCAATATCTACCATTATTACTATTTTGTTGAAAATGTAACTCTAGCTTGTTATTTATATTTTTCCCATTGGTAGCAATTTTCACTGCTAATAAATCTATGACATTTTTCTTTTCTAATGCCATGGTTAACTTGATATTCAATTATAAACACTTAAAATTTATATTCTCCTTCATTATACAAAACTTCCAAAGTAAATTGTATGCAACAGTAGGATAAAATTTGCTACTTTCTCAAAATGCTATGTAGCAGAATATATGGATTCTTTCTTTGTTTCTGTTTCTATATTACATCCACATTATATTATTGACTTATCAATGTGCATCTATAGTGTGGCATTGTTAAACCAATGCTTAATCAAAACAGAGCAGAGCTATCATCCCTGGCTTGCCTCAAGGTTAACTTTCCTGTCAAAGCAGAGAATTGGGTGAGTTCATGGTAACAAATCGATGAGACCCACGGTTTAATGATTTTATGGTTTTTAATGTGTGGTGAAGTGTTTTGGGAAATACAAAGCAATAAATAAATGTTGCTGTTTATTGCTGCTCTTTGTAACACTTTGGCTTGGTATTATTTTCACCATGTGAAAGTGGAATTTTTCATGAATCATTTCAGAATCTCGAGGAGATTATAATAGAAAAACAAACAAAAAAGTAGTATTCAGAAATTCAACAACCAGCCCTGTGTTTACAAATTGCCAGTTGTGTGTTAGCCTCTTAACCACACCATGCTTTGTTGTCCCCCTCTACAATGAAAACAATAATCCTGTCTTGCTCAAGTCACAGGATTGTGGTTATTATCAAATATGCTAATAAATAAGTGATTCATAAATAATACAGTTGTGTTAAAAATGTCAAACTCAAACTTCCTTTCTAAGTTATTAACAGACAAGGAAAATACAGGTCAACCCACTGTGATCTTCTCTTTCTACTTGACTTAATTCCCATTTTCTCTACCTACTAATGATAGAGGATGGGGGAAGGCAAGTGTTGGGAAGAGAAGGACATGG
The DNA here is from genome assembly GCF_009828535.3 of Hylobates moloch. NCBI lineage: Eukaryota > Metazoa > Chordata > Mammalia > Primates > Hylobatidae > Hylobates > Hylobates moloch. The sequence goes on from NW_026652290.1 coordinate 25,865,863, forward strand.
TCCCTTCAGATGATAAGGAAGGGAGGAAGGGAAGAGCGTGGTCCCTGGCTAGGGCTCCACCCCCTGGCCTGTGCCCACAGGCCTAAGTGAGCACAGGCATTTTTGTTTTCCTGCTCAAATGTTCCATTTCCCAAGACCACCCTGGCCTTCCACACCTCCATCCTGTGCCTATAACAACCCCGAGACCCTAGCAGGCACACACACAGGTGGCTGTACATTGAGAGGAAGGCACTGACAGGCACCTGCCTGCCTGCAGGCCAGTGAGGTGGAGTTTGGCTGGGGCAGTCGGAGGAGAGCATGGGCCTCTGAACACCAGACTCCAGAGGGAAAACCTTCCCACTTTATCCTCCTTCTGGCTTCCCCTATCTGCTGAGAGCTACCTCCACTCAATAAAACCTTGCACTTATGCTCCAAGCCCAGGTGTGATCCAATTCTTCCAGTATACCAAGGTAAGAACCCAGGATACAGAATGCCGTCTCTCTTTGCAACAAGATAGAGGGTCTAATTGAGCTGATTAACACAAGCCACCTGTTGCACACCCTGCAAGTGGGACAAAGGAACTTTTCCCATTTCAACAATATACACCACTTTACACAGTTGTTCAATTGAAAAATGAGATGTTATTCTTTCTTTCTTGCAGGCATTCTTGTTATCTAAGAGAAATACACAAGTGATGCCTAGAATCAATGGGAAAGTGTATGATCCACTGCTATTCTGTAAAGGTTGGTTACAAAAGAGGTATGAATTATGATGACTATTTATTTGTAACATGAATGAACACTTAAAAATCATGGTCCTTGGGAAATGTGGGCTTTAAGTATTTCTTTTTCTTCATTCAACATACATTGTCTATGTAAGACAAATTAATGAATTCACTGTCATAGGATATACCATGTAATTTCTTCTCTTACCATTAGTGGGTGTTGGTGTGGGTGTGGGTATGTGCACTCATACACATATAATGAAATAATCTGTACCAATATCAGAGAAATATTTATGACTTATGGGCAATCTATGTGTAACGTACACAAAGAAATATGAATATATGCATGCTGTTTTGTTTTTTTAAGTTTACTTCAGTTACTATTCATTATCTATCTTAACAATTAAAACAGTTACGGGGCATGACACACCATAAACATCATATGAAAGTCAAGACCCTTTGGAAATGTGTCTTCAAACAACTTCATTTTTTTTCTTTACTTCAACATTCAACATGCCCTCTCTATGCAAGCCAAATTAATGATTTGCTGTCTTTAGGCTATATCATGTAATTTCTTTCTCCCACACTATTTCAACATTTTTCTCCTATAAAATTATTGGGATAAGGAATCTTGCATTTTATACTCTTACACTTTCTTTACTGTTTACAGTAGCATATATTCTTACCAGGCACTGAAATATTCTTTGATTTTTCCTGGTCCAGCTGATTAGTTCTTAAACATAATTATCCTCACTGGATTTAAATTAGTCTAATTCTAGCTTCTACTTAGCCACTTCTTCTGACCCCTGATACAAGTGCAAAAACAACACAATCAAAAATTTCCCACCATTTGCCACTTTCATTTCTATCTCAGTGATCAAAGGTGTTTTTGTTTGTTTGTTTGTTTTTTAGACAATGACCTTAAATTATTTTCCTCCATTTACTGCCTTAGAGGATCTAAAATAATGAATTGAAATAAAAGGTACAGGCCGGGCGCAGTGGCTCACGCTTGTAATCCCAGCACTTTGGGAGGCCGAGGCGGGCGGATCACGAGGTCAGAAGATCGAGACCACGGTGAAACCCCGTCTCTACTAAAAATACAAAAAATTAGCCGGGCATGGTGGCGGGCGCCTGCAGTCCCAGCTACTCGGAGAGGCTGAGGCAGGAGAATGGTGTGAACCCCGGAGGCAGAGCTTGCAGTGAGCCGAGATGGAGCCACTGCACTCCAGCCTGGGCGACAGAGCGAGACTCCGTCTCAAAAAAAATAAAAAAATAAAAAATAAAAAAAATAAAAATAAAAAAAAGAAATAAAAGGTACAAGTCTGGTGAGACCCATCACATAAAATAGAAAATCAAAACTAATGGGAAGAGGAAAAGAATGTTAATAGTCAACACCAGTGATTTACAAACTGTTATTTTATAACAGTTTTAAAAATAGGTGTTTTTTTATCAGAGTACATTTATTAACATAAGTATACATCCATGGTATCATTATGTGAAAAGAGCAATATAGATTAAATGATCACAGTTTCGTTTTTTTAAATTATGGTAAGTGTACATAACATAAAATTTACCATTTTAACCATTATTAAGGGTACAATTCTGTGTCATTAAGTACTCAATAGGAAAAACAAACTGTTTTCCTGTCTAGTCTATTCTCAATACTTGAGAAAACATTGACATCAAAGATATGGGGTTTTCCACACTGAGTAGTCCTCCAGTTCTCTACAGATACCACCTAGGTGTCCCGCAATTTAACTCAGTTCTGAAACTATCTACTTGGAGATAGCAGATCCCACAGATTAAGGGCTCCATCCTATAAGACAGCCCCCACTTCAGATGCCAATTCCATGTCCTGGATGGCATCCACACTTTGACCCAACCTGCTATAAATCAGAGGTTCCAACCCCTTCTTGGCTTCAATCATTTGCTAGAATAGCTCACAGAACTCAGGAAAAAATAGGTGTTTTAACAAACAAACCTTCTCTGCCTTAAAAAAGATCTTACTTGAAAAGCCAACGTTATTTAATAGGTTATTTGGAGCCTTCGTGGTCCAAGTGAAGCAAGATGGGATCCGAAATTCCTAAAATGTAGACACCTATTTTTCAGTCCCTGCACTGGTTGGTTGCTTCAGTGACAACTTACATTTCAGGAGGTTCATAGTATTTACACTAATACTGCAATAGTAGTATTATGAAGCCCTGGTTAAATTTAACTCTTAGCTTCCTGGTGAAAAGGCAGGAAGGTACATATATATATTGCAGTGTCAGTATGTAATGGGAAAAAAAAAGATCTTACAAAGAAGCACCTTTTTTTTAATTAAAAATATTTTTACTGTACGTGTCCAATGAATCATCACTGAGAAACATATTTGACAATGTCTTCAAAATAGGTCTTTCAGAGCATAAAAAATTATGTTTCCTATAGCTATATCTTGTATCTATGATCAATAAAAACCTGGTAGATCTCTGTTGATATAAATAAATTTCTGCTTGGTTTTAAATTGCTTAAGTTCAAAAAAGTAGATTTTAGTAATCTAATGTAGTATAGGAATAACTGAAGAGTGGATATATGGAGATAGAATGTGTATGTCTCCTATAAATACATATTTTTGCAGGTTTTTTTAGTAGAAGCTGGGTAGCACTTCATTTTAGTTTAAAATTTTCAGTGAAAACCTCCATGACAAATTTGCTATATAAATGATTAAATATATGTTTTAAATGCCCAATATCTAAATTTTGATTTAGGCTGCCCTTTCTTTTCGGCCCTATCCCCTTTGTAAAGGATGATGTGAAATATTTCATGTGAGAAATGCCTATTAAACATTATAGAAATTGCTTGTATTAGATAGAGTTTCCCATATTTCAGTTTAACATTGAAGACTGAATTTATTTTACATATTTTGGGCAGCCCTATTACCACTCCTTATCAGTCAACTTTCTATATCAGTGCAGGAATGAATGGAGGAAATACTCCTTTCTGGATAATCTCTGAAATAAAATCACAGTACTACTCCTTTTGCAAGTTAATCAACATCTGAAAATATTTAGTCTCCTCTTCTTATGCCTTAACTAATAACCTTTTGAAACAGACTTTCTGTTAAGGTATCTGCTTGAAGTTAGCTGTTGGTAGTTATTTTTTCTCACTTTTTGCACTCTTGATCTCAGCAATATATCCATATGTTTTCATTCTTCTCTCTTTCTCTCCCCTTCTTCTTATCCCCTTTCTTTTCTTTCTTCCTCCTTCCAATTCTTTTCTCCTCTTTGTCCTTCCTTCCTTGTTTTCTTCATCATGCAATTATTTATTTCATCATATATTTAACAAATAAATTGTTTACTACCTGACATTTTCTACCAGCCAGCTATGTTAAAAAATGAAAAATGCCTAACTCACAAGAATATAGAATAGGTTTAAAAATAATTTTATGAGGAGGGGTCAGTTTTATATACAATGCTGGAAGCTTGTATATTTATGGATCTTTGTAGCCAAAAGCCTATCAATACATTTCTTTTTATATTCGTCAAGAACAAAATTAATGTTGTGATATGGGAGGGAGTAATAGTGAAAAAGAAATAAACTCATATGAAATAATAAAGAGGGTTAACTTTATTCTGCATTATTTACAAAGTCATAGCCAGATAATAAAAAACAGAGTGAACATGAAATGAACATTTGAGGTAATATTCCTGGCATAGGTATGAAGGGTTGAACAAAGGACAGTGGAGACTAGAGGATTTTGTCGGAACTTATTATGAAAATCCGGAGAAGAGAAGATGAAGACCTGAGTCAAGTTTGAGGTAGTGAAAAAGATAATTCAGATACAAGTCTGTAGAAATCAGTGACTGTCTATTGATTGAATGTAAGAAGTGGCTGAGGGGAGAAATACATGATGTTTCAAAATTTTTCATATAAGAAGACAAAAATGAATGGTGCAACCATTGCCAGCATTTAAACAACTCAGAAAAGCAAGGAGAAGAAAGATTTGGGTTCACAGGTGATGTATTCAGGTTTGTTAATTACTGTGATAGATACAGTCAAAATAACATTTATCTTAACACTTTGCTTTATTCATTTCTCTTTTTTATAATGTTGTTTCTATATTTGTCCCATCATGACAGAGTAGCATAGGCATATAGATTCATATTCCAAAGCCAGACTGCCTGATTTTATATCTAGGATCAAAAGTTATAGCCTGTATGAATGGGGGCAAGTCGTGTCTGTAGCCTGCTTCAGTTTACTATCTGTAAAAAGGATCCAAATATAAAAGTGGCAATGCCTGTCTCATGGGGTTGTAGTGAGAAGTACATTACTAATATGTGTAAAAAGCTTATATAATTGTGAACTATTATTATTATACATCTGCTCTATATTTTCTCAATACATCCCACTGAAATATTTTTATTTACATAACTCACATTGTTTTAAACACAAAATAATTATTGTTGCCCATCCCTTCCCCTGAAAAATGCATAGCTATGAACAGTATTGTCTGCACCTTTACTTTTTGCCCAGCATTATAATTGGTATTTTATCCATCCTTTAAAATTGTATTTGTCACATACATGTAGTAGCCCATATGATTGAGAGGAGCCATAAAGGTGAGAAAGGATGTTAAGTATTAAGAATAGACTGTTTGAATCAATTTCCCTTGGGGAGATGGAACCTAGAATCATCTGTATTAGAGTGAGGTTTGAAGACCTCAAATTCAGGGTCTTGTAAGTACAAAATAATTTTGAATTTCAAAAAGAGGGCAAAGACAAGAACCTTATTTGAACTGAGTTCTCAATGTAGAGCATTGCATGGATAGGGAGAGAGAGAGTCTCTGAACTAGAGATGGAAAGTGAAGAAAAAGCAAACAGAAACCAAATCGGAAGATTTCAATTGTCAGCAAATGGCAAACTGACTTTTCTGGGAGCAAATCCCTGCTGCCAAATAAATAGAAATGCTAGATAATATATTTTTAAGAAATGGTTATAATAAATGGATAGCGAGTGAAATGACAAAATAAGATAACTTTCCAGGCCGGGTTGGTGGAAGGAAGAATAAATATGAAGAGGAAAACACAAAACTGAGGGATATGCCTGAAGGTATTTGTAATATCAGGAATAGAAACTTAGTGTTTAACTACCACTCCTGGAATGTTAATAATTCTTTGAGCTCTTCAGAAATAGAAAGCTAGAACTGAAAACTCCACCTGAACACAGATCTCAGAATATTTTTCTTTCTATAAAACAATATGATAGGAAAAAAATAGTAATTCTATTAAGCAAAGTAAAAAAAACAACATTTTTCTTCTTGTCTTAAATTTAAGTGAAAAACCATATTGAAAACCAGCCCCTGGAATTCAAAATGCAGCTCTGCTCTCATCTGCATTTAGCATTTCAATGTATAACACTTGCACAAAGAGGAAAATCCCAAGTCCATGCATTAATTTAAAATATGTTGAACTTGGTAGTCTGCAGAGGATGATGTAAATCTGATATGGAGAAAGTAACCATAAAACAAATCCCTTAAGATGCCCGATTAACTTCCTAAAATTCTAAGTTCAAGCACAACAAATATGTGTGTGTGTGTGTGTGTGTGTGTGTATGTATGTACGTGTGTACATATAGAAATTTGTCCCCATAATTTTGACTTGGAATAAATAAATGATCTTTAGACTTATCTTCTCAGAATCTACATATATTGAAATAGTAAATAATTATGGTTAATATATTTGAAGAAAAATACATTTATTATATGTCTAAGAAACAAGATTATATGTCTGAGAAACAAGATTATATGTCTAATAAACAAGAAACCATTAAAAATGACCAAACATATTAAAAAGAAAATTGCAATAGTTTTTCTAGAAAGGAAAAATGAAATCAGTGAATTAAAAACACCTCAATGAACAAAATAGAAGCAAATTAATAACAAGTTAAAAAAACAGACAACAACACAAAATATAAGCAAAATATACAAAAAAGTGAAAAATTTAAGAGATAATGGTAATGACTGTGGGTATACCGGAAACAATATAAGGCACCAAACTTCAGATTCAAGAAGTCTAGTGAATCTCCACAAATAAAAATAAACAGAAATTCCTGTCTAGGCATATCAGCCCTGAAAGTCTTAGGAAAATCTAGAAAGGGAGAAGAAAAGCAGATGACTGGCAGATTTGCATTAAGATGATATATTAACAGCAAAAATATTTGTCTGAACACAGTGGGAAAATAACTTCAAAGTTATAAGATAAAATCATCATGTACTTATTGGTGATACGTTCTATAATTTAATAACAGGAATAGAGAACTTACTATGAGCAGACTTTCGATTTTAAAAATTCTATAATTTTTCCAGGAAGAAAATAAATAATCCCAAAAGAAAAGTCTGAAATACAAGAAGGAAGAGTCTACATAGAAAAATGTAAAACTTTAACACCAGCAAGTGTTTATCTATGAATGAACAAAACACATTAGACAAAACAAAAACTACTAAATGTAAGTAGAGACCAATAGTAGCATAGAATCCATCAGTAGAACAGTGAAATACTAAGCATCCTAAAGTCCTTAAATTGTCTTAAAGTTGGATAAGAACAATGGGTAAATTTAGACTTTTAAGGGGTATCTTAAAATTTAAAGGTAAAAATAAAAGGATAAAGTAAAACAGGCAAATAATAGTCAATATAGACGAGGGACAAAAAATAAGTAAGAAGGTAAAACTGTATCGAAAAAAGCATGTAATAAAAAAGAATAGATAACTTATTCAAAATACAAATCAACAAAATAAATTGACAGGTTTTAAACCAAATACATGATAGCAAATTGGGTCTAGAAGATGTTCTTAATCTAATTATGAATATTTAAAAAGAAATAATAAATATTATCTAGAGGAGTAAGATAGTAGAACTATTCCCTTTAAAATAAAATACAGTACAGATATGACTTCTATTACTGATTCTATTTATGGTAATGGTGGCTTTAAGCAGCAGAAAAAAATACATGTTTTATTTATGTATGTCCGTGGATATTTAATTTGCCTGCAAAAGAAAAAAAAGGTGATCTAAATACAAATCATTACAGTATTTAGTATAAAGATAAACATATCTTAGGATTAAGTGTATGATAAAATGAGTAAGTAAAGAGATAAAATAGGGAATCTTATGCATCTACAGTTGAGTTTAAAATATTGTTTCTAAAATGATACCAATTAAATAGTCAGCAAAAAAAGATACCTAGGAATAAATCTTACAAAAGATGTTCATAACTTTTACGGGGAAAAAAATGAAGTTAATGAAACAATAAATAAAACCAAAATAAATGGTGCAATACATTATAATTACATATATGAGAAAACAGGATGGAAATGATGTAAATTTCTCACATTAATCCATAATTTAAAATATTAAAGAAAGTATTATAACTTTGAGAACCTAATAAGCTTATCCTAAATATTACACAAAGAAACACAAAGTCCAAGAAGGACAAAAATAATTTGAAAACAAACAGGGCTGGTGAACTCATCTTACCTGATAGCAGCTAGAAAAATCAATAAAGTGAGGTATTGGTGCAGTGATAAAGAAATAATTTCAGTGGATTACAGACACACAGAGCCCATGCATATATGAGTATTGGTACATGCCCTTTGTGTAGTTCAACATTCTGAAAGGATGAGATTTAAGAAAATGGTTCTGGTACAGTTGCTTCTGAAGCTTAAACTACTTGGGAAAATCAACTGGTCTGGATTAAACCACTATATTCAAAAGCCACCTTTTGTAAAAAATAAAATAATATAAGTATTTATCTTTATAACAGAAAAATGGGGGAAATGCTTTAATTAGGGAAAAAACAGCCAAACCATAAAATGAATATCAATATCTTTGACTTTACCTCATACTTCAAAACATAGAAAAAGGTAAACAAACAAACACCTATAAACCAACAGAACAGAGAAGAGAGAATCCAGAAATAAATCCGTCAATTTATAGTCAATTTATTTTCGACAAAGACATCAAACATGCATTGGAAAAGCATATCCTCTTCAATAAATGGTTCTGGAAAAATTTGATATTCATATTCAGAAGAATTGAAATAGATCCCTATCTCTTATCATACACAAAAATCAACTCAAAATGGACTAAAAACTTAAAAGTAAGATCCAATACTATGAAACTATTAGAAGAAAACAGGATAAATGCTTCATGACATTGGCCTTGGCATAGATTTTTTTGGATGAGACTTCAAAAGCATAGGCAACAAATGCAAACATAGATAAATTGGATTATATCAAGCTAAAAGGCTTTTGCACAGCAAAGGAAGCAATCAACCTGAAGGGTGAAGAGACAACCTCTAAATTTAGAGAAAATGTTTGCAAACTGTTCATCTGACAAGGTATTAATACCCAGGATATACAAGTAACACAGTAACTCAACAGTAAAAACAAACACACAAACAAATAATCCAATTAAAAATGGGCAAAGGATCAAGCATTATATTCACCTGAATTTAGATGGCTACTTGGTTCATTTCTTTCCCTGGTAGCTAACTGGACTTCAGTAGTAGCAACAACATACCACTATGTCCAGAAGTTAGGAATCCACCTGGGGACTCAAAGAATGATTTTAAACCCTGAGTCTATGAAAGACTGACCAATATGGCAGAGGATAATAACAAAAATAGCCAATCAATTGTTTTCTTTCTCTTCTTTCAGATTCTAACGGACTATCTTTTCTATCCCATTCAGATGTTTGTTATTGCTTTAGGAAATAAAGTTTCTCATTAGTGTTGTTGTTGTTGTTCTTTTAAATGGGCAAATAATCAGAATAGACACTTCTCAAGAGAAGACATGCAAATGGCCAACAGGTACATGAAAACTCATGAACAGGTACATGAAAAGCTGCTCAAAATCACTAATCATCAGATAAATGCAAATGAAAAATGCATTGACATATCATCTCATATCAGTTAGAATCGCTAATATGAAAAAGATAAAAGTAACAAATGCTGCCTAGAATGCAGAGAAAAGGGAACTTTTATACGCTGTTGGTGGAAATGTAAACTAGTAGAGCCATTATGGAAAACTTATAAAGATCCCTCAAAACCTAAAAATAGAACTACTCTATGATTGAGCAGTGCCACTAGATATCTATTTAAAGAAAACAAAATTAGTATGTTGAAAAGATATTTGCACCCCCATGTTTATTGCAGCACTATCCACGGTAGCTAAATATGGAATCAACCTGTATCCATCAACAGATGAATGGATAAAGAAAATGTCATATGCATACGTAATGGGATATTAATCAGCCATAAGAAGGGATCAATTCCTGCCAAACCCAGCAAGTTCCATCGTTCTATAGCATTGTATGGTGACTTTAGTCAGCAGTAACTCGTATTATTTTTTCAAAGAGCTAGAAGAGAGGATTTTGAATGTTCCCAATACAAAGAAATGATAAATATGTTTGATGTGTTGTTATGCTAAATATCCTGATTTGATCAGTATACACTGTATATATGTATCTAAATATTACTCTGTACCTAATAAATGTGTAAAATTATTACATGTCAATTAAAAATTTAAAAAAGTAAAATAACTGTCACCCAGTCTGCAGAAAAAAACAATAAGGACAAAAAATTCTGGGCATGGGGGCTCACACCTATAATCCCAGCACTTTGGGACCCTGAGTCAGGAGGATCACTTTAGCCCAGGAGTTCAAGACCAGCCTGGGCAAAACAAGCATACCTCAACTCTACATTTTTTTTTTTTAATTAGCCAGGTGTGGGAGTGTACACCTGTAGTCCCAGCTACTCAGGAGGCTGAGGCGATAGGATCAATTGAGCCCAGGAGTTCGAGACTGCCATGAACTATGATTGCATCACTTCACTCCAGCCTGGACAACAGAGTAAGACCCTGAATCTTAAAAAAAAAAAAAAAAAGAAAAGAAAAAAGAAAAGAAGAAGAATAGCTTCACTTTGAGGGACTATATTTATGACACATTTAAATAGTGAAGAATAATTACCAGAATTATGTATTAATATAATTTCTCCTACATTTTTCCTGATAATGAATAGGAAAAAGGCAAACAACGTATTAGAAAATCAGCAAATATACATGAAGTATTTAACTTTATAAGAAACGAGGATGGCAGAATGACCAATAACATATAAAAGTTTTTCTCTATCATTTTTAGCAATTTAAACAATACAAAATAAATAACAATGAGACATATCTTTTTAAAAACCAACATATTGAGAAAAAACTGAAATCTGACAATAACAATTATTGGCGAGGGTACAGCACAATATGAAATTTTATATGCTACTAGAAGTATAGTTTGAGATAGCCATTATAGTGAACATTTCTGCAAAACCTATTATTACTTTTATTATTATATTCTTGTGTTTTTTAAGCATAACTCTGAATGGTTGAATTCAGGGAGGTAGGATGCTGGGTATGTGATTGCTTAGTACAGGCAGATGCTAAATTCTTTCTTTGTATCTAAGAGGTGTGGTATTAGATAAGTTTACGGGATTTAAAGAACTCGGAGTGAACCAACATAGATGTACTTTACATAATCACTATATTTAAATAAATATAATTGAATATAAAAGCTCATTACTGAAAATAACTCTGCTTAGCATAAATCATTTTCTGAAATGAAGACACATAATCTCTTACGTGCTCTCCCTGCCTCCCATTCTAGCTCTCTTGAGATCACTTTCAAACATTGACATGTCTGATGATCTTACAGACTTACTTATACTAGCTAATCTCCTGGGTTCTGGAGTGCCTATTTGTGTGATGTGCCTCCACAGGAATTATTTAAACTAATTTTGCAGACATAATATCATAAATAAAGGCAGAGTTTAGCTGTTCTTTTTAAGCTTTTGTTTTTAAATACAGAAATGCCCCCTTTTTTCTCTTCACTGATTAATTTCACTATGTACTCACTTCTGAGGCTTTTATATAATAATATAAATTATTATGCATACAAAAGCAAAATGAGATTGTATAACCACTATAGCCTATATTTGTTCTATTTTAAACCAGATAACAGCCAATAGTTTTGCTGAAAACAGATAAAATCAAAGAATCATAAAATTACTAGAGCCAGCTTTTGAAAATGTAGATATGATAATCTAATTGTAATAATCAGTTAGCCTCATTTATAAATGAGAAGTCTGAGCTCTCACAGCCAGTTAGTTCAAGAGCGAAAACTACGTAGCAATTCCTGCTGCTTCCCCTGGAATCCTCCCATTGCACATCAACTCCCTTAAATTAAATTAGTATTCAACTCAATAGTTTACTGGATTCAATAATTTGTTTGGACTTAACTGGAAAATTCAGTCAAGAGGGTCTAAACTAAAAAAAAAAAAAAAAAAAAAGTAGTATATTAAAATTTGGCCAGCACTCCTAAATATTGATGAAACACCGGGGTGGGCAGTATAGGTAAAAGCGGTCATAGACTATGAGATAATTTGTACACTTCATGGGGCTTGATAATATGCATGACTGTAAACATTACAGTTTCCTCAACTGTAAAATTGGTGCTTACACACAGAGCCTGTTCAGAGTCCAGCAGGCATGTGATTTGCGAGGGTCCTACACTCACTGATAAAGCATTCTTTGTCCTTTTGGGTCTCATCAGTTCTCAGTCTCAAACTTGTTTAGGGAATGGAACTGGTGAACTAGTGCACTTCTTTATATTAGGGTACAAATGCTTTTTAAGGGATTGTCATTTTCAGTCGTCACCTTGTCACTTTCAAGGTGATTTTGCAGTTTGGTTGGGAATAAAATGTTAAACCAAGAGAATAAATAATGATAGTGTGTGAGCTATGAAGAAACAATGGAGAGAAAAATTTAAAGTAATCAACATAATAAAAATATGCAATAGAGATGTCATCCTATTTTGATATCCAGAAAGATCATATATAACAGTGTATATAGTCATTCTGTCCATAAACTACTTAGTCAGATTAAAAATGTATTTTTGAATATCTAATTATGCCTTAGGCTTTTATAGATTGTATTCTCCAAGAAGGGCACAAAGAGAGGACAAATACCAGTTTTAAGGAAATGATAGAACTACTAAGCTTATTTATGATTTTTGCTCAAGAATTATAAGACTGGGTTGGGCATGGGGGCTCATACCTGTAGTCCCAGCACCTTGGGAGATGAGGTGGAGCATTGCTTGAGGCCAGGAGATTGAGACAACCCTGGTCAACATAAAGAGACCCCATCTCTATTAAAAAAATACATTAAGACTGGAAAGCCCCTTCATATAAGGATAGTGACTGACCAGAATTAGGCATAGGATAGAGGTTGGTGTAAAATAAGGAAAAACAAAAAATAAACTTAAACTTTCGACTGAGAGAACCTAAATCAGATTTACACCAATCGGATTCCTTAATCCTTCTGAGTAAAACTAATTGAGAGTCGGAAGACCACATACCAGTGATAATATGATACAGTCAGATATCATGATATAATATGAGTCAGAGAGACATTCATGATAGTATGAATATATAATATGATATATGATACCAGTGATAATATGACATGAGTTAGGTATCATGATATAATATGAGCCAGGGAGACATTCGTGGGCAGTAAACCAACCTGACCTCTTATTAATTCAAAGTCATTAGAAAATTGTCTTTAATTCTCAATGTCTTCACCTGAAATGGAGATATTTATTTAAACAGTGAGACTTGAGAACTTAGCTTATATGCAAAATACATGGTAGTTATTTGTCAGAATGTTGGATAGTTGACTATCATTCTGCTTGAGAATGTGGAATTGTGTAAATGGAAATTAATGGTGCCTACATAGGATTCTCAGCTGGTGAGATCTTCCCACTGAAATCCTCAAAATCTGAAGGACACTCAAAATACTATTCTCTACTGTCTTAGTATAGTACAACTACTAAGTAATTATTTGGGAAAAATATTAGTCTCTCCCTTTTAATTTTAGTAGGCCTCTGGTTTTGTAATACATTAAGTTTCTAGTATGTTAGTGTGCAAGAGACTACAGTGTATTTTTTCTTTTTTTTGGGGGGACTGAGAGAAAAAAGGGGGAGTGTGTGAAGAGCGACTATTTTATAGATCCAAAAATACTTATATTATTCACATTTTGACATGATTGAAAATGAATTGTGCTTTAAAATTTATGGTTTCTTTTTTTTTTTTTTTTTTTTTGAGATGGAGTGTTGCTCTGTTGCCCAGGCTGGAGTGCAGTGGCGAGATCTTGGCTCACTGCAAGCTCCACCTCCCGGGTTCACGCCATTCTCCTGCCTCAGCCGCCTGAGTAGCTGGGACTACAGGTGCCCACCACCACACCCGGCTAATTTTTTTGTATTTTTAGTAGAGACAGGGTTTTGCCGTGTTAGCCTGGATGGTCTCCATCTCCTGACCTCGTGATCCACCCGCCTCGGCCTCCCAAAATGCTGGGATTACAGGCTTGAGCCACAGCGCCCGGCCCAATTTATGGTTTCTTGTAATTGCTGACAGATAGGAAGCAGTCTAGATTGGTTGATATTTCTTAGTGTCAAGAATGTAACCCATCCATGCTTCAGTCAACAAACCATTTAGGGTCTACTTGAGAATGAAATATCAGTGCTAATTTTCATCTGCAACCTCTGTTGACAACATCAAAACTCACAGAGTAAGATTTTAACACATCTTGGAAGACATGATGCAAAGAGCAAGTTTTTCTAAAATTCATCTGGAAAATCAACTCACTCTGGTGATTCGGAAAATTAGTAAACTGAGACCTGAACCTCCTTCTTATCCTAGCAGGATGAACTCCATCTGTGGTAAGCTTTCCATGGATTTGGTGGCTTCTTCCCAACAGGGTAACATCCCAAGGGCACTAAAACCTCCAGGTGTTAGGCAACTGGCATTTCCAGACAAAATTTGAGCTGACACTCAAATCTAGACTACCTAGTCCTAAAGCCGTCTATTTGTGCTCCCACTAAGAATGCCATTTCTCACTATTGCCCTTTGAGAAGTGGGAATAACAGGATGGAGAAGGTTCCCTCCACTAGATCACGGACCCACTCTGCATGTATAGCAGAGCAAAATGTCCCTGGTATTTCTCTCAGTGGGACAAGAGGAAGATTAGGAAGCCTGATTCTTCTCATCTTTAGGAGTCTTTTGCTTGCAAATTTCCCATGGAAGCCTTTTCCTACTGACCTAATATGTGATAGTGAAAATTTCTCAGAGTCTTAGCTGACTGCAAATTAACCTATTTTATAGAAAATAATAACTTAGAGAAAATAGTGGAGCGTTGATCAAAGCTGCATCACTAATGGTATTGATGGAACAGAGGATGATCTCATAAGCAAGATAAGAATGACAAAGATTCCCTGCCACAAGATTTGAGTTTTGAATGTGAAGAGGCTTTAGTTATACTTTAACAAATTATTTTGCTGAGAATTTACTTTTGTATATGATTACACTTATGTTTAAGTAACTGTAAAAATGTACATTCAATAAATGCAAAATAGAAATGCTAAGAGATTTTTAAACAACGTTGAGTTATGGTTTAACCTGAAGCCTTTATTGTTTCTTAGTGACTCAGAAAATTTGAAACATGATTATAATTGGTAGCATCATAAATTTCATGAAATACACAAAAACCCTATGATAAGGAGAGTAGCAACCTCAACAATATGACCACTTTCATTTGTAAATAATTCAATTTTATTAAAATAATTTCAGGGTCGTGGTGCCCATTAGCACTCTAAGCACATGTTGCAGCCACCGGCAGAGCAGAGACACCAAAAATTGGAACAAATAAATGACAAAGATTTTGATGTTAAGATACATGAAGTAATTATTATTGAAAAAATCAGAATTGCTAGATATCCTAACAGTAATGTTGAAACTAACTACTGATTTAGTTATATGCAAGTATGGAGTTAGAGGAGATGAGGCATGGTAATAATTTGACTGTATATGCATACCACTAAAGCTCTTTAATCTGTGGTTTCTACTATTGCTAGAAAGCATTTGGTTTATGATTACCCAAACTAATAAAGTAATTGAAAGGAAAGTAGGAAAAAAAATGCTGACCTGCTAAAATTACAGAGATCTAAATTAGATGTATCTCCATGGCAACCTTTTCCCCCAAACCCCCATGCCCTTAACTCATGCCATGAGATTGTATCTTACAACTCAAATATTTTGCTTGCTCAGAGTGGTCTATGTTAGTGTACATTCCCAGATATTGAGAAGAGAAAATTAGAGGCATTGCAAAAGTGATAATTCCTAGCAATGGCTATATCCTCAAACCCAACAAAATTAAATAACAAAGTTATTTTTCTTTTCTTTTTACCTATTATTCTACTTCCCACCCAAATCCCATAGCCTTCTTCTGGCTTTGTTATTTAGGCTGTAATTACTTTTGCATAATTCTTAAATTTATTTTTCTTATGGAAGTTATTTTGGCTTATTGACCTTTTTTTATGTTTATTATTTCTTACCTTTTGGGCAATTCGAAGTTTTCCCTGCCTAATCTATCAACTTCTAATCTTCATAATGGTTATTTCTCTGGAGTATAGTTATGATTACACTAGCTAGTGTTTCTCATGAAATATATGACATTTTCATAGGCTGAAAAAACAGAAAAGAGAATTGATTTTATGTAACTCAAATTTCTGAATGTTTTTGTCTGAGTGTCAAGAATTCAAATCACAACCCTATCATTAACTACTATCTGTTTGGTTTTGGGAAATTTAGAAATTATTTACCAGCTTCTCATGTGTTCACACATTGTATTGTTTTTGATGATCATATGTCTTCATATTAGTGAATACTTTTGGAATGAATGCACACAAAAACAGGAGCAAGTTTTTGGCATTTTGGCAGCTGATGCCACTGAAACAGGGCTTGAATCTCAGAACTCCAAGATGTGCATTATCTACCCTAATGCTGAACTGTTCTCAGGAAAAACCTGATCTTAAGATGCATTAATCAGAAGGCTAATAGGAGGACTGGTTGGGATTCTTAGCTTTGGGGTATTATCCCTTACAATCAATAGCACTATCAAAATATGGTACAGAAACTTTCAGAAAATAAGGTTGTTTCTGGATTAGCTCTCTCCATCCCTGGATGAAAGAAATCTGAAGGCAATAGACGAGTGTTTTCCTATATTCTCAGCTATAGGGCTGTGGAGTCTAAATGACTATAGAATCTCCAGTGTTTCATCATTATTATCTGATGCCAGATTAAGTAGATGTGGTGTGGTGTGTGTGTGTGTGTGTGTGTGTGTGTGTGTGTGTGTGTTTGTCGTGTTTAATCCAGCAATGATTATAGAGCTTCTCAGGGCAAGTCTCTGTTATTTTCAAAATACAATTGCAAGTTGAAAGGGCTAAGTTTTCAACCTTACTTCAGTATAGATGAAGAGGTATCTGCTCCAAATTAACAACCTTGCAAAGAGTTGTCAAGATGTTTTTACCCTGGTGGATAGAACCTAAAGACTTTCTGCACTGTGGATTTAAACTTGTCCAGTGGCAGAACATTCTTTATGATACCACTAAATTTTAAGTACAATGGCTCTAGCAATGACATGGTTTACATGAGCAATTTCCCTTTTACAAGACCTGTAAAAACTGCTAAAATGTGAATCATCTGGACTGATTAGAACTAATTCCTTAAATAAATAAAATCGTGATTTTCCAAAAGGGCTCTTTATAAAACATGCTTACAATTACACAATGAAATATTAAACCATGTGAATATTAATACTAGGAAACACAATAATCGTACAATGTGCAACTTGTTCACCAGATATTTATGCTTCATAATAGTCGATAATGACAGATAAAACATGTAAGTAGCTTTTGATATCCCTGGTTATAGTATAAAGAGTGTTGTTTTCTATTCATTTGTGTCAGTAGTGTTGATAAAATCATTTATGCAAATAATTTTACAAATACAGGTTTGTATAGAATAACACATATAAACTTATAGAACAGATTCTCTAAGTGCTTAAGGGACACTGAAATTTGAGATTTATTTATAATCTTTACAAAGCCAACTAACAGACTGTAATTATGATTTTATGTCCTAAATTTTTTAAAAAATCCTAAAAATGCTAGTGATACATAGAGTACAGTTTGAAGATCAATTTTTACCGTTCAAATAAATTTTACTTGGCTTACCACATTTCTTCTTAGAAAATATCCCCTTGCAGCAGGTAGAGTTGGTGTTATTTACAGTTTACATTACATAGTTGATGGCCAGAGAGCTACTGTGTACAAGAGGTAGCGCTTGCCCCTTGACCTGACTCCCAGGCATCTGTGATTTCTATTGGAATCATCTTTGTCTAACAACTCTGCTGAAAATCTTGCTGGGCAGAGGAAGGTTTTTGAATGATTTTGGAGATGATACAACAAGTGATGTTCACAGAACAATCCGCTGTAATCATCTGCCTGTTAGCAGTACCTCCATCTCTCCCATTCAAGAAAGTCTATAAGAATGTGAATCAGGAAGATGGTAGTAGAGTTTGATCTGGTGAATCTCTCATATTATTACCTTAAAATTATTAATCTTCACTCCTTTGAGCACCAAACACTTTCCCTTTGGACACTAAAATAATGAAATTTTCATTAACCAGTGTTGGGAAGTAGGAGATTGGAAAATCAAAACTTCTTATTATTGGCCTTTAAAGAAATGCACCAAGGCTTCAGATGTAAGTTGGGGAAGACTTTTAAAATAGAAGCAATTTAGATGATAGCCTATTTTTTCCTTCTGTCACCATTATCTGTTGTCCCAACCTAGAATAACCTTGGAATTTGGTAAAGAGGAGAAGGAATAATTGGGCAGAGAAGAGATTGCAATGGAACATCTGTCCTCCAACTCACACCTCTGGACTACAGCCTGGTGGGAGAAGGGACAAGACACCTGAGGAAACTTAAGGGAAAATAACTAGTCCTACCTCAGTCCAGGCAAGAGTGCCTGTGCTGAGCAGATAATTTGCACGAGTGATTCTCAATCTTTTTGATCTCAGGAGCCATTTTCTTCTTTGAAAATTATTATTATTATAGACCTGAAAGAGTTTTATTACATGGTGTGTGTGTGTGTGTGTGTGTGTGTGTGTGTGTGTGTGAAATTAAAACTAAGAAATTGTTTAAAACACAAGAATACATACTCATTTCATTAGTCACAAAAGTGATGCGATTACATGGTGTGTAATCTCTGCAAAATTCCAGTAAAATAGGCATATAACACCTTAGTATTATTATAAGAAGGATTCTGACCTCACAGACCCCTGAAAGGGTCTCAAGAAATCTCAGCATTCTCTAGACCATTCTTCAAGAACTGTTGCTATAGAGGGCCCTACATGTCTCTCTCTCTCACACACGCACATATGCACACACACACACACACACCTGAAACATAGATACCATTTTCTGTTTTTGGTTATGTGAAAAAGATTTTAAAACATTTGGTGACCAAATGAGTACTGCAGGAAAGCAAGGTGAATTTAGGACTTATCTTTACCCTAGAGTATACAGGGCTCAGAGCCCAGGCGTGTGAGCTCCATACATCAGGCCAGGAGTAGGGAGAAAACCACAGCTTCTGCCCTGACAAGGCAGAGAAAAAGATCTTGCTTTGGTTTAATATTAACTGTATACAATCACCAGAGCCATGGTCTAGGTAGACTGAGTTTATCAGACAACAGAATATGGTGCATCTTCCTTCCTCTCTGTTAGATTTGGGAGGCACTTAGGACCACTTGGAAATACTGGGTCAGAACATTTAGGTAAAGAGCAGGAAAACGTCTGTTTGATTCAGCTACCCAAAAACGTAAATCAGGTCCATGTGTTAGTCCATTCTCAGATTGCTATAAAGAGCTATCTGAGAGTAGGTAATTTATAAAGAAAAGAGGTTTAATTAGCTCATGATTCTGTAGGCTGTACAGAAAGCATGGTTGGGGAGGCCTCAGGAAACTTACAGTCATGGCAGATGATGAAGGGGAAGCCAGCACCTCTTACATGGCTGGAGCAGGAGATGAAGCACCTGTGAATAAGGAGGTGCTACACACTTTTAAACAACCAGATCTCATGAGAACTTACTCAATATCAGGAGAACAGCAAGGGGGAAGTCCGCCCCCATGAGCCAATCACCTCCCACCAGGTCCCTCCTCCAACACTAGAGATTAAAATTTAACCTGAGATTTGGGCAGGGACACAAATCCAAACCATATCAGTCCCTGTCCTGGTTGTAGCACACCCAGTCACTATCTGGAATCCTCAGCTCAACCCAGCTTTTGTTCTGCTCTGTCCCAATATTGTTCAGGGCTGGATTTCCAGACATCACGACTCCTTCGGGCTTGGTTATATAAAAGCTCTCATAAACATTACTGTCTTCAGACCTGGGGTAGGAAGAAGACTATGGACTTAAAAGAAAAAAGAAAAAAACATATATATCTTCTAAATATTTTGTCATAAGGTATGTGGGTACATTTCTATACTTTCCCCAAGCCCATTAATATTTTGACAAGAAGGCAAGATAATTGAGAGGCTGCTATTTCCTCCCTGATATATTTCCTCCCTGATATGTGTGTGTGTGTGTGTGTGTGTGTGTGTGTGTGTGTGTGTGTGTGTATATATATATATATATTTTTTTTTTTTTTTTTTTCTTTTTTTGAGACAAGTTCTCACTGTTGACCAGGCTGGAGAACAGTGGTGCAATCTTAGCTTACTACACTTCCGCCTCCCAGGCTCAAGTTCTTGTTTCAGCCTCCCTAGTAGATGGGAACATAAGCATGCCAACACATCTGGCTAATTTTGGTATTTTTTTGTAGAGACAGGGTTTCATCATGGTGCCCAGGCCAGTCCCAAACTTTTGAGCTCAAGTAATCTACTTACTTTGGTTTTCAAAAGTGCTAGGGTTGCAGGTGTGAGCCACCATGCCCATCCCCTGATACTTTTATGTTTAGTAGGCCTGCTGTGCTCCCCAACTCAACAGAAATGGTGCTGTCAAAGAAAATGATGGCAAGGTAGATCTGGATACAACATTGGCTAGGGACCATGCCCAAATTTTTTTCATGGCTTTGAAGAGATTTGTTGGAGAGCCTAATTCCTTGTAAATAATATGAACTAGGAGTGACAGCAACATGGCCACCAAAATGCTGTCAGACACAACAAATTTTAGAGTGCACATTTCCCGTTTTCTAGATGAAAGCAAATCTAGAGTGAGCCTCCAACCAGGGACATAGAGGAAAAAGTTGAAACCTCAGAGTATGGCCAATGGGAGGACATTTATGTAGGGGGCTGGATTAGCAAGGGAATCCTAGTCACGAGGGGTCCCATCTCTCCAAAGCAATCACAGTTCAAAGCAAAAACCAAAAGAACTGCCAAGTTCATCAATTGTGGTAAGTACAGAGAAGTAACTAGGGGTCATACACTTTGCTCTCTCTGTCATCATGAAGTTGTTTGATTTCTCTTACACACAGATGCCACTTTTGGTAGAAGAAGATAGAAGGGAGGACCTGGAAATGAATATAGTGTAGTTCTGGAAAGATACCAAATAGGTCTAAGGAAACCATGGATAGAATGACTAGATTAGGCATCCTATGTCTTCCCTTAAGAGAGTTAATTATAAATTCATTAAATAAACATAAGAAAAAATTACTTTTTTATTCACTGGAGGTGGTCACTGTGGAAATTTCTAATTATGCCATTAGTAACATTGAATCTTCTTTAATTTATTCAAAATCTAAGAGGTGTTAGTTAAGATACAATTCATGAGTTAGCTCTTAATTAAAACATTTAAAAAGCAGCAAACAATGCAAAGTATTGGAGGTAGAGTTCAGATTCAATAAAATAAGAGTTATTTCCCTGGATATGTGTTTTCACTAATGCTGACTTTTTTTTTTTTTTTTTTTTTTTTTTTTTGTGGGAGAGGTGAGGGTTTTGCTGTTGAAGATGTTTTTTCTTCTCCATTAAGGATAAGTCCAGCTTATACATTCCAGTGCAGTTATAATAAAAATCTCACCATACCCAACACATTGAAGCAAAAAGTTTAGAATGGCATCTAGTAAATAATAAGTGCTAAACAAATATAAGTTATATTATTACTCATGCCATTGCAAATTCCTTTATCTACCTGAAATGTACTTTCACTGATCCATTTATCCCTGTCAAAATTTTCCTCATATTTTCTACCTTCAATTTGGCATTTTCTTTGAATAATTGCCTTTTACTCTCCAGGAATGAATAATAACATTCTCTCCTAAGACCTAGAAAATTTTATACACAAATCTACTTGGACACTTATCAGAATGTGCTAAAAATGTGTCTGTATAGCAATTACAAGCCTCTCAAGGTTTTAGTCTATTCCTCACAGTGGGTGCTCAATGAACTTTTCTGAATAAATAATGAGTAAATTGTTTTTACTTTACAAAAAGTGTCTACGTGATAGCTACTTTTGGCCTGGGAACATATGATGCTATTAATCTGTTTATCTCTGATCAGAGAATTGTAATGACTTTGGACTTTGGACTGTTTTCTTTCCCTAGTAGGCCAGATCCTCAATATAGAATTGAGTATCAGCGAGTTTACCATATTTGTTCCATTCACTATTTCATAATGATGACAATAATGGTAATCATATCAGATAATTTTATTTAGTTATTTTTTTGAGCTAAACATTGTAATCAGGGTTTTTGGAGGATGTTCTTAATTATCATCATATAAACTCTATAATTTGAGTAGCAGTATTGATCCATTACTTGGATCCATTGTATCCAAATTAATACAAATGAATACAGTAGTAGGATTGTATCCAAAGAGAAAACTAGGCTAAAGAAGATGAATTAATTTGCCTGAGTTCACATAGCTCATAATTAGCTGAGTCATGTTTCTACAACGAGGCCACGTTGTAAAAGGACCCCTTTAATTCCAATTGCCATATGCTATTTCAGAGACAAGCATTAGTTATGAATATGATGATTCTAGTTTTTTTGCTAATTATTTAGGTAGATGTTAACTGATGACCTTGAAGGCTGAGTATTTATTTATTTATAATGGAAATAACTCAAACACTGTATTTTTTCATATATAAGACACATATGTGTGTATTGTTTGCTTATATACATGATTATGAACAAAGACAAAAAGGCATAACCCATTCATTTATAGATTAGGAAACTGAGAACCAGCTATAGCAGTAATAATATCTCTCATGAGATGAAACAACAGCAGGTAAAAAGAATCTCAGAATTATTTTTATTTGGTGGTGTTTCATCTCATGAGAGATATTATTCTATAATTTTCCTTCTTATCTTTATCTGGTTTTGGTTTTAGGGTAATGTTGGCTGAAAAGAATGAATTAGGAATTGATCCTTCTAATTTTGGAAAACAATGTAGAGAATTGGTATTGTTTCTTTTTAAAATGTTTTGTGAAATCCACATGTGAAACTATCTGGGCCTGGTGATTTTTGGAGAAGTTATTCATTATTTATTTCATTTATTTAACAGACATAAGCTTATTTAAGTTATATATTGTTCCATGTGTAAATTTTGGTATTTTGTGTTTTTCAATTTCCATTTTATCTAAAGTTGTGGGCATAGATTAGTCCACAATTTCTTTTCTTTTGCCTGTTCAAGGCTTAATTTGTTCTTTCTCTAAACTTCTGAGGTAGAAGCTCAGGTTTTTAATTAGAGCTTTTCCGTTTTCTATATATGTATTTAGTGATACAATTTTAAAATTTGTGTTTTATGGCTTAGAATGCGGTCTTTCTTGGTGACTGTTCATGTGAACTTGAGAATACGTATGGGTTTTCCAAGGGCTGTGATTCTTATACTTTTTCCTTGATAAGTAAGCTGGGGTTTTTCTCCTGGCTTCTTTCAAAATTTATTCTCATTTATCTCCAGTTTGAATATAATGGGCATAGATGTGGTTTTATTTGGCCTTGTGTTTTCTGAGATTCCCAAATCTGTAGTTAGAAGACTGTCATTAATTTTTGAAAGTTGTTGGTTATTATAGTTTCAAATGTTTCTTTTGTTTCATTGTCTCTCTTCTGGTTTTCAAATTACATATATATTACTTCTTTAGAAACTGTTCCACTTTCTTGTATGTTATTTTTTGTTTTTACTTTTACTTTTTTTATCCCTTTTCATCTTTGTATTTAAGTCTGAGAAATTTGTATTCACATATCTTCAAGCCCACAGATTATTACCTCAGTGGGATCCAGTCTACTGGTAAGCCCGTTAGAGCATTCTTTATTTCTGTTTCGTGTTCTTGATTTCTAGTATTTTCCTTTGGTTATTTCTTAGGATTTTGAGTTATCTGCCAACATTATTCACCTAGTCTTGCATATTATGTACTTTTTCTGAGAGCCCCTAACACATTAATCATAGTTATTTTAAATTTCCTGTGTAGTAACTTCAACGTCTATGTAACATCTAAATCTAGTTCTTATAATTGCTTGTCTTTTCCACCTGTGTTTTATGTTACCTTTTTGCATGCCTTGTAATTTTTTGTTGAGAGCATTTACTAAGTACTTGGAACTGGGGTAAATAGGCCATTAGTGGTGAGAATTTATTGAAATATGTCAAGGAGTTGAACTATGTTTATTGCTTTCTGTAACTCTTCCTACACGATTCAATTTCTTCTAATGTATTTTCTTTTTCTCCTCTATTGTTTGTAGTTACTTAAATACTCCTCCTCAGTGATACTTTGCATCTTTCAGCTTTTTCATTGTAATCTGCGTGAATACATGGGAGCCTTGCTGGTGCATAGAAAAGAACAGAGATGGGAGTTCACTTTATAATCTCAGTGCTTTAGTGTGCCTCTGTCTCTGGGATGTTATCTACATAAGAGTTTCTCCCATCATACAGATTTTTTTCCCCTTGCTCCCTACTCTGTTACCTGGGTTTTGTGATTCAAATCTATTTTTGTGAAACATTGACTCCTATTGACTATACAGACACATGCACACATACACAAACACACATACACACCTCACTTGATGGGAGGGCTAGAAGAGTTTGAGGAAGTAGAACTGCCCTTTCTTCAGCTAAGATAAGGCTCACAAAGTATTTTCCCCAAAAGATAGATCTGTGTTATGGAGAAGGCTCTAGCTATATTTCACATGGTCAAGCTGCAAAGTTTCCAAACTTTTACACACTGCTTTCCTTTTAAACACAAATTCCAATTTCAGACCATCTCTTTGTGAATGCATATTACCATATGCTTTCAGAAACAACCATTTTACATCTTAAATGCTTTGCTGCTTAGAAATTTTTTTTCCACTGGATACCCTAAATCATCTTGCTCAGGTTCAAAGTTCCACAGATGTCTAGGGCATGGGCAAAATGCCACCAGTCTCTTTGTTAAGTGTAGCAAGAGTAACCTTTAATCCAGTTCCCAAAAAGTTCCTCATCTCCATCTGAGACTACCTCAACTTGGACTTCATTGTCCATATTATTATAAGCATTTTGGTCAATATAATTAAACAAGTCTGTAGGAAGTTCCAAATGTTTTCACATCTTCCTGCCTTCTTCTGACCTCTCCAAACTGTTCCAACCTCTGCCTGTTACCCAGTTCCAACATCAATTCCACATTTTCAGGTATCTTTATAGCAGTACCTCACTCCCGGTATCCATTTTCTGTATTAGTCTAGTTTCACAATGCTGTGAAAAACTACCTGAAACTGGGTAAATTATAAAGAAAATAGGTTTAATTGACTCACAGTTCAACATGACTGGGGAAGCCTCAGGAAACTTATAATCATGTCAGAAGTAAAAGGGAAACAAGGTGCCTTTTACATGGGAGCAGGAGAGAGAGTGAGAGGGAACTGCCTCCCTTAGAAACCACCAGGTCTCCTGAGAACTCACTCACTATCACGAGTACAGTATGCACAGAAAATCCACCCCCATGATCCCATCACCTACTACCATTTCTCTCCCCTGACATGTAGGGATTACAGTTCAACAAACGACATGTATGGGGACACAGAGCTAAACCATATCGTGTAGAATTCATATTTTTCATCATACAGAAATAAAGATATATATATTTTTCACTCCATTCAATTTGTAACTAGAATGCCATTTTTAAAAGGTGAAGGATTTATACAATCTGAAGGGAGACCAGAGTATTGGAATGCCATTTTTTAAAAACCATATTTTTAATGGGATTGCCACAGACCCAATAACTTCAACATGTCTTTTTACTTTATTTTTGTTTTCAGTAATGTCTTACAACTGTCTTTATTAGTATATTTAACCCATACTTCCAATATATATACACACACATGTGTGTATATATGTATACATATACACAAATATACACAAACACACATACATACATAATCTGACAAAATTACATTTAATTTACATTTTAAACATTTCCTTCAAAGAAAGAAACAGAAAAAATAGCTAAAGTTTCTGACTTGCTTAGAATAATATTTTACTTGACCACATATGCTTTGTTAAATTTTGAATTTCTTTTACTCATTTTTTAAATAATGGGAGTATTTCAAAGATTTCATATGACAAAATAAGAAATTTATCTTGGCAGAAAATATCAAGAAAATAATATTTACTATACAGTCTATTTTTAACAAAGGTGCTATTTTGGCTGTATTTTCTACTCTTCTCTTTGTCCACATACCATTTAGCTATAGCTGTACATATTCTTTGAGAACAATTTTTCTCAACAATGCTACCAAATGTTAAATTCTGTTTTATATATATTTACACCCCCCTCCCTAAGTCTGGTGAAGTCACCTACTAGTTAATATTTATTTTATATCAATTGCAAATCAGGATTATGATGTCCTGAGAGCAAAATGTAATACTGATTGATTATGCACAGTGAAAATGTCATATGTTATTAATTAAAAAAAAAAAGAAAAGGGGCCGAGCATGGTGGCTTACACCTGTAATCCCAGCACTTTGGGAGGCCGAGGCAGGTGGATTACCAGGAGTTTCAGATCCACCTGACCAACATGGAGAAACCCCGTCTCTACGAAAAATACAAAATTAGCCAGGTGTGGTGGCATATGCCTGTAATCCCAGCTACTCAGGAGGCTGAGGCAGGAGAATCGCTTGAACCCGGGAGGCAGAGGTTGCAGTGAGCTGAGATCGCGCCATTGCACTCTAGCCTGGGCAACAAGAGCGAAACATCATCTAAAAACACAACAAAAAAAAAGGAGAGCGAGAGAGAGAAAAAGGAGGGGGATAAAAGGAAGGAAGAGATAGAGATTGATAATTCAAGAAGATTATTTCTTGTTGACTCTATACTTTCACTGTATGTCAGCTGAGGTGTTTTGATCAATGGTCTCTCATGAACCTCAGATGATGGAACATTTATTACCTGGATCATTGCCAGGAAAAGAGACTTCCAGAATCTCATGGGCGTAGTCAAATTATTTTATACAGAATACATTGTCTGTAATGTTGTCATTCAGCCCCTTCTACATACTAGGAGCTAGAGAATAGTTTGTAATTAGCACAAATGAGCATTCTCTACTTAGGGTAGATTTCTAGGTATAGTGATCTAAAACAAAAGGTTAAACTTAAAACAGTATGAATAATTTAGTTATGATATAACTTTTACTAGCAATTTATGTAGGCCATTTTCCTATTAAATAAGAATAATATGAAAAGTATTTTAGCTTGTTAGTTTTCTCACAGCACAGTTAACAAAAATTATGTATTTCTGCTTTGCCTTCAAGGACAATACAGTAGGGAAAAAAAGAATAATCAAATGTAGCATCACTGTCTCACTGTTAGATCCAAGCAACAGAAACTTCTTTCTCAGCCTCTGTGTTTTTGAAGTGCTATAATCCCAGCATTTTGGGAGGCCATAGTGGCAGGATTGCTTAGGGTCAGGAGTTCAAGACTAGCCTGGACAAGGAAGAGAGACCTCATTTCTACAAAAAGTTTAAAAAATTAGCCAGCTGTGGTGGTGTGCACCTGTAGTCCCAGCTACATAGGAGGCTGAGGCAGAAGTATTGCTTGATTCCAGGAGTTGGAGGCTGCAGTGAGCTAAGACCATGCCATTGAACTCCAGTCTGGACAACAGAGTGAAACTCTATCTCAAAAAAAAAAAAAAAAAAAAAAAAATCTAGGATCTCTATATCACAAAGAAACCAACTTATTAAAAAAAAACCCTGGGATCTGTGCTTACAATCATGTACTTTGTGTTAGTAAGATATGATCTGTGATCTTCAACTCTCTCATGAACAATATCCTCAGATCCCAGGGGAATGTTTCTCCATATCTCATGCTGTATATTTTCTGGTGACTGCATTCTGATGCCATCAGGTGTTTAAGCTGTACCAATATTTCCGAGACAAGGCTACAAGGAACATTTGAGTGGTGCTTGTTCTTTGGAAAAATGAGAGTGAGCTTTTTGTGCATTCTAATGTGTAATTCCAGAGGTTCTCAAAATTTAGTTTAGTTGCACATGTAAGATGAGGAATATTCTGTAATACTAAGTAATTAATATCAATCTTAAATTTTTATATGTGCATGTATGGGCATAACATGCATAAAGCCTAATACTGTATGCAGCTACATATTGCTTTAAAGATATTGAAACTGTGATACAAGCAATAGCTATTTGTATGATAAAATAAAATAATCTGCAGTATTTACTGACCCTTTTCCAAAATTTGAAGGGAATATACAAAATTTATTATTTATTTTCCAGTTTAAAGATCAACTATTTTTTTTCCTCAGGAGAGTAAAATTTATTTGTGACAGCTCAGAAAAGTCATTTATTTTACCATTATTTTCAATAAAACAAACTTATGTAAAATGTTGACTATAAAAATGAATTCGCATTTCTTTTAAAATGAATATAAGAAAGGTAAATTACAGGGAACAAGCTATCCATCAATCTATCATCAATCACTGTATTCTATTGCTTATCCAAACTTCACTTCAGTGATCATGAAAAGGACACACAGACATTCTCAAAAATAATTCTCTTATATTCTCTGAGACTTTGATTATTTTAGACATTAACCTAAAGCTTTACATGTTTTAATTTTATAAATTTTAAAACATTTTAAAGTAAGATGATAAAATGTACTATTACATTTATTTACTATATTTACATTTTTTAAATATTTAGAAATATGATCCAAATTTAGAAATATATCTTTATTTATACTCATTTCTGGTCCCCACAAAAGGTAGTGGCAGGCCTGAAAGAAGTGTATTATTCTCTTTATATTATAGTTTGCAGCCTGATGCAATGTAGAGAAAACATGGCTCAAATGGAATTGACAATTGAGGAGAGGACAGAAGACGATTCAAGTGAAAGATGTAACAAAATCAAAGACACTGAAGTGAAGGCAACCAAGCATGTCTATGAGAATTAAAGTTGCTAAACTATGCATCCAACCCGAATATCCTGAATCTATAAGGAACTTAAACAATTCAACAAACAATCTTATTAAAAAGTGGTCAAAAGACATGAACAGACACTTCTCAAAAGACATATAAGCAGCCAATCATCAAAGAAATGCAAATTAAAACCACAATAAGATACTATCTCATACCAGTCAGAATGGCTATTATTAAAACACCAAAAAACTAACAGATGTTGGTGAGGCTATAGAGGAAAGGGAACACTTACACATTGCTGGTGGAAATGTGAATTAGTTCAGCCACTGTGGAAGGCAGTTTGGAAATATCTCAGAGAAGTAAAAATAGAACTACCATTCAACTGGCAGTCCCATTACTGGGCATATGCCCGAAGGGATACAAATCATTTTACCAAAAAGACACCTACACTTGTATATTCATTGCAGCACTATTCACAATATCAAAGACATGGAGTCAACTCAGGAGCCGATCAGTGGTGTATTACATAAAGAAAATGTGGTACATATATACCACGAAATACTATGTAGCCATAAAAAACCACAAAATCCTGTCCTTTGCAGCAACACGGATGCAGCTGGAGGCCATAACCCTAATTGAATTAATGCAGGAACAGGAAACCAAATACTGCATGTTCTCACTCATAGAGCTAGACATTGAGTACACATGGGCATAAAGATAGGAACAAAGAAGTAGATAGTGGGGACTACTTGAGGCAGGAGAGAAGAAGGGAGAAAGGGTTGAAAAACCTACCTGTTGGGTACTGTGCTCACTACCTGGCTCATGGGATCTCTTGTACCTCAAACCTGAGGTAAAAAAATGCTGAGGACCGCCGACACACATCAGAAGTGAGAAAGAGGCAAGGAAAGATTCTTCTCTAGAGCCTGCAGTCGTAGACTTCTTGTCTCCAGAGCTATGAAAGAATAAATTTATGGTATTTTTAAGCCACCCAGATTTTAGTAATCTGTTACAGCAGCATTAGAAATCTTACACAGAACTGCTATGCTAAATTGTATGATTACTTGTTTAGTTTTATGAGAAATTATCAAACTATTTCTTATTTAGAACTCCCACATGAATGCTAAAGTTCTAGTTATTTCACATCTTATCCAGCACATGGCATCATCACTCTTCTAAATTTAGAAATTTCTCTGGTTGTATAATGGTATATGATGAGGTATTAATTTTGCATTTTTCTTTTTTTTTGCTTTATTTTTACAATGTTTAGAACTTTTTTATGTATACAATGTGTCATGTCATCCTCAACAAATAAAATGTTACTTCTTCCATTCTAATCTTCCTACTTTTTAAAAAAATAACTTTTAAAAAAAATTAATATTTTTTGAGCAGTTTCAGGTACACAGCAAAATTGAGAGTAAGGTACAGAGATTTCAACATTATCATCATCCTTCACTAGAATGGTACATTTGTTAACAGTTGATGAACCTATATTGACTCATTATTACCACCAGAAATTAGTTGTTTACACCAGGGTTGTATATGTAAATACAATCATGGTATTATATACAATATTTCCACTGCCCTCCAAATTCTCTGTGTTTTGCCTTTTCATCCCTTCTCCCATCACCACCCTACTCCTTGTTTTTTTCTTTTTATTATTATTATTCTTTAGGTTTTAGGGTACATGTGCACAATGTGCAGGTTTGTTACATATGTATCCATGTGCCATGTTGGTGTGCTGCACCCATTAACTCGTCATTTAGCATTAGGTATATCTCCTAATGCTGTC